>NC_056733.1:547077429-547196152 GCF_019279795.1 Protopterus annectens
AGATTGTTTCAGAGCTTCAGCTATGTACAAACAGCTTTCTCCTAAAAACTTAACTCATTGATATTTGCCTTACTGTAATTATAACTGTAAAAAAAAATGTTTTTAAGTTTATTCTGTACCTCAATGATTCTCACTGTTACGAGATGTAATCTCTACCATATTGTATGAGTACTACATCCATAATTTGCTGTCTCTCTCTTTCATGTATTGTGTTATATTGTTTTGTGTTATTTTTGGAGCTTTGCTTCCCTGGCCTCCACTGAAAATGGACCTGTGTCCAGTCGGACTTTCTCGGTAAACAAATGTAAAATAAAATAAAATAAATAAAAATAAACTTCCCTCCAATCTAAAGCCATTTGACATTCAGACATTTTAATTTGTGCAGAAGTTACTCACAGACTGACAGTTTACTGAGCTGTAATGCTGACCTTTGCTTTTGAAAAAAACAAATTCCCAGACTTTGTCAATAGCTCAAAGTGTAGAGAGGATTATTTATTTGTTATATATTTATTTATTTTTGGAAAACATCTTTAAAACCGTTAAATTGATTACACACCCAGAAACACAAAAAGTTATTGTGATTATGTAAACCACAGACTCCTGCAAGAAATCAAACTCACATTAGCACTCTGTGCTTATGTCCGAGCAGATGAATCATACCTGTCAATTCCAAAAGAGGTAAAGTAGCTTAATAAGAAGTTTATTTGCAAGGTTACATGGCAGTTTATATTGGAAATAAGCAGATATTAAAAAGGATCTCTTTTTCATAATTATGCCGAAAAGTCTTCCAAGGTAAATACAACTTTTGATTTAGTATGGAACCATACCTCTCAACCTTAGAGCAAGAAATCTGGACAAAGCGAAAAATAAAAGTGGGACACAGGCCCAAAAATAGTTATGCATTACAGACACCATTGAAACAACTGTAGCTACAAACATTATACATCACTTATAATCTTTCCATCCCATTATTGTCAGTTAAACATTATATGGCTCATTCAGTCCTGCCTTCTTTTGCATCAAAGAAAACCATGCTTTGAAATGACAAATGCATTAAAAATAATAAATAAAACACATTGCATCAACATCCTGCAACTTCCTACCTGCAAGTAACCACAGAGCTTTCACTGAAACTAGGGCTGCTTGTTTCCCCAGAATGACAGCTCTCCCTAATTAAGTCTAATGGTATACAATCTACCAGTATCTGGACTACCTGAAATAAATTAAATTATGGCCTGTAAACTGAAAGTACACTTTGTTTAATTAAACTATATTTCTAAGCCCACTTATTATATTTTTTCAGTAACATCCCAATATCCATTTCCAGGTCACTTTACAAGACATTGGCAGTGGTAGACTTGGCATCCTTCAGAACCCCACAGGCCCACGCTAATACATTGTCCATTAAATGTAAATATCCATCCACTGTAAATGGCAAGAAGCTATGTCTTAAAAAATCTACTTCTGGCATGCGTACCCAAGTATTAGGTTTTGAAACAAAGAAACATATTCTCCACAGTTCGTAAGTCTCTGTCTTTAATATTCATCTACTGTTGCAGCACTCCCAACACATAAACACACACATACACACTAAAATCCCCAACATTTAAAAAATGACATTGTGTCCACTTGATTTGCCAGTATTGATGATCCACCAAAGCTATGCTTACTGTTGTCCAATCTACCACTGCTTAGAACCCATCAATGAAAAAACAGTACTAGGTGCTTTTTTGTTTGTCTGAAAAAACAATACAACTTTATATGCTACAGTCCCACATAGTCAGTCCACTACTGACCCATTAACCCTAGGCTGCTGTCTCATTCTTACTCCGTGGAACTGCATTACCTAGGATGACTACTTTTATTTCCTAAGCAAAAGACACAAATTGGAAGATGAGGCAAAAATACAGACATTATTTGAAAATCCATACAGTTAAGAGATATGAGTTCATGTTCAATACAACACTCTCCCTGTCAGGAAAGCTGCAATTTAATGAAAGTGTACTCTTAATGTATGATATATTTGTGAGCTAATTTGTTTGTGTTCAGTAGGTAGACTGATCATTGTTAGCCTCTTTGTGCATGCGTCTCTCTCTGTCATGCACGCATATACACACATACACACACACACACTCTTCTTCTACTTTCACACACAGAATTCTGCTTTCATGCATGCGCTCACTCACTCCATACTTGCCTATTAACACAGGTAATTGCTATCCCTTTCAAAGGCAACAGCGGCAAATCTATACATGACCCTTTTTTGGCTCAAAAACAAAACTAGAAGGGTGCTTTGGCGCATGCGCACACCGACATTAGCGTTACAGGTCACGGGAGCGAAAAACACAAAACAAAAAAAGTGTTTTGGGGCATGCATACATTGACGTTGCAGTTAGAGGTTGAGGGCCGCATGGAAGAGCTCTGAGGGCTGCATGCAGCCCGTGGGCCGTAGGTTGGACATGTCTATTTTAGAGCATAGGAATTACAATACTAAGCCGCGGTGGTGCAGCAGTAGCATTGTCACCTCACAGCAAGAGGTTCTCCTGTTTGATTCTTGGCTGGAGCTCCTTCTGTGTGGAGTCTGCATGCCCTCCCCATGGTCGAGTGGCATTTTAAAGACATGCATGAATGAGTGTGCCTTCATTAAAGGTTGGGCATTGGGCAGGCACCACAGCACAGTAAAAATCTACTGCCATTCATTAGCGGACCGGGGTACTGCTGTGGCAACCCCTAACTGGGAAAAGCCAAAAGAAGAACAAGGAATTACAATTTAAATTAATGTAATGTTGTGCCTCCATCTCTAGAAGTTTTATTATGCTCTGCAGCAATGATTCAGCATGTGAGAAGCTTTCTTTTTTTCTGTGGCTATGCAAATGTGGAGTTAGGGCATTTATTATGATACAGGGTGTGGGTGGTAGATAGGGGGTGCAAGGGGGCTTTCCTGCCTACAAGAAAAGCTTTTTGGTGGATATTTAGTATATTTAGTATACATGAAATTGTCAGTGAAATGTGTTTAATGAAATTTGTTTTCAATGAAATGTGCCTGTGCTGCCCCACCACTAGCACGGTAATCAAGGAGCCTCAATCCTCACCACTGGCAAGAGTGGGGGATGTACATACTGGGAGGATGACAAGGAGGCACACAATAATGTGCAATTTCCCTTAAGAGCACACAGAGACCACAGTCAGTCTGAGGCTGGTTTCTCCCTCTCTCTCCATATCCCCAATAAGATTCCCCACTGGCAAAGCTATAGAGCTGAGATCTCAGCAGAGTGGCCAAGCCAAGACCTCCAGTACCCTCTCTGTCCAACCAGTGCTTCGTGTCCCTGACAAAGTAGCTGACACCCACACTCTTTGAGATTTGATTTATACATAAACACACACACACCTGGGAAAGGCTGGCATAGGTTCACTAGCTATGTCCCCTTTTGCCTAGACTTAGTCTATATTTCAAATATTGCTACTGGGATCATTGCAGGATGACATTACTTCTTGTCATCTAACTTTAATTCCCAAGCTAAACCCCCTTGCTAGACACTGCCAGCCTTTAACATCTACCTGTGAAAAATACATAGCCCTTAGATCTTTGCAGCTGCTGGAAGACATAAAACATTAAAACACTTACAAAACAATGTAGAAGGCTCCCTAACTTTAGACATCCTGTCTCCTTGCTGCATTGAAACTATCTTTTATGGTGCATTTATAAAATATAGTTATAAAATAATTTAATTTCAACTATTTTTCTGAAGTTTTGCGAGTTAACCTTCTATGTTCCAGTTTCCACTGTCAAAATATATACATGTACATAGTTACAATAGTGTATATACATTTCTGTTGTTTTCCAGTAGGGTATACTGTGGACACATCTTTAGGCTCAGTACTTTACAAAGCCTTTCAACACAAACTTGTATACCAGCAGTTTGATATACAGACAACATACAGTTCTAATACATCTGTAACACAAGCATCTTACTTGAAGCATGTTGACATTCACAAATGACACAAAACCATTTATAACATTCCAGGTAACTGGGCTGGCAATATCTCCTTTTGTCACACGTCCATATGAATCATATTAATATTCACAAGTGACATATAATTATTTATAGAATTCCAGATAGCTGGGCTGGCAGTATTTCCTTTTGTTACAGTGCCACAATTTTTTGTCAACTAAATGAGATGACTATGTAATGAGACATAATCATTTGATCATTTGTATGTATATATTGTGTATATATATATATATATATATATATATATATATATATATATATATATATATATATATATCATATGTATTCAAGGGTAAAAAAACACTTAGGAAGCTTTAATGAAAATGGTCTTGGTGTGCTTGGAGATGCTTTTAATAAACTTTTGTACTGCATTTTTTATTTTTTGGTTGGTAGTTTATTTTGTTTTTATATATCATAAAACTGAATCCATTATTTATATTTTAATGGTTGAATCAGTATGATGTTGGTATTAGTTTATTGTTGATGTTGAAATATTATGCTGCCTGTAAAAAGAACTGTTGATGTCTGCAAATAATGCAAATGCATGATTGAATATTTTATGTAAATTTAAATTAAGGTCATGTGATTGAGTGGAATATAATATGTAAAACAACATTGGTTGAGGCTATAATTATACGATATTGGTTTATTCTTCCTGACAAACTGCTTGAATTAAGCCATTCCAACTGAAATTTTCTGAGTGCACAAACTAGTGTTTTTTCTACAGGTTTGTGTGTGTTTGTGTTTGTTTGTGTGTTTGTGTGTGTGTGTGTGTGTGTGTGTGTGTGTGTGTGTGTGTGTGTGTGTGTGTGTGTGTGTGTAAGTGAGAGAGAGAGAGTCTGTGTGCATATGTGTAATATTCTGCTAAAGAAAGACAGATGGCAATGCAAGTGAATATATTGCAGAAGTCAGCACTTAGTTTCATAGATGGATGAGCAAGTTTAAGTTTGCCACGTTTGAAATGTTTGCAGATCTTTTGTCAGTAACATAAACTGCCAGTAATTTGAGAACATGATAATTTAGTTGGTAGACTGGGAATATAACACTCTTGATGAGATGGGGAGGGTGGCAGACCTCAGTTTAGCAAGTGGGTTGCAACACTGTATGAAGGATATACCCACAATTGCACAAGTATATAAGAGAACCCATGGAAGGGTAGACTAAGGCATCTCATCAGGTCCTACAGGTAAAAAGCCATGGCTTCTAGTACATGTCCAGGTTTCAGGATTAAATGTTTCACATGCAACCAAAGGGGGCATGTACAGTCTCAATGAGCAAGTTTGGTAAACAAAGGTCTTAGGAAGCAGCATGCAGGACAAGCACTATGACAGTGATAAGGTTTTCAGAAGCCAGCAACTGTACCAAATACTACAAAACTCTGTATCCTATATTGGTGTAAGGAAAAGAGAACACTGCCAATGCAGACATAGCCTCAGACATAGCCATTGTTAAGCATGCAATGGTAAAAAAGGAGCAAATATTTCCTGGATAGTGAACTCCTGTTAAGGTCTTGGGAGGGAAATATTTTCCTGTACCACTGTCCAGACTTCATCCAGATTTAGGAGTGGGACAAATGAGGGGTTTTGGTCTTAATGACAAGGTAGCACTTAGACTATTTTTAGTTGATAGACCCTTGAAGCATTAAACTGTGCATTTTAAAGTATGCATGGACTTTATGTATGTATTTTTAAATAAATGTTTTTTAGATTAATGTTTTAGAATAGATTTAGTTATTACAGTACTTAACATATTTTTATACATTTTTTGATATATATATATATATATATATATATATATATATATATATATATATATATATACAATTTTTGTAAATTAAAAAGTTTTTATGATAAAGTCTTTTTATGTTATAGCAGTTTTGCACACGTATTAGTATAGGCATACACCTATTACTTTAAAATTTCTCGCAAGGTTTCAGTTTTTAATTGATTGATTGTTTTCAGATGATTTAAGCTGATTGCAATTTGATTGCTTTTAACACTATAAATATGTTGGGGTCTCCATATGAGTGTAAAGTCTGAAGAAGTGTCCTTTGGGGCATGAGAGTGCTTACTTTTGTATTAAACTTTTTGTTTTGCTGTGAAACCTGCTCCAGTCGTGGTGCTCCCTCTCTTTTTGCTTATTCAACTTGGGACCTTTATTTGTGAGAGCTCTGCACACTAGCCGTTGCATCTTTTGGACATACTACATTACCAAAATACTAGTGGCAACAGTAATTTAAAGAAAAAGGACGCACAAGTTTGTGACCTATGTAGTATAATTTTGTAATACAGTTCATTAAACTCTACAGATTTTACACTTCCTTTTTCATAATGTGTTTATATTTTTCCATACTTTTTTAATCTCTTTTTTTAAATGTGTTTCTGAGTAGTATCCCACATTCCTAATGGAAGCAGGAAGAGTTATGTGATATTTGATATTCACATTTCATGCTAATTATGTTAACTGACTTTTTACCTGGATGTTCCTATTTTTCAAATGCCTTTGTTCCTATTTTCAAAGTCTGCATGTTGAGAAGTATGCTGGTAAGTCAGTGTATATCCATGTAGTAGAGCACCATGTGGACAAAGGATCTCAGTTACCCATCAAATGAGCCCCTGATTGGGTTTTTGAAAGAGGGGAACCCTGAAACAGGAAACTACAAGACATATTGGAACTTGGGTATTTCAGGAGTCCAACAATCTCTGGACCTGACCAGTTGTTCAAGTGCCAAATAAATATGGCAGCACCAGATTCTATGGGGACAACATAAAAAGTGAGCAGTCACATAGAGCCAGAGACCACTTACTAGCAGAAACAGGAGATTATACTCTTATTTACTCAGATGACATTGCCATCTGCAGCTGGTTAAGTGTAGAGTATGTTCAGCATGTCCGGCAGGTGATGGACAGGCTGCAAAGAGCAAGGCAATCAAGTCCAGCAAGTGTTAGGTGGGCATGGCAGAGTTTTCTTATCTGGGTCAAGATGTGGGTGGTGGAAAGATTAAGCCAGAATTGGCTAAGGTCAAAGCCATTTGGGTATGCATCACACTTACTACCGAGAAACAGGTGAGGGCATTTTTACAGACACTGCCCTTATAGACCTTACCAGTAAAAACAAACATACTAAGGTTGTCTGGAGTCCAGCCAATGAGCAGGTATTTCAAACAGTCAAGGGCCCCCATTATTATCCAGTCTGGACTACAGTTAGTAATTCAGTTTGCAGGCAGATACTCCAGCTAATTGGGGTAGGGGGCTGTAGTTAGCCCGACTTCCTCAGTATCATCATATTGTATACTTGCATAGCAGACATCAACCCAGGGAGGAATCTTTTGCAGGGAAAGAGTATCTAGGCATAATTTGGGCTGTACAAAACACAGCCTTAGTGGTAGGTCATAATCTTCACTATGGTCACAAACAAGAACCCTTTAAAGTGGTCAAATAGGATAAGGGGGTAGATTGGAAAGGTTCTTAGATGGTATTTAGTCTTACAGTCCCAAACCATGACTATGTGGGACAGGAGTGGCAACAGCAGTAATGCCAATGTAAATGGTCTGTTCAGAAAGGGGGTCATCTGGGGACAGCATGCACCCTCATTTCAAACTTTGTGTCTTGGGGGATGCATCTAGTAGACTTGTTTAAGTTTCTTGTATGCAGAGAGTTGTTGTAACAGGGTAGGGAAAACTTATTTAAAATATGTCTCTGCTTGGCTTATTAATGCTTTTTAATGTTTATTCTCTTCTCTTAGCATTGTATATTTTATTGTGAGTGATATTAATCTACTGTTGTAATTTTAAATCTGTGAAGCTTTTCACCCTTGGCCTCTACTGAAAATGAGTTCTTAGTCAGACGTTCCAGGTAAGCAAATGTCAATAAATAATAAATAACTTGGGCATCTAAGAAGTGAACAGCAAAGTAGGAACAAATGCCAACTTGAGGTTTTATACTGTTGGAACTATGAAAGGAGGACAGGTAATTGAACAAGTGACAGTACTTTTTAAATTGCATATGGAGGTAATATACTTAGTTCTAAATACTAACAATTGCAGAGGCATAGTCTTGTTAGTCTTAAATGGAAAGACATCACTCTGCAATAATATTATACAGTGCACAGGTTTTACCTCCTACTTCAGTTTGGAGGACAAACTGGATAGTTCCTTAAAAAATGTTTAGCAGCCTCTCTGAAAGACAATTGAATGTGGGTATGCAAACAGTTCAGTGTAGGTACAGAAACATATATATATATATATATATATATATATATATATGGATTCACTTCAGAAGCTTGAAATACTGAAATATCGAATTTCAGTATTTCGAGCCCAGAAAGCCGAATCCACACAACCATGAAAACTCAAAACTGCGAAATTCAAAATCTCACACACCGGAGATTTTGAATTTCGCGGTACTACTGCAAACACACACACCATTCTCCCCATGCACACACATAACCTCTCTACTTCATGAAAAGGGTCGCAAGCCCCCTTGCACCCCCCCATGTGGAGGGCTGCGCCCCCAACACCTCCCTACTTAAATATTCTCACTCCGAGGTTGCACTACATACAAACACACACAAAAGACCACCACACAAGCTACATTCTCCTCGCACACACACATCACAGTAACAAAACACACTGGCACACACCACAGCCCCTACCCAAAACCCTTAACACACACACACACTTACCTGCATACATAACCACAGCACAAGTTCAGAAGCGCGAAATTCAAAACCTCCGGTATTCGAGGTTTTGAATTTTGCGATTCTGCACTTTCGCTGTTGTCAGGATTCGGCCTTCTGGGCTCGAAATACTGAAATTCGATATTTCAGTATTTTGAGCTTTTGAAGGGAACCCATATATATATATATATATATATATATATATATATATATATATATATATATATATAAATATATATATATATGTGTACACACATATATATATATATATACACACACACACACACACACACACACACACACACACACACACACACACACACACACATTTAAAAGAACCATTATATGACCACAAAGCAACAAAAAATTCTTATTTTTACAATAGCATAAAATAATAATAATTATTGAATTAATGCAATAGATTTCAATTAGGAAAGTTAAAATGCACCTAATCTGTGTACAAAAAACACCGCCTCTGTTTCTAATGTCAAACTTAGAACTGCAGATGTGCACTAAGGAAAGTATTGCAAACATTCAGTCATGTAGATAGATGCATGCATGTGTAGTGCATCTTAAAATGATACCTGCTAACTCACATCAGTGGTGAGACAGACCAAAGAGCAGAGGAGTATATTTTATGCAGTGGTGTTATTTTAAAAAGCTAAGATGCTTCTTCAGATTTCAGTATTTATTCTTGGTGCTAAACAACAAAACATACTTAAACTTTTTTATTATAATTCCCTTCGGAAATTCTACTTGTCACGGTCCTAATAAATACACAAACACCCACAGACGTTTGACGACCTTTATTGTGATAAATTGCTTAATAACATAACTTTATTGAAACATAAAAGACATAAACAACATAAGGGCAGCATTCCTGCTCACCCCTTGAATACAGTTAGCTAATGAAACAGCAATAAAACTGTATCAAACATCAGTCAAATCAACATACAGGCAGCTTCCCCATTCACCCATATATACAATAGCCAAAGACAAGGCAGCGTACCTGCTCACCTTGGATAAACAACAAAGGCAGCGTCCCTGCTCACCTTAATTCCTCAATTTTCCATCTACCATCCTATAGAGGGGGAACAGAAGAGGGTCAAGCTAAATTGTCTCCATTCTCTCTCTCTTCTTTTTTTTTCTATTTAAAAAAAAAAAAATTATATATATATATATATATATATATATATATATATATATATATATATATACAGCAATCAAGGATTGCCCGCCCTACCGCGCATACGCAGAAAGCCAGACAGCTCGACAAGCCTGGGAAAGCAGATCATCTCTGCTCTGCCCCCTCAGCACTAGACCATCAGGAAACCATACAAGGAGCAAGAACTGGACTCTGCCATCACCGCACATCACCACAGGACCACACTAGATCACCAGGGAGAAAATCAAACAGCCATCCCACACAACAAACTGCTAGACCACCAGGAAACAAATGACCAAACAGCCATCCCACACAAGCACCATATGCCAGCACTAGACCACCGGGGAACGAACAAAACAACAACATCCATACAACCCTCTTTATCCCCACTCAAGCACTGCACAAACACACTAAACCACCATGGAACATGGGTAGGCTACTTACCACCGCATGCCAACACTAGACCCCAGGGATGAAGGCTAGGGGGTTAACTGCTTGAAAAGCAAATTGATTCAAACAATCCCCTTTACTTATTTCTCTCTTTTTCTTTTTTTGAATACCCATCGAGCGCTGCACCGGTGCCATTGCCCATGCGCATCCGGCCATTAACGGTCAGAAGCCAGCCCATGAATCACCACAAAACCTCCTCTATGGACCGCACAGCACTAGACCACCAGGGAAAGCTAAACAGTAACAAGAAACTTAACGGCACAGCACTAGACCACCAGGGAAAGCTAAACTGTAGCAAGAAACTTAATGGCGCAGCACTAGTCCACTGAGGAACGTAATATTACACAAACTTATAAATAGAGCAGCACTAGACCACCAGGGAAAGCTAAACAGTAGCAAAAACTTAACAGCGCAGCACTAGACCACAGAGGAATGTAATATTTCACAAACTTATAAACAACCCAGCCGTAGACCACCGGGAAAGTTAGTTAAACAAACATAAATCTTCTTATGGATGGCGCAGCACCAGCCCACCAGGGGAAGTTACTAAATAAAGAATAAAGTGCACTAGCCCACCAGGGAAAGTTAATAGCAAAACCAAAACTCTTTCTAAGGATGGTGCAGCGCAAAAACCTTCCTAATAACCTAACAAGCCACTTAAAATACCCCTTTTGCCCAAAAGCCAATGCCACCATGGCCTCAATTAACTGGAAAACAAGCCCCAGTACATAAACAGAACTAACACTACATTTAATCTTTTTATATATCCTTTAAAAGGAGAGAAAAAAAAAAGGAATCCTTAAAAACCCAACAAAGCTGTACTCATCTCACTGCTTATAACTGCCCAAGGCCTACCTTACTTCCAACCTCAGGTTGTCTGGGACATGAATCTGCCTCAACAACAAGACCACACCAAAATGTGAAGCCACCCAAATAACCTAGCACAGCTACCACCCAGCACCCCCCATCCCAAATTAAACAGTTCCGTGACAAATTCGCTTGTGCCAAACTTCACTTATGAAATTAAACAATTTTCTTTGTTTTTAAATGTAAATTATGATGATCACATGCATTAAACGTTATGTGCTGTTTCGCATTCTTCTCTTCTACCGTGCTTGAAGTGCTGCAGACTGCAGTAGCCTAGTGTACTCTGAACTGAAGACCACGTGCACTCCAGTTTGCATGTGCACAACACCCTACAGTCATCACTGTGTATAAGGATGAATGGGGAGCAGAGTTCACATTATACAATGACATATTATTTTAAAAAGGCAGACATCTTTATTTTTAAAATATATTGTAAAAAGGCAGGCATCCTTATTTTTAAAATAACACCATCGTCTCATAACAAAACACCATGATACGGTAGGGACTCTAGTTTGATAACGACTGTACACATACCATGGATGAAATCTGAATTAAAGCAAAAACATCCAGCAGTCATGAAAACTGCAATATTTATTCCAGTACTGTGAATCTACTCCACAACAGGCCATAAAACCCAGGTAGTGTGATGTAACAAACTGTTTTATATGTTTTCCATATTATGTTACATGTATATATCAAATATAATTTAATCTCATACATAAATCAGGATTACTCCAAAATATACTTGCATTTTATTCAATTTATGGATTAGCATTTAAAAGCCTATGCATTTTAATTATATATCAATTTAAATCAATCAACTGATTTTTCTTTTTTTATTTTAAATGCTATTAATGTAGTTTCTACACTAATGAAATCTTTTGGTGAATAATTCCTTGTGTATTATCCTGTTGAGGAGTGGATTTATGATTTTGGAACAAATATTATAGTTTTCATGAGTTCTCTAGTTTGTTGCTCTCTTGACAATGTTTTTGATCTGTATACCCTGATGAGACATGCCTTCTATGCTTCCTTTGAATTTATTAAAATATGAATTACCTACTCCCTGCCATGGTATATCACTTAATTATACAATCATAATCCAAAAAAGTACAGCTTCCAGAGATAATAAAAATAATTAACAATTAGAAGAAATATTAGTCATTGTCAAACTTTTAGTCATTACAAGACCAGTGAAACCTGTGATCATGAAAACGTCCCCTTTATTTTAAAGCCACGAGCTGCAAGTGGTACTGTACCCCATTATAGAAAAAATAAACTCCAGCCAATACATTTTTTAGTAGAAAAATAAAAGTATCACCAACCAGTAAAGAAATATAATCAAAACAAAATTTGGATGATATTGCTGCACCCTTGTTACACATGGGTTACCATAGCCACAATCATGATCATGAATACTAGATGTTTCTGTTGACTCATATAGGTGCACAGAGACAAACCCTTCAGGAACTCTGTACAAGCAATATTTAAAGAAGTGCTAAATTATTTTTAAGTAACGCATTTGTGTAATAGTGAAAGACCATAACTTTTTTGTGAGTAATTTATAAATAGTCATGATGGACTTCTGGTTTCATCACTTGATCTGTATTCTCATGGTCAAGCAATGTCAACCACATGGAGTATTGTTTTCCATACAGAGCTTTGTGTTTATTATATTGTAATGTAATTAATGTTTATTGCTTAAAATATAATGTTTCCGCCAGGATCTCCCTGTAAACAGACACTACCTAGTGACAGTAACCCAGTTCTGGATAAATAATAGCAGTATAAAGCTGCACTACTGCTGACCACAAAATCTGGTTTATCTGCCAGTAGGTGAGCTGGTGTGGTGTTCTAACAGAAGTACCTGTATTGCAACCTATTAAATTCCATGTTGTCAGTGTGTAATATAAAGAAATGTCCTCATGTCTGCCAGCAGTAGGTGTTAAGAGTACACAGGCAGAGTGCAATGTTGTGAAATTAATGAGTGTTACCTTAGCTTGTGAATTAATACACATTTAATTAATTAATAATAATAATAATAATAATAATAATAATCATAATAATAATAATAATAATAATAATCTGCATCACAATGTATTTCTACTTGCATTGTTAAGCCTGAAGCTTGGAAGGTTGGATATATTGGGAGTAGAATACAAACTTGATCTGTGTGACTTATCCTGCATAGTATTGATCACAGAGATGGATGCAATATTGATGGAGACAGACATGTATCTATTTTGTTTTAAGTGGATATTGAGTTGTAATGATGACATACTGTGTTATACATTAAGTTACTCAGCTATTATGATAGCAAGAGCAGCTGGGTATTGTAAACATAGAGATGGTAATATCTACAGCATAAAGCAATACATTACGCAGGCAAATCAGAAGTGGGCTATTACAGAAGAATGTGAAACAAATACTTTCCAGAATCAAAGGTGTATTAACAACAAGCAGCTAATTATCACTTGGTAAAAGCCAAACAGATTCATGTTACGAGATCAGCAGTAGTTCTGTTGATCACAAATATACAGAAAAAGGTTTAAAAGAAAATATTTGCTGCAAAAATGTCAAAAAAAAAAAATATTTTTTTTGGAGAAGGCCAAGCTCCTCTGTACCCTGCCCCCCACACACCCAGAGTTTAAATATACCTACTCCAAGCTCACACGACAGTAGAAAAAAAGGAATCATCCATTACTGTCAAATGTGCTTTCTGTTAAACTTTTTCAGCCAGTTTTGAGTTCAGTCAAGCTGTCTTCATTACAATGCCACATTTCCAATCCAAATTACATCCTTTTAGAGAGACAGAGATTAGGGAGGCACTGGAGATTGTACTGGTTCTGTATAGTATCTAAAGCTTTGGCAGTGTCAGTATGCATCCCACTGGCTATTCATCCATCATTTATAGACCAGTGGAAGAAGTTGGTAACTATGATCAGAGAAGTCATGGTGCCAAGTTTAAAGAGAAAATTGTGCTAGCCAAGATGGCGGGGATTGCTGTGATCAGTATTCCATAACAGTGGACAGGCTCAGTGTTTTCTAGAGCTCTGGCAGAGGGTCCAATAAAGTCATAAGTGATAATAACTGAATGGGATGTTTTGTCATTTCTCTTGCTGATAGGAACAGGGCTAAACCTAAATCATAATGTGAACTGATTTGTACATAAAGGCATGTCAGCCAGGTATGATGGCTGGGAGGTATGGCATTAAAACAGGTGTGGCAAGGATGCCTTTTGGGGCCACTGTAGTAGTCAGGTTGCATTTTCAAAGCACAGGTTGTAAACTTTCATAGGCATGTCTTGGAGATCGCCAGGAAAAAAATGAAGGTCATTCTGAAACTAATCAGAGGACAGTATTACCTGGAAGGTGAACAGGGTTCTAAGGTGGTAAAAGCACAGATAAGCATACCTGCTACTGAAGATGGCTAGAGAACAATACTAACAATACATTTTGCTAGGGACCAGTAATATCTGACTTGCATCTAGCAGATAATTCAGAGCTCTTCAGTCACTATATTTCTCCATGGCATATTTGGCTAGTCTTATTTAATAGTACATGATTTCAGCTTTATTATGGTATATTTAGAAGGCTATATATCTATTCCTGCACATTTCAGTACTGAGAGAGAGTAATGCACTTAATATAACACAGGCCTCAAAGACCTCTGCAGAATATCTGTTAGCACAACAGAAATGATGAAAAGCCCCGGCTTTGAGCAGAAGACTATTGTTCAACCAAAGAGCTGCATTAGGTTGGATGAGCCTAGAAGTATTGATTTAGTTGAAGAATGTCTCAAGTGGTCCATATAGGTCATGTTTTAGAATGTTCAGGAGGCAGCCGGGGATGCTGTCGGGACCCATGGAGGTGGTCTTCATGGTTTTAGCTAGTGTTGCCAGCACACGGTCCATGCTAATAGTTGGGGTGCTGTCGGGTTAGTGTGTTGGATGGGATTTTACCAGATGGCACTAGAGAGGAGTTTGGGTGGTGAGTGAGGATTCTACTAGTGGGGTTTGCTTTTAGTGTTTGCTTTGGGATTACTTCTGGCTGGTACAGCAGGCTGCATGCAGCCAGCCATTCACATGTTTGCATTGGGACTCTGAATAATTCTGCATTGGTAGTTGTCAGCTTTTATCTCAGGCCAGGGTTAGGGGAAGCATTGTATTTTGACCAACCATCACTTAGTATGACATAGTTTGTCTTAAAATAGTTCTTAACTGTTACTGGTTTAGCTGTGTTTTCCCAGTTGATTTTAACTTCGAAAAAGACAGCTTTGTGATCTGACCTCATTAGTGATGATGTAACAGGGGGAGATGCAACCTTCTCCCATGTTGGTGAGTACCAGATCCAGTATGTTTGATCCTCTGGTTGGAGCGTGCACTATCTGTTTCAGGGTGTTTGTGTTATTAAAGTCTGGGAAGCATTGTCCATATGAGTTTGAGGCAGTGCAAGCTTCACATTCTATACTGGATGAGTTTAAGTCACCTACAGCACAGGGTTATTGGTTGGATGGTGAGTGCTTCTAGTAGGTTTAGGTAAGAGTCTAGGAGCATAGATGGTGACCTGTTGCTAGCCATGATATGGTGAGGGACCTTATCTATGGTGACTTCCACATGGTTAGGCTCCATGGTATCATACTGTCTAACCAGCCTAGAAGTATGTTTGTTGCTAACATAGATTGGGACACCTCCACCTTTGGCAACAGTCTGTGCTGTTGTTGGTCTCAGTGTGTGGGAGGCTATGTAGGCTTGCACTGCTGGAGTAATTTCTATTGCTTTAAACCAAGCCTCAGTCACAATATAGATGTTTACATTCTCCAGATTGAGGAGGGTGTAAAGGGTGTAGAGGTTTTGTTTAGGATCCTAGCACTGAGTAGTAACACCTTAAGGTTGTTTAGAGACTTTTCACTATTTTGGTAGTTTTGTCTTTTGGCATTGCTAAAAATAAGACTATATGGTATACAAACAAAGTCCGCTTGCTATACAATGAAGGGTACCCTCCGAGAAAACTCCACAAAATACTGGTGACAGTCCAAACTGCTCCACAGTGTTGCTCCAAAAATATCACGTATCACAGTAGCTGGAAAAATTCATTTAATATGTACGAACATCAAAAAAAACACAAAACAAAACAAAACGTACACTTGGATTGAGCGCACTTTCATCTATAACCATTAAGACTCTGATTCTGATGAAGTCTTAATGGTTATAGACGAAAGCGCGCTCAATCCAAGTGTACGTTTTGTTTTGTTTTGTGTTTTTTTTGATGTCCGTACATATTAAATGAATTTTTCCAGCTACTGTGATACGTGATATTTTTGGAACAACACTGTGGAGCGGTTTGGACTGTCACCAGTATTTTGTGGAGTTTTCTCGGAGGGTACCCTTCATTGTATAGCAAGCGGACTTTGTTTGTATACCATTGCTAAAAATAAGGCTCTAAGGGGATGAATACATTTTTAGCCAATATTTGAAAGCCTAGGAGGATAGATGCAGCCCACCTTTGGCAAAGCAACATGGTCTGTTGACCTTGTCCTCTTATGCTGACAGATATTGGATCCCCCCTAGAATGACACCAGAAACTATGCTGATTATTTAAATCAATCATTTTATGTTCATACTGTATCATCATCCTTGCTGAAGGTAGAATGCTGCTCAATGCAAGGCTCATATTTATCTGTGACACATATTCCAAGAGATCCATTATGTCTTTTTAATATAGTGCAGTGCTGTACATCTCCAGTCATTTCACACACACATAGAACCATACTGGTACCTGGGGTGAACTGACTTGAGTGTAAGCATGATGTTGCTGATCCTGACTCCATATAGGAACTAACCCTTATCTTCTCCTTGTCTAACCTGGTAAATGGGGCATCTCTGTGTCACACAATGGAGTCACCAACGACGAGCATATTTGATAAAGTATGTGCTTGCCTTACAGGCTTTGCTCTTGGGAGATCATTGGATGTAGGCTTATGTGAGATATTTGGTGTTACTTCTGGTGTAAGTTTTACTGAGTTCTGAGGAGCAATATGGCAGTTAGGTGGCTTTGCAGAGCATTGAGGTCCTTTTCCTGCTGTTGTGCAAGCTGAGAGCAGGTATATATAAAGTAGCGGGGGTGTGAGTAGTGTGAAGGGAGGCTTGCTCTCCAGCAAAAAAACTGGGTGATTTTGTTTAGTGTGTCTGTGTGTGCTCTATGGTATGTCTTTGTGTATGGTATTGTATGGAGTGTGTGAATGTACATTTAAATATGTTTCAACTAGTGCAAAGTGTCCAGTAGTGTGAATAGTCAATGAGTTTATTTTTCAGTTATTTGGGCTATGGTCATTGTTTAATTCAAGTATTCAACATATATTCATATATATGTGTGTGTGTGTGTGTGTGTGTGTGCGTGTGTGTGTGTGTGTGTGTGTGCATGTGTATTCGTGTCACAAAATCAGCAGGCATTACACCACAGCCTTCATGCCATATGAAAGTAGCAAAATCAACTAAATACAAATTGCAATAGCAGAAACAGTAGAAGTTGACTAACAGATCTGTTGAAACCCAGAAAAAATCTAAAGGCTACAGAACTCATAACAAACTGCAATAAAAACTAATCTGCATCTTTTGCAGGGGATTTTGCAACTCTCTTCCTCTCCTGCCACTTTCCTTATATATATATTTTAACTCTAGGGTCACACAACAGTAGAGAAATCAACCATATGTTGTGCTATTCATTAATAGCACAGTCAATTCTGACAAGACAGAGAGGCAGTGCATCAATCTGCACTACTTTCACTTATGGTCCTTCACTGCCACTGCCAGTGGATTCATTTAAATTGGGTTAAGTTACACAGTTAATGTTGCTGACACACTCAACACATATGCACACACACACACACACACACACACACACACACACACACACACACACACACACACACACACAGATACATACACAGCATGTGCTCACTTACAAATCCACATATACAAGCAAACACACATACATGCGCATGTGCACACACTTGAGCGCGAGCATGCACGCACAGACACACACACACATATGCATGAGTGTAAATACAGAGAAAGAGAGACAGAGAGAGAAAAAGAGATACATGCATACATCAGCGGACACACACGCATATATAGGTAGGTAGATAAATATAGAGAAAGAGACTGAGAGTAAGAGATATAATGCATACATGGGAGGACACACACACACACACACACACACACACACACACACACACACACACACACACATGCTCACACATTCATATAGCCTTCTTGGATACTGTGTGAATTTGATGTTGAAGCAGTTATGGTGAAATTATCTTAAGACTAATCCTGGAAAAAAGCAAAACAGTGCTAGTACATGCCACTGTCTATCCATTCCATGTTCCCTATTTTTTCCTATCCATGTATTTATGGGAAAATAGCTAGAGTTTCTCTCTGGTGCAAAGCCTTTTAGTGCTCTTAGACAACATGTTGACACTGAAGAGCCAAGTGTTGGCTGTGACCAATTCATTGCATTTTCATCTCAGAAGCCACTTCAGAATTAAGTTCTGCATACTGAGTTTGGAACTGAAAACGATTATCTCTGAAGCGTTTTGTTGTTGGCTGTAATACTGCAATGCTTTACACTTGGGGCTGTGTGACACTGATGTTGTCTGTATCGGAGTCAGTACAAAGCTCCATAGAAAGGGTAATGACAGGTACTTACTGGTATGGACATATTACCCTGTGTTGTGGAACCTGCACTTGCTGCCAGTTCAGCCAGTGTCAGTTTGTGCAATATTGGTTGTTTCCTTTAGAAGCAGACACATTCAAGATCATCTCTTTCTAAAGGAAGATTTGGCCTACTTTGTTAATTTTGATCAGTTGGGAGTGGTTGCTAGTGGTTCCACAGATCCACAAATAAGCATCTGTTTAGTGTTTCTTCGCTATCAAGCACTGGGCTTGTGGAATTTACTGCCTTTGTAGCTTCAGACTTGTGAGTAAGGGTGCAACCAGGCATACACCATGCATGCCATGGGATACACATTTAAAAGCAAATAATTTATTTTGGGCAATGACATTTTCTATGAAGTTTAAATTAGAAACAGCATATTTTTAATTGTTTATGGTAATGTATTTTGGTAAAAGGTATTTTTTTTTATTCTGTATTAGCTTATGCCTGCCATTTCAGGACTTGTTATTTCAGTAGTGAAAAGGTATCCTGTACTAAAATATGCAATATCTGGGATTGGGTTAGATACACTTGTTGGGGAGGGTGAATACATTGTGGACTCTAGGGTGTGGCTCCAAAATTCAAGGATGCTGCCTTGCCTGTGAAGATGAGTCCTTTTTAAGGAGCTCCTTTAAATACTACATACTCAGAAGGTATAATTAAAGCCAAGGAAATATTTATTCAGTGCTGTTTTATTTATCATTGCAGATTTTGTATTTATTACTGTATTTCAATTTATTGCTTATTGACAGTGAACTGCTGTGCTGCTTTTTGTAATGCGCTTCAGGTCAAATACTTAATATAAAAAATTCTGTGTAGATGTCAGGTCTGTATTGATAAAATGATATAGACCTATTTCTGTCAGGTAACTTATTTAAAGCTGTTACTGCTGTGATGTGCATCCTTGGATTGCAGTGACAAAATTACTGCCAGTAGGGAAGTGAAATGATGCAGGACTTGATACTTTTGTGGAAGTAATTCTCTGAATTGCAGTGTTTTATACCAGCTGTATTGCATTTAGCAGAAGTGATCTACACTGTGTACTGTTGTGCCTTCTATAAACCATTGCACTGCTCTGCTTTGCTTCAAAACCTAAGGCTAGATCAGAATATAGACACTATACTAATGTCTGTGCCATCCTATGTAAAGCTATGGTACAATGTTTTTTTTTTTTTTCCCTATTTGTTGATAAGCCTACTGGACAAATTTTTCATTTTCAGGGGTGATTTTTGATTACAGGAAGCAGTTAATTAACATCTCAGAGCCTTAATCAACTATGTTATGTACCAGACAACTGTAATTTACTTACAATGTCAACAGGGCAACAAGTTTTGCATTCACATATATTTCCTGAACAATAAGACCTATGCAGCTGACTTGTTTTTGGCTGACTGTAATCTTCCCCAAGTTACCAGAAAATCAAGTATTTTATGAGGGATGGCAAACATATGAGGCAAAGTAAGAGATATTCTGCAAAAAAAGGATTCATTTGTGAATTTTAATTTATTTATTAACTGGGTAAGTGAACTGATTCAGTCAGATCTTTTTCCTTCAGAACAAGGGCCACAAGGTGAAGGGTAAATCTATGGGCAGTTTTAGGGAAGCCAGTTAACTAGTATGTTTTGGGGGGGGGGGGGGGTGAAAGGGTAACATCCAGAGAAAACTTGCACACAGATATGAGGAGGACTGTAAACTCCTTCCACACAGTGGATGGAAGATAGAGGTGAACCTCAGATATTAGAAACCCTGTCCCACTGCAAAGCATGATGTGTCTTTGTGCATTTCTTTCGGACTGCATGTGACTAATACTTTACTGATCATGTTTAGCAGTATATGTAGTACTAGGCCAAGTCCAGAGCGATGTAAGACATTGCCTGATCATTGCAAACACTGTTTGTAAATGCTTGTAAAGTGCCCATAGTGGCTGTTATAAATAAAGGAGTTTGATGACTTTCCTTACATGAAATACATTCTGGCAAATGCACTCAGTAAACGACATATCCATTATATCTTTCTCAGTGACAGACGTGTTTGCTGGGAAATAATCACTCTCTTTTAACAGTGAGCCTCTTGCCACAAGAGTAAGATATTTATGGAGCAGGAGTTAAACTGCATTCTCACACAAAACTGCCTTTTTTAAGGTTCATAATTCTACTGTTAAATGAAATATGCTTGTAGAGAATTATGTAGATATTCTTACCAAGCCCTGAGTAAGCCTGTGTCATCAGATCCCTTATCTTACCGTATCTTCACTGTGGGTGATTTTTCAGCTCCTCTTTCTCATCCCATTCATTATCACCCTCTCCCTTTCTCTCTAGTAATCTAGTTGTTCACTCCCTTTGTCTGTACCTTTATCTGCTGCCTGTCTTACTTGCCTGCATAGTCCTGTTGGTGTCTTCAGTTCACATATAGGTGCTGTGAAAATCTCCCACTAGAATTGCAGCTTCTGCATTACCTAATCCAGTAATTCTGAACTAAAGTTTGCAAATCCTTTAAATGTCATTGATTAATACAACCGATGCTGGTAATTCCAAGCTGACAAGTATAATATGAACGCACTACTTATATATTTTACTAGAACAAGAAAATAGAACAATTGCAATGAAAATTAAAAGAAAGTATCTACAGTCACGGTGCAGTTATGCAAGTTCATCTGAGTACTGCATGTGAAAAAGTACAGTTTTTACATTGTACATTTTAACTATTCTATGTACCATTGCTATACTGAATGCTTTATGTGTGCAGTACAAGTTCTATAATAGTTAAATTATAGATATTAGAGGACTGGATGCAGCACAAGGCTCCGTAGGGGCCAATGATAACTGGAGCCCCCTCAACATAAAAACAAAACAAATTGTCCACTCTGCTTTGATGTGTGACAACTCTGGTTTCACCTTAACAACAAGGTCTATATGATTAATGCTAGAAATATGTACTGAGTCTATATCATCTGCCTTTTTAATTGCCTTACCATTCTACCTGTCCTCCAGCCACATCTTTCCCCTTGTTTATGTCTTCTTTAATAAATGTGTGGATTCTTTGACCACCTCCAATTACATTACAATCCACAGCCCTTTTCTTTTGAAAAGTACCTTTGGAGAACTAAGATGCAACCTATCCTTACCATCTGCTGCCTAAATCATCTGTTTCCATCTTTGACCTTCCTTTTAGAAATTACTACTCCATATTTCCCTTATATGATCTTCTGCACAACTTACCATGGCCACCCTACCCTTTCTAGTCTCAATCAAGAAAGATTTGTGGCTCTTCTATTCTATGGTCATATTACTTCCCCTTTCCCCCCCATAGATCAATCTGTTAGGTTATATCTAGATTCCATCTAGAACCCTGATGTCCATTTTATTTTATAGCCTTCAGAACTGCTCATAGTATTCAAAGTATGATCTGAAAAAGACTCCGCAGAGTACAAGCATTCCCAATTTGATTCGGGAATATTGCCCACTGAGATTAAATCCTCACATTCTGGTTACTGCTGCTACCACCTATTTGCTGGTAACTTCTTTAGTCAGGTTTCTGATGGATATATAGTTGTCCACTGTTTAAGGGGATGCACACATTTTCTATTTAAGCCAGACATCATCTCTTAGTTTAAATCAGACTTTAAGATCATTTGTGGATTATTTAGTACACGTGCATCTATATAGCAGGGTTACGCTGTAGAAGTATTTTTCATGCTGGATGAGGAATGTGGCTGTTGGAGAGGCTGCAAGGCTGGCAAGTTTTGTACTTTAGGGGAATGGCTAGTTTGTGATAATTTCTAGTTGTTGATAAATTTTGTTTTAGAGCAGCAATGTTCCTGGGGTCTTTGGGCAGAAAGTTGTAAGTTTTGTAGTGAGCTTGTCATGTGTAGTTATTTGGTAAAATAAAACAGGGCAATGAACACTAAAGGAAGGGGGTAGCATGGTGGTCTTAGTGAAATATCCAGCAGAGTTTTCTTTTAGAAGACTCAGTTTCTGTAATGTTTCCTATTTATGGTGTGTAGAGAAAAGATTAAGAGTCTCTGTCTGCCTTGTAAATCACCTACAGCTTGGATGCTGAGCAATAGCTGCTAACCGGGTAAGTGAGCTGATCTAAGGACCTGTTAGCAATCACTACTTGTGGCACAATAACAAAGACAATACATGGATAATAATAATTAGACATGAATACACTTAGTTATGGATGCAGTATGTTTGCTAACTATTGACAATACTAGGTACAGTTAGGCTTCTGTCTGCTTGTACTCAGTGAGGCTGTGGAGTTAATGAAAGGTGCACAGTACTAGGACTACAAGCTATCTGTTCACAATGCTAGTACTATAAGCCATATGTTCACAATATTAGTACTACAAGCTGACTCTTCACAATACTAGTACTAAATGCCATCTGTTCACAATACTAGTACTACATGCTATATTTTCATAATACTAGTACTACATGTCATATGTTCACAATATTAGTACTACAATCCATCACTTCACAATACTAGTACTACAAGCCATCTGTTCACATGCTAGTACTACAATCCATTGCTTCACAGTGCTAGTACTACATGTTATATTTTAACAATACTAGTACTAAATGCCATCTGTTCACAATACTAGTACTACAAGCCATCTGTTCATATGCTAGTACTACAATCCATCACTTCACAATACTAGTACTACATGCCATCTCTTCACAGTGCTAGTAGTACGTGCTATATTTTAACAATACTAGTACTGCATGCCATCTGTTCACAATACTAGTACTACAAGCCATCTGTTCACATGCTAGTACTACAATCCATCACTTCACAATACTAGTACTACATGCCATCTCTTCACAGTGCTAGTACTACGTGCTATATTTTAACAATACTAGTACTACATGCCATCTGTTCACAATACTAGTACTACAAGCCATCTGTTCAAAAATGTAAGTACTACTTGCTATATTTTCACAATACTAGTACTACATGCAGTCTCTTCACAATACTATTACTACATGCCATTTGTTCACAATACTAGTACTACATGCTATAGTTTTACAATACTAGTACTACATTCCATCTCTTCACAATGCTAGTACTACATGCCATCTGTTCACAATACTAGCACTACATGCTATATTTTCACAGTGCTAGTACTAAATGCCATCTGTTCACAGTGCTACAACCACATGCCATCTGTTCACAATACCAGTACTACATGCCATCTGTTTGCAATGTACATTGTGTGTGGCAGTCAGATAACTGCACTAGAGGAGGAGGAGACATCCTAAGGAGGTCAGATGCAGCGTACAGTGGAGTCACAGTATACAATTTCAGATGGCTGTGGCCACTCAGACAGGGAGTTACAGAACTGGAAGCAGGCACATCATTGTCCAGTTTAGTGCTGGGGTACTAGAGAAGGAAACATTTACAGTAATAAAATGGGACTCTTTATTGCTAGAAGTACTATGATAAAGCTATATGTTTGTTTTATAATAACTATAGGTGATAAATCAATGGTCACAGAAGAAATAAATAACTCAAGAGGGGTGATCTGAAAGCACTAGTATAAACAAAATTACTTGCTTTGAGAAACACAGTATGTGAATTCTGGTGCTATATTAAACCCCTGAGTACAACATAAATATGTTACCAGCTAAGGCAAATAGCATTCCTTCCCCTATAATCAACTGAGACATAAAAGATCAAGAAACAGTTCTTCTGTCATAGCGGATCAAGAAAACAAGTGGTTATCTAAAACAGAATGTTTGTATGGAAGCCAGCCCCCCCTCACTCCTAGCCCCCTTATTAATATATAACAATTCTATAGTCACACATCAGTGGGGAAAGGAGGCAATTAAAAATCTCCCATATGGAACACAGCAGTACCACATAAACTGTGATGTCACACTACATATGAGGAAGACTTTAAAGAATATTAACATCAAGTCAACAGAATTAGAAAGTTGGAACCTGATTAAATTGTCTTCACCCAATGAAGGTAAACCCATAATGCTGTACTATATTGCTATATTACTATATATACTGGGTACGGAGCCACAGAGCACATAATGTGCTTTGGTGGGTTACATATGTATGTGGCTGATGTACAGTGGAACAGCATTCTACATAGCCTGTACAGTAGTATACATGACATTGTGATTGTTCTACTGTCATGCAGAGGATCCATAATGGTATTTTTTTACATTTTCATGATCTGATTAACTGAAGCCTATTTGGACATAGCCTGTGATAGGACTGACTTCCAACGTCAGTGCAGTGGACTAAAGTTCTGGGCTATTAATGAGCTGCTTTCTGTGCCCATGGTGCAAGGTTTGATTCATTCCACCTTTTGACTACTGTGTGGTAATTAACCAGACAAAGTTCAATGGTTACTCCTCAAAAGGGACATTTTGTATAATGAGTTTACATGGTTAAAAATAGATAAAATAAAAACTAAATAATGACAGTTAAAGCTTTTCCTTTTCCAGCTTATATCCATCCATTATTTTTGGCTTTGTCCAGAATATATGAGCAAAGACATTGAGAGGTATTTTGGTATAGTCTATATTAAACCAGCAAATGCTTAAAAAAGTGAATGCTGATTTATGAACCCCATGTAAGCGAAAGCTTACAATCCTGAACACTCGGGACAGCGATTTTTTTTTTCCCAGGGGAAAAAAAAATCGCTAATCCACAAAAAAAATAAATAAATAAAAATAAAAACTTCAAAACATTACATAAAGTGGGGGTTTCACCCCCCCAAACCCTCTGATGTGGGGGGGCTGTGCCCCACCACTTAAATATACCAACTTCGAGATCGCACTACAGTGATGAAAATGGTAAAGTAATGGAGGTGGGAAAACAATTTATTTCCCAGGGAAAGAAATCGCTTATATGCCATTTCGCTATTTTGCTTTTTTGTGCTTTCAAGTTTAGTCAAGACACATTTGAAGGATTGCATCTTCAATCATATAATAGGAACCCTTTTGGTATCTTCCTAGTAAAATCAGTGGCTTTCTGGTAAATTATTCCAGATTGTCGTCACTAAATAATGAGAGGCATTTGCATTTCAGACTTCATATCCTTCAGAAAATGCTTGATAATGCAAACATTTTCATTTTAGCAACTTTCTATGCATGTACGTGAAGTATTTAAAATATGTTCCTGATTTTGGGTCTTTGTCATTGATTCTTCAGCTAAGAGGTTGGGAAGGCATGGGGGTGCATTAGGTTGTACTGTATGGTTCTGATAGCAGCAAGGTAAGATGCATTTCTCGGCCATTATTTATGTATTTATTCATTTACTTGATTTCAAGCAGATATCTGACATGTACAGTCATATAACTGATGGTCACGCAAGTGTGCGTTTTTGTGTGTGTGCATGTGTGTGCGTGTGTGTGTGTGTGTGTGTGTGTGTGTGTGTGTGTGTGTGTGTGTGTGTGTGTGTGTGTGTGTGTGTGTGGGTGCAGAGGGCATAGTTCTCCATTGTTCCCAATTTTGCCTCATATTTGTGGTCTTTTCCTTGAAAAATGTGTGGTTTTCTGGCAAAGTGTTATGGACTGCAGTAAGCAAATAATGGGAAACGTGCGTTTTAGACTTCATATCCTTCAGAGAAATGCTAGCTAATGCAAAACCTGTTATATTAGCAACTGTCTAAGCATATAAGTGCAATATTTAACATTTTTCTTTAATTTAGGTCTTTGTCTTTGATTTTTGAGCTAAGATGTAGGCAAAGTATACATTTTTAAGTCATTATTTCTGTTGTTATTTAGTGTACTGCGGTGGTGGTGCTGCGGTAGCGTTGTCGCCTCACAGTTAGACGTTGCCCATTCGATTCTCAGTTAGAGCGTCTTCTGTGTGGAGACATGTGTGAATGGGCGTTCCTTCGTTGAAGGTTGTGCGTTAGGCCCGGCAAGCCAGCACATAAAAATCTACTGCCAATCATGAGCGGACCGGAGTTCCGCTGTGGCGACCCCTAACCGGGAAAAGCCGAAAGACATAACAACAAATTTCTGTTGTTATTTAGCCATCTGATTGCAAGCAAACATCGGAGATATACATAGTCATACAAGGGGCTATAATTGAAGGTCACAAAATTTTGTGTGTGTGTGTGTTTGTGTGTACTTGTATAAATATTGGGTTCCTGCATCCTATAGTAGTTATGGTGTAAAGGAAGAAATCAGGTGTCGCAAACAGGTGCACAATCATGTGAACCATGTTCTTTGGGTATGATCCTTAGTTTTCTTGTTTTGCTGATTGTTGACTGTATTTATTATTTGGTTGTAAATAAATCAGACAACATGAATACATTTTTTAATTAGCCTGTATTTTTTTCTAGCCACACTGGCGAGAAATGCGCTGTCTTGAGCTAGAAAAGTGTTTGTCTGTCACTGGGTAAGGCTGCGAGATGATAATGAGTTGCTTCCTTTACTGCAGGGATTGATTTCCTCAGCATTGGCTTGCCTACTATGTGACTAACCAAGTTACTTCCCCAGATAATGCTCCTGGTCTGCCCTTGTATAAGGACACTTGTATCAAGTGGGCTATTGTAAGCTGTTAGCAAACACATTTACTATTATTTTCGAATACCTGTACCCTTCACATAGCCAAAGAGTAATGCTTCAGTATATGCTGTTTGACTGTAAATCCCAGCAGGTTTATTGTAGTTGAATGGACTGCCTGATAATGCATTTCAATAAATATGAATTTTAAGGGAAGAGAAGATTTGCTGTTGATCATGCTAAATTTATTTTCAACATGAGAGTTTGTTGTT
Organism: Protopterus annectens; assembly: GCF_019279795.1. NCBI lineage: Eukaryota > Metazoa > Chordata > Ceratodontiformes > Protopteridae > Protopterus > Protopterus annectens. The sequence continues at coordinate 547,105,062 of NC_056733.1, forward strand.
TTGCTTTGCAAATGGCTGTCAGTGATTTTACTGTAAAATTTGAAGTAAAAGTTTTAAATGAAATCCAAACAGTTGTGATCATTCTAAAAGTGAAATAGAAAATAGTATGCAGTCCTGACAGCTTCAACAGTGATTTGTAGTAATTGGAGAGAGACAGCTAAGTGATGAAATACAGTCTGAACAGTGCTTTATAATAATTGGAGAGAGGCAGTTAAGTGATGAAATATTGGTATGGATGGGTGGGCAATACATTACCCTGTCTAGGGCCTCATTTGGCCATGATCCATCTCTGACATTTGAAGGTAAAAGCTGTTCTACACTAAACTGAATCTGGGGATATGATGTGATGAGTGAGTGCAGTATTTTCCTGTTTCTTAATTGCAAATAGGTATCATGAGTGTTTTACAGTGACAGATGAAGTTTCAGTTTTACAAATGTAGCAATGTACAACACAATAGCTTATATATGAGTTCTCATAATTCTGCAGTGCCCATATACCCCCCTTGGTAATTAAATATGCCAATCTTAGTAGCTTTGAAACTGCCCGCCCCTCTTGTAAATTTGTGTTTGGATACTCCTTCTGGGCCCATCTCATTTGCTCACTCAACTGAGTGCAGTGAGATCATATTCTGATTTCAGGCACTCCTACTGTGTACAAAGAGAGCATCTGGGAAAGAGAACAAAAAAAAATTAAGCTTGTTTCCTGCCTTTCCTGTTAAGTGGTCTAGGCTGTTTGTAGGCTTCTGAGCCCCCAAGCCCTTCTGTGTTGGAGGGAAGCCTTCTAGCTTAGTTTTGTTTCTTATAACTAGCCAGTTTTCTAGTTTCAGCACTCAAATCTGTTTCTTTGAACTCAGCACTTGTTCAGAACTCATTGTAAGCACTACATAAGCTGCAAATTACTACAGCACTCAACTTTCCTCACTTGTCTAGTGGAAAGCAGTTTTTAGTACTTAATAAATAAGCACCTATCCAGGCATGCCTAAGGGTCAGCTCCCAGTGATTTCTCCTGTCTGCCTGATGAATCTGGGCATCTTGGGGTAATGCAGCAATTGCCTCATGTACACAGACAACCCTCTCCTCCTACCACCCAACACTACAACCTGTGAGAGATGCACTTATATAGCCAAACTGGAAGCAAAGCTCTCTTCACCCAAGACTGGAGTAGACAGTCAAGAGGAGAAGGTAAACACTTGCACCACACCACACTCATCACATAGTCCCTCAAAACCTACACCACTAAAACACGCACGTACATTCACAAAGGCTCTCAATAAAAACCTACCCAAGCATCAGGGACATCCAAAGCATAAAACCAAGCAAACTCCACCCCCCCAACACAACCCAAATGACACATATCCCACAAACTCAGTGTGCCACTCAATCACAGCCCATAAGGCATAACAACGTACCCAACACTGTAGCCATAGGTGACTCTATAGTCAGGCACACTGATGTTCCACTCACTAGACTAAACAAGGAGAAAGTTATTGTCAGCTGCCTGTCAGGTGCCAGGATCTGCCACATAATGCATGCACTCAGGTCACTCCACAATAAGTACAAATATGACACTGTCATTGTCCATGTTGGTGTGAATGACCTGAGATGTACCTCCCTGGACTACATGAAAAGAGACATGGAGGAGATCTCCGATCTTGTATCCCAGGCAGGTATGACCCTAACCCTGAGTAGCATCCTGCCATCACCCAGAATTATACCACAGTACAAGGACAAAATGATTGACTTCAACAATTGGCTAAGCTTCTGGTGTCATTCTAAGGGGATCCAGTATTTGTCTGCCTGGGACGACATGATCGACAGACCACGATGCTTTGCCAGAGATGGCCTGCACCTGTCACCCTTAGGATTCTGGATACTGGCAAAGGCTCTTGCCACCCCTATAATGCCTTTTTAGGCAAGGTTCAAATGACAAATTCACCACCGTAACAGGTACAAGCAAGCAAAATCTGAGGGTAATGCTATTGAATGCTAGAAGTCTAAACCTCAAAATGCACTCACTCGAGGCACTCCTTAAAATGGAGAACATTGACATCTGTGCAGAGACCTGGTTCAAAGCTCCAGAGAGCACCCCTGCATTACCAGGTTACAATTCATACCACACCTTTCGGCCACCTAACCCAGAACGAAGCACTAAAGGTGGAGGTGTGTCAATATTTATTAAGGATATCCACACCTCCAGGCTAGTTGCACAGCATAATGCATCCGAGATTATCCAAGTGCAACTAACTCTGGGCAAAACCACAATCCAAATTGTAGCTTGCTACAGACCCCCCACCATGCCCGAGGATTCCCACTTCTCATTTCTTGATACACTGGAAAGTATTAGGGTACAACCCAACACCCTAATAATGGGTGATTTCAACTATCCCACCATTAACTGGGAAAACTACTCATGTGCCAACTCACATTTTCTAGAATTCATAAATTCCAATGCCTTGGATCAACTTATTCACATCCCCACCAGGGGTAGCAATATCCTAGACCTGGTCATTACCAACATGGGAAACCAGTGTTCCACACCAGAGGTCAATTCCTCATTGGTCAGATCCGACCACAAGCTAATCAGCCTAGACATCCACATCCCACCCCCACCCCCAATTAGGGAAACCATCGTAAAAAACTTCTCCAAAGACAACTTCACACTTCTTAAGACAGAAGTGGCAAACTTCATGACACCCATGCAGACAGACAATAGAGGTATGACTGCTGAATCCTACACAAATGCACTTTATAAGCACTTACACGAGTGCATGGATCATACCATCCCTAATAGAACCAAGATGTTATCTTCCAAAAAAAGGAAGCCAATCTGGTGGTCCTCTGTCATAAACAAACTCTACAACAGAAGAAAGAAACTGTTGCAAAAAAGAGTAAAATCCCATGACTGGAGGAACTCCCTGGTCAACCTCAGTAAGAAGCTGAGATCCCTCATAAAATCCTCCAAAGCTAGTTACGAAAACAAAATTGCCACTGACTCTAAAGACAACCACAAAGCATTCTATAGCTATGTCAAGAATCTCAATGGGAACACTCAGATCTGCTCTGAGTTACAGCACAATGGCACTAAATATACAGAACCAACTGATATTGCCAACATCCTAGCAGATAGGTTCAGTGCTAACTTTACCCCCCCTCTCACCCCCTAGAGGGTCTATCTCTATACTGGAAGAATGCAAAGTTCCTATAATCACTGCTGCAAAGGTAAAACACACACTCTCCAAAGCTAAGAACACAGCATCCATGGGACCTGACAATATCCCAGGCTGCATTCTGCACGAACTACAGAATGAACTGGCACCTTACCTAAGTACCATGTTTAATCATAGCCTCACCTCAGGCTTTGTACCCACTGAATGGTGCACCGCAATGGTTATCCCACTCCACAAAGGGGGAGCCACGATGGACCCTGGGAACTACTGCTCCATTAGCCTGATGAGCTTGGTCTGCAAGGCCATGGAACGTATAATCGTGGAACTCATAAACAAAGACATTGGTAATCTCCAAACTCTGGTCCCTACCCAGTTTGGATTTGTAAAAGGCAGATCATGTCTCCTAAACCTGATTGACTTCTTTGAAGCAGTCACCAAAGCCATAGATGAGGGTAAAATGGTTCACACAGCTTATCTAGATCTCGCCAAGGCTTTCGACACCATCCCCTACTCTGGAATTATAGATAAGCTCACTAAACTCTGTATAAATCCCTATGTCACAAGATGGGTTGCCAACTGGCTCACGGACAGAACCAACACTGTGAAAGTAGCAGATTCCAAATCTGACTTCAGACCAGTGACAAGTGGAGTACCACAGGGTTCAGTCCTGGGTCCTCTCCTGTTTGGTATCTACTTCTCTGAAGTGCAGGCTAACACAGAAGGTCTTTGGCTAACAAAGTTTGCAGATGACTGCAAACTAGGAGCCATAATCAAAACTCCTAACAATGTGGACAAACTACAAAAGGGCCTCACTGAGACAGATACCTGGTGTCAAAGCCATGGCCTGAAGCTCAATGCCAAAAAGTGTATTGTCATCCCCTTTGGAAAAACTCTGTACCCATGAACTACCACATAGCTGGTAGTCTACTTAATGCCGAAAATGTGATGAGACCTTGGGACACAGGTGGACAGTAGTCTCTCCTTTGATAATCACATCGCCACAGTGGTCAGGAAATCCTTCTACGTGGCTCATCTCATCACAAAAGGATTCTCATCCAGAAAAAAAGAGGTCATTGTTCCCCTCTACTCATCACTCCTTAGACCCATTATATAGTACAACGCCCCTTTTGGTATGTACCTCACAAGACATCTACAACAACTGGAAAGACCACAGAAATACCTCACAAAGAGGATTACTGGCCACAAACAGATGCCCTACGCAGACAGTCTCAAAAAACTACAGCTTTGCTCCATCGCATATCGCCTACTCAGGGGTGATCTCTGCCTAACATACAAACTAAAAAATGAACTGCAGAACTGCTGGCAAAAAAAACAAGTAAACCAGAAGCCAAAAATTTAGTGCTTTCATCCACTGTTTAATACGTGAACTTCCTCAGAAACATTTTCAAGTGATTTCCAGTTCCTTAAATGGTTCCTTAATTGTTTTTTTTTTTTGCCAGCAGTTCTGCAGTTCATTTTTTCGTTTTGTTTGGTTGTCAGTAATTTTTAACATACAAAGCTATGTCAAACCCAGAGCTGTTGGACATGCTCCACTTAAAGAAATCCCAATCCCTCTGAGCTATACGCTCTAGGGACCTAAACCTTGTCACCACAATAAACAGAACATGCTGGAGGGATAGATTCCTGTCCCAGAGACTTCCCATACCCTGGAACAGACTACCTATCTATGTCAAACAGAGCTCCTCATTAGCACTCTTCAAGAAAAATCTTGATGATTGGATGGGAAATGGGAAATTCACCCAAGGGATAACTTCTGTGGCTCTGCTTGACAGGGGCACAGGAAAATCATTTTCTTGGGTGGCGAAAGCCAGGGTACATTTTTTAGCTAGGCTTATATAGGCCCTAGGGCCAGTAGCCTAGTACCTACCTATGAACCTATGAACTCTATTACCACACCAAGTAAGAGAAGAGGGAGTATATGGTGCTTTGCAAGACCAAGTACACTGTTTGCTAAAAGATAGTATAACCTTGGAGTTATTGTATTTAATGAGGGTACTTTTGGGGTGGTATAGACCCTCGCACGAGGGGGTACAGGAGTGCAGGTCAATGCTAAAGTATTTCTTTGCCATATCTAATGTAGTTTGCTTTATATTATTGAAAGCATTTTTATTTTTTACAATCAATGTTTGCTTTTTGTAATATTAAGGATTCACCTATATATGGCATTAAGCTTTCAGTTTCATTTCACTGTTACAAGATTCACAGACTCTATACATGAATGTATGACCCATAAATGCATGAACTAGAAACCCAGGTCTCACTTGGGCTCACTTTTGTTGTCATCTCATGTCTATATATTTATGTCTTCATCCTGGATTTATACTAGGTCTCAACTCACTTCATATTTGCTTTTAAACTGTTGTATTCTACAACCTAGGGTTAGGCTGCAGTTTGCCAGACTTGAGCTCTGCCATAATAAATGACTGTAAATAAATATACGGTCATGCACATGCACGCACACACACACACACACACACATATATATATATATATATATATATATATATATATATATATATATATATATATATATATATATGGTTTATAATTAAAATTCGGAATGACAGTTGTATGTTTATTCATATTGCCAAACTGAAAAGTCAAACATGTACTCATCATTCGGTACTAAATGTTGGAACTGATAACCATGATGTTTCCATTCAAAACTCTGAACTTTCAAAATCAAAAGTCCTGCACCCCACATATGGGGGGCTGTGCCCCCCACATCTGCTAATTGTATATACCAACTCTGAGATCGCGCTACAGTGAGGAAAAGAACAAATTCCCTGATACTAACTGTACTGCGATCTCCATTCACTATGCCAAACTCATAATAACGAATCATGCTTTAATTTCATTACTATGGATTCGTTGTATTCGGGCTCGACATTTGTGCATTTTTGAAACTGTACTTTCCATCACCTGACATATATATATATATATATATATATATATATATATATATATATATATATATATATATATATATTAGTATAAAACATGTGAAGAGTAGTTTCTTTTTTGTCCAAATTCATAATGAATGCATATATTTATGCAGTCAGTAAATCCAAAATTATATAAAGTTTTGCAAATTCAAAAACTCAGTACAATAGGTATATCAGACTTCTGGGCAACTTCATAAAGTTCTGAAATTAAATTAACCCCATTATAGATATGGTCTAAAACAAAGCAGATTTACACTGCTGCTTCAGGGACCTATTTCTTATATTTCCAACTTCACCCACAACTCTTTCTGTAGATCATTTGTTGCCTGGCTTATTTTTTTTTCAAGAAGGAATTTTCATGACAAGTAAAGGAATTTTTTTTAGTCTCCCTAAAAATGAAAGCCTTGGATATTATACTGCTTTATATCTCTATATCTGTGAAGTCTTTATCATGATTCCATTAGCACACAACTTCATTGGTGCCAAAATCCTGTAATCTGCCATGAGGTTGCCTGTACTGAAGAAACCCTGGAGCAACAACTGGGCCACAGTTCTGCTAGCTTTGTCTAATGTCCTGGACTTGCTTGCATTCTTCTGGCTTACAGACTTTCCCACCTAGTGTGCTATTTTCTGCCATCAATAATTTTACGCAGACTATAGCACACTGCCTTAGAGATTTGTTTAGTGTGACATAAACCAGTCACATTAGTATGGATCTTTTTTGACCCCTCTAAGGCTTTTCACTAAAAGACTACCATTTATTTATTCATTAAGGAGCTCAGGAAGTCATTAATAAGTAAATAACCTTAAACTTGGTTTGTTAACTGAGAGGTGGATTGCAACTTAGTTGTTGTGGTGAAGTGTAACCTTCATATACCTTGTAGTTTGCATTCACTTTTGCTGCAGAACTTAGTGTTTGCTCACACCTTTTGCTAGTATATTCATCACAACTCTTACTACAGAATGCACCTGCCTCCTCCCTGATGATTTCATCCTCACACATTCCTCTCTTCTGTGAAGATGAGCCCCCAGCTGTAGTCATACTCTGGCATTGTTTGCACTGACTTAATGATGACCGATTCACAGCATATCTTGTATACTTGCTGTTGTTGGGACATTTAAGACTAGATAATTAGTGCTGGTTCCCATGGATTTTCACATTAATGTGTCTAACCTTTACGTATTAGTACATGGCTCGGTCCCACCTTTTCCTGTGTCTTACTTCAGTTCACTAGTAGTTACATAAACACTCTTAACTATCTGGTTTTCAAGATTAAGGAAGGGCTTATTTTCATTGGCAGATAAACAAAATCACACCCTTTTTACCAAAAATAGATAGAAATAGAAAATATCAATGAAATGCAGTCTTTGAAGCAGCATTTACAGCTTTGTGGAAGATAAACATTCAGCATATCTTCATTCCTATGTAGCGCAGTCCGTAGAGTCTCACAAATCTGGTTCAGAAATGTCCAAGGCTCAGAGGTATTTCTCTTTGCAACTTTGACAGCATGAGTAGTAACAATTCTACAGACAGAGAAGACTCCTAGCAGCCTCCCACACAGGCAATATAAAATCAGCAGGAGCAACATCCTTTATCCAGTGTTGTCTTCCTGGATATTAGCACTAGTCTGTTAAAGGCTTCATCTTCTTAAAGATTCTGGGGATATCACCATTGAAATCTCTCTAGTGTTAGATTTAACAACATGCACCAAGCCTACTGAACTCAGACATAAAATTGTTCTGTATCTACCCTTATAGTTTTGTATCTACACTTACTTCCTGTTTTCTGCCTGTAAAGCTTATATCTGCTGTCAACAATACACCTTCTACTATAAAACATTGGTTCATTTGGGGCTTTGTTGCCTTCTGCACCTCTCCCTCTAATGTTGGCCATGGCTAACCTGCAACAATTCAAATATGCCCTAAAATATCACCTGGCAACTAATAAATGATGCAACCATACCACACCTACAGTATGAAGTATAAAGTACTTTGTCCACTATAGATACAATACTATACAAGTCTATCAATACAGTATTCTTGATTTTAGTCACAATATCTTGAAAACATGTATTTCCTTAATCTGATATCCTTTGTAAATAAAGTTTGTTGACCATTTACTTTGAAACAGTCTGCAAATGTTTGCTGACTGTTTTTCTTTTGAATTGTCAAAAATGTATTTCTGTTCTTGTTTTGGGACTTTTCTTCCTGGGCCTCAGCTGGGCATTTCAGTTCCCAGACAGACTTTCCCGGTAAACAAAAGTAAGTAATTAAATAAATAATGTGTCTGTATAATAACTGGATAAACCTATCAGATTTAGCTTTAGAACTAACACATTTCTCTGTCATGAGATATATACCAGACAGTCACTGGGATCCAAAAATTAACTTAACTAGATTCATAGTTTAATTCTCTTCAACACTCCTATATACATACATCCAGGAAAATGCCTTTTAAAGATGTCTGATTGAGGGAAGTAACACTCTATAACTGCCCCCTCTTCTTTAGGCCTTCCCACAAGTATCACAGGCATTGATGTGCAATACTTAACAAATTTATGTGGCTGTCCTGTTTCTGCTTCAGCGAACTCCTCTTTAAAAATTCAGCATCTTATTCCTCCATTTAGATCATTGTCATCCCTTTTTCTCAAAGTCCCAGTTCCCAACTCCAGCAGTCTCCAGTCTTTTTCACAATGTAGTATATACCTTGCCCCTTTTTGCTTAAAATATTAGTTGGGTTTGTAGAGGGATTTTGGCTTCCTTTGGTGCTAATAGATGGAACCATTTACTGAATTCACTAACAGCTTTTTACTGATTTGAAAACACTTGTTCATAAGTGGTTTACCAGTACTAGTCAGGTCATCTTCACTAATGTGCTTAAAACTAAATACTTGCATTGTGAAATCAGTTAAACAATACAGATGAAATTAAAAAGATAGGTGAATCAAGTGAGTAAGTTACTACATAATTATAAATTAATACATTAGTTCAGCAAATACTCATATCAAAATGAAATGCTGAGTAAACAGTTCAGCTGTTAAACATATCTAAGAACAAATATTATTGCCAAATAAGAGCAGAATCACAAATTCAGTAAGTATATTGTAATAAATCCATCAAGTTTAGCTATGCATTGATAACTAGTTAATAAGAAAATTAAAAATGGAGAATTAGCATACTAAACAAACAAATGACAGAGACAGCAGCATTACTGGGTAGTTGATGACAGCATCAATGAGACCACTTGACAAGACATAAGCAGTAATGGTAGTGATTGAAAGTACATTTAATATAGCTAAAATGCCAAGGCTTCTGGATTATCTCATACACACAAAAAAGACACTTGCTTGAATACAATTTTCCTTGAGAAAAAAATGTTGATTATGGAAACATTCAAATATCTTTTCTTTTTCTGTAGTCATTGGTAATGTCCCCCACACTTCTACCATACAGAAGGCTGAACCTCGTGCAACATTGCTATATGAAAGGCCATTGCTAAAGTTTCCTACACTTCCCAAGAAGAAGGCTGAACCCCATGCAACCTTGCTATATTACAGATCAGCACTGAGGTCACTAAAACTTAGGGGGAGAGAAAATCCTCCCTTTCAAAAACCATCCAAAGGACAGCAGAACTGAAGCTACTCACCAAAAAGTGCAAACTGTACATGCCATGTTTGATCAACTGACATACCCCCAAGTGGTGAGACAAAAGTACTTTATAAAAGTGAATACAAATTCTATAAGTATAAATTCAAGCATGGAGAGGCTGATGTTATAAGCTGGAAGAAATATTCAAGCAGCATGTAACATATTTATTTTGTTTGGCAAAGATATGCCTTTCAAAAGAATCAGTACTGAAAATACAATAAAAGTTGCAATCTTCTGTTATATCCAGTAGGAGGCAACATTTTTAAGAATTAAAAGTGAGATTCTAAAGGGGAAAAAATGCACAAAAAATCCACATAAACATGGTATTTCAATAAGCTGATAATGTCTGCATAAGCCAGTTGTAACTTAATGTTACCTAATATTTCAAAAGCCAGATAATGGGATATAAACAACTAGCAGATTGCAGGCATTACCATCTTAATTAAGTTTGTAGAAAGTACTCTTCACTGAGAGGGTTGTAGATCTAAGCAATGGGCTACCAAAATGGGTAGTGGAAGGGAAATCCAAACAATCATTCAAGAATGTATGAAGCAGATGATAGACGTCCTAATATAAAGATACAAGGCCTAAACAATACACCCAACATGGACCAACTCAATGCCCTGTCACTATATTCAGTATCCTACAGACTGCTAAGAGGTGACCTGTGTCTGGCCTACAAGGCATCCTCCGACCCATTACCGATGGATTTACTGTACATCAGCAAGTTAATTGACATAATAATACTCAGTATAATGGTGTAAACCTCTTCCACAACATTAACAGAATGGTTTGGAAGGACAGGTATATCTAGTAGAGGATAGTATTGCTCTCAAATAGACACGCCATCCACAAAAAACAAAACTTATATCTGTCCATATTCAAGTGTAACTTGGTTCTATTGATACATATCAGAACATTTACTCCACAACTGCCCCCTGTAGTAGTAATGGGCAGGTGCAGCTCCTAAATGCTTTGTTCCATTCAGGGACCCCATCAAATTATCTAGTATAATCCTGGTTATTCTAAATAGGGGTAATATATAGAGGATTATGAGCGGATCAGCAATCATAACTGGGCTATTATGTGTTCAGGATATGGATGTCAAGAAATTCACCTCAAGAGTGAAATTCAAGAGTTACATTTTGGCATCAATGTTGAGAACACATAATAAAAGGCTATGATTGAACACCCAATCATAATTCTTTGCAGGGCATGGACTTTTATCTGCTCCATGTATTACTAGTTACAGGAAAAAAATTGCTAAGTGTTTTGACAGCTTTAAAAGCCATAAAGCACTTAGCTAGTGCTGTCAGAAAGAGAGTGTAAGAGATTCTGCTATATTAGAAAAGGTGAGAAACACATTACCGGCACACACAGCAGGCAGAAATAAATGCTTTTTATTCTGTCACTGTTGTTTACTGGTCAGTACTGGCAGGTTTAACTGGTTAGAGTGATACTCGATCTTAACATCTGAAGCAGGGTGGGACTCGATCTTAACATCTGAAGCAGGGGGGACTCGATCTTAACATCTGAAGCAGGGTGGGACTCGATCTTTACATCTGAAGCAGGGGGGACTCGATCTTAACATCTGAAGCAGGGTGGGACTCGATCTTAACATCTGAAGCAGGGTGGGACTCGATCTTAACATCTGAAGCAGGGGGGACTCGATCTTAACATCTGAAGCAGGGTGGGACTCGATCTTAACATCTGAAGCAGGGGGAACTCGATCTTAACATCTGAAGCAGGGTGGGACTCGATCTTAACATCTGAAGCAGGGTGGGACTCGATCTTAACATCTGAAGCAGGGTGGGACTCGATCTTAACATCTGAAGCAGGGTGGGACTCCATCTTAACATCTGAAGCAGGCTGGGACTCCATCTTAACATCTGGAGCAGGGTGAGACTCCATCTTAACATCTGAAGCAGGGTGGGACTCCATCTTAGCATCTGAAGCAGGGTGGGACCCCATCTTAACATCTGAAGCAGGGTGGGACTCGATCTTAACATCTGAAGCAGGGTGGGACTCGATCTTAACATCTGAAGCAGGGTGGGACTCGATCTTAACATCTGAAGCAGGGTGGGACTCCATCTTAATATCTGAAGCAGGGTGGGACTCCATCTTAACATCTGAAGCAGGGTGGGACTCCATCTTAACATCTGAAGCAGGATGGGACTCCATCTTAACGTCTGAAGCAGGGTGGGACTCCATCTTAACATCTGAAGTAGGGTGGGACTCGATCTTAACATCTGAAGCAGGGTGGGACTCGATCTTAACATCTGAAGCAGGGTGGGACTCGATCTTAACATCTGAAGCAGGGGGGACTCGATCTTAACATCTGAAGTAGGGTGGGTTAACATTTGCTAGCATCAGGTCTCATGCTACAAAAGCGTTTAACTGGTTTGTCTTTTTCTGGATATTGGCATGTAATTACTGCACTTCACATACTACATAATTATTGACCATGGGATGGGTAAAGCCAATCTAACACCAAATGGGATAAGTTAATTCAAGCACCAAAATTAAATTGGCTAGTCTTAAAATGGTCCACAGGGGCAGCTAGCCTAGTACTTACCTATGAACCTATAATATATAGAAAGGATGAGAGGGAAGAAAAAGCAGTGGATTTCCAAAGGCATTTAAAGGGTAGACTGTTGTTGTTTGTCTTTCGGCTTTTCCCGGTTAGGGGTTGCCACAGTGGAACTCCGGTCCGCTAATTTAAAGGGTAGATTAATTATTCTTATTTTCTCTTGTTGCCATCAAGCAAATGTAATGTCACTGAATTTAAAGGCTGACTCATCAGTCACCGATACATATGCATGTGGCCCTTTGTGTGACATAACAATGGAGTCAGATATTTTAAGGAAAATTGTTTGCAAACTGTTAGCAAAAACATCTGAAAATCAAAGCTGGTTACACCAAAAAAGGGTTCAAAGAATGTTGTGAAGATTTAAGAAGTAAGGATCTGAAAAGCACAGAAGGAGCCATATGGAAGAATGCTGTTCCATTTACTTATGCAAGGTGCTGAGGAAAGTTTATCCTTATTATTGACATTTTATTTCAGTGCTTTAAAACTGTGAATGAGCATCATGAAGTCATGTGTGTTTTGTTATTTGTGTATGTGTTTGTGTACTTGACAGAGATACTAGCATCAACAAGGGAAATACGCATCACTCAAATGCAAATGAATCAACATCTTAGCAAAATAGACTGTAAGCCAACATAAATGTAGTTATTCCAAGTAAATAAAATGCTGAATTAAGGTACAATACGCAGATAAGAAATATATAATAGCGTGAATAAGAACAGCATAGCCAGATACAATTATTCTTTCAGAAGACAGAAGCTGACATAAGTAACAATAGAAGATGTATACCACACCATGTGTACCTAATATTTGTACAGCAATAGTATTGATGATGGTCCACAGAGCATTTTCCACTATACTATTCTGGTCAGAAAATCCTTGTTAGTTCTACAGGTTAATGCTTAAATTTTAACTCATCTCATATTGTTAATAGCCTCTGTTATGCAACTCTTACTGAATATCTAAACCTGTTATGCTTGCTATATTAATACTTTGCATCATTACTGAAAAAGTAAAATACTAAATGTAGTAGAAAGCTAGTTTTGAGCAGTAGCTGAACTGTAGGGCACTTATGAAGGCCATAGCCTAAACTTTGGAGGTTTAAAGCATTTGCTTTCCATATACTTTAGTGGGATTCACTTTCTCAGTATTATAGCTTGGTCTGAGCTTATATTAGGCCATAAAACTGAAGTTTACTCACAAAGAACAATTCAGAAAGAGTGATCCAAGTTGTCCAAACAGAGCCCTTAAAAATAATTACTCCCTGACAAACCCTTTTCTACCAGCAAACAGTTACTGTAGTGATGTTGGGAGTGGGGGCATAGCCATTTTAGACACCTAGTATTTCTGAATGGAAAAAATATGTTGCCATATGAAATTTACTGCAGCATTCCCCAGACACTGTGCTGTGGATCATTTCATACCAGGCCATACAGAAAGAAGAAAAATCTTTTTATGTTGGGTACCCGACTGTTCGGAAAAAAAAGTGTAGGTATGTATGTATGCACGTATGTGTATGAGTGTGTTTATGTTTTTGTCTGCATGTGTGAGTGAGTGCGTGTATGAACACAGAAGAGACTGCATGTGAGAGATTGAGAGCAATCTTGTGTGAGTGAATGCATGCATGAAAGCAGAATGTGTGTGTGTGGGTGTGGAAGCAAAAGACACTGTGCATCCGTGCACACACACTCGCGCGCGCGCGTGTGTGTGTGTGTGTGTGTGTGTGTGTGCGCGTGTGTGTGCATGCGTGTGTGTGTGTGTGTGTGTGTGTGTGTGTGTGTGTGTGTATGAGAGCAAACAGTGAGATCGACTAAGCCATTATTTTACACTTGCTAAGCAGTGCTTTTGCTGTTTAGCGAGTGTAAAATAAAAATAAATGAAACAGAAAAAAGTGTGTGTGTATGTGTATATGTTTCTGTCTGCATGTGTGAGTGAATGTGTGCATGAAAGAAGAGACTGTGTGTGTGTGTGTGTGTGTGTGTGTGCGTGTGTGTGTGTGTGTGTGTGTGCGCACGTACATCAGTAGATAATATTGGTAATATTGGTAAGGCATTTTTATACACACACACACACACACACACACACACACACACACACACACACACACACACACACACACACACACACACACACACACATATATATATATATATATATATATATATATATATATATATATATAGATCTCCGTCTGTTTGTCGAATACACAGTTTGTCTAGAAACAGAAGGTCGAACCCACTTAAGTGAAAGTGCACTACATCGGAAGTGCACTTTTGCAAAAGACGATTTGCCAAAGCACATTACAGTGGGGATAAGGAAATATATCCTTTTCCCCACTGTAGTGCAATCTTGGAGTTACTATATTTAAGGAGAGGGGGTGTGGGGGGTACAGCCCCCACATGGGGGGTGTAGGGGGCTTGCCCCCCTTCAAAACAGTATTTACAGTCATTTTTAAAATTTTTTTTCCTATTCGGTAAATCGACTTTTGCGTAAATGCACTTTCGATGTAGTCCACTTTCATGGAAATGGGGTTTTACTTTTCTTTTTTGAGATTGTGAAATTTTGATAAAGAATAGTAGAGCAATATATATACACACGCATATATATATATATATATATATATATATATATATATATATATATATATATATATATACACACACACACGTGTGTGTGTGTGACAGTTGGGGTGGGATAATCCCAGAGGTCTAAATAAGTGTGATGAGTTCATACAGGACAAGGAATCAGACAGAGTTTGTAAAGGTAAATGTACACAAAGTGTGACTAAAGAAGGTGAGTAACCCCAGACATCAGAAGTTATGCCAGGAACTCTTTGGCCAGCCATAAGGAAGCAGCATAAATTGTAAGAAGAATGTGGCTAAAATGCAAAAGAGAAAAAGAAACACAAGAGGGGAGAAATAAGAGAGAAAGTCTCTGCTAATTTCAACTGCCATGTGTGAAGGGAACACTGCTGAAGAAATTGGGACTCAGAGACATTATATGAAAATAAAAACACATGTAGGAGAGGTGAACAGAAGGATATGAGAGGGGAGGGGAATTATGATGAGTGAGTTATTGATTAAAGTAAAACTATTAGTGCAAGTAAATGAAGAAAAGGATGCAATGAGGTTAAAAAGAAGGAAAGGATAAAAGGACCAGGTTTAATGAAACTAGTTTAAAAGAAACTAAGAAGGAGAACTGATAAAAACAAGGGAAACATAAGGAGAAGGAAAGAGGTAGCTGTGACCAAAGGGAAATGGCTTCAAAAATGGGTGGGGCAGAAAGGGGGAGGTAGGAGGCGGGTGATGCATAAGGACCTAGGATTATATAAAAAGAGGAAGTGAGGCAAAAAATAGCAAACAATAGGAGGAGAAAGAAGAGTGGACACCAGATCAAGAAAAAGGGGAAAAAGTCTGGAGGATGGTCAAAGAAGCCAGAATTCTGGGGAGAGAATGAAACGCGAAAGAAAAGTGGAAAATGATAAATGCTGGAGACAACATACAGAGAAAGCTAGAACCACACATATGTTATGGGAAAAGCAGATGGAGAAGGCAAATGTGGAATAGTAAAATAAAGAAATGGAAGGAAATATGAGGAGCAGAATTGCAGAATAAGTGGGAGGTATGTCTTTTATGAATAGACACACACCATGAAGAAAAAGACAGAAAAAAAAAAAAACGAGCAAAGTGAGCAAAAATATACAGTAGTGAGTAAGTGGGTGGGACAGAAGGAGCAGAACAAAACCCAAGAACCAAAGAATCAGAAAGGTTAGGAAAATTAGAAGAGGAGAGAAGGAAACCTTGACAGAATGAGAACAAGCAGGGAGATAATGCAGAATCAGAATGAGACAAAAAAACTGAGCTGTAATGGAATAGGAAAACCTGACACAGGGAGTGAAAGTGAGCCATGAAGAGATACTCAAATCAAGGGCGGGAGGAAGGAAAGTAATATATGACAGAAAGGAGGCTTACTATACTAGGAAAGAAAAGAGAAATGTAAATAAATTCATTATTGCAACAACGGTTAAAAAAGAATGGTGTACCAAATGGGAGGATACATATATGTATATGTGATTCCTCCAGTGCTGAAAATCAATAAAATATATTTAAAGATTGGGGCTGTGGATAAACTGTTTGAAGAACCTCCAAAAATTATGAGATTTTAAGTTTCTAGGCTGCTTAGATAAGTTGAACAGATGGACAACAAATGATTCAATGAGGCACAAAAGTGGGCAGCATGCTACAAGGCAGCATGGAATCTGTTGCCTTAGATATCACCAACAATCAGAAAAATTATTTGTTTTATGATAATAAAGTGGCTTTAACATAGGTTGTGGGGCAGAAGTCAGTGGTAGAAAAATTAGAAACTTGTGAGCAGGCTGAAATATTAAATAAAAAAATTGGTTTATAGTACCCCACAGGATGATCATACACTACAAATGAATATGCGAGAGGTCCCTAATGAGACAGAACAAGACCTGGTAGTATGTAGGAAGACCATGCCTCTAAACTCTGAACAACGTTTTTTTTTCACCTGCCTTTCCCCTTTCACAGAAAGAGGAAGAATTCCACGGACACATCAGAGCAATAAAGCAGAGTGAAGCGGAAGCAGTCCTTTCAGGAAGGGTACACGTGAACCGTGAAAAAAAATGTGGACTCAAAATGCATGAACTTGGTTTGGAACATTTCAAGTAAACAATTGACTGAAGCAGAAATTAGTGTTTTAAATAAAGGTCTTTCATTTATACCAGCTGAACGAGCTGATGTTTCTGAAGTTATGGTGGATTTACGAGTATTTATGATGAACATTGCACTGAAACTTATGTTTGGTGAAGGTAATACTACATATAATGAGGTTGTTTATAAAAAAAAACTAGCTTGTACACAACACAGAACCACCCTGTATTAGATGTGTTCACTAAATTATGTGAAGAGGAAATTTATAAATTGTTGGACAATGGCAAACAAAAATATGATAATCTTACATTGGAGGAAAGACGAGCATTACTGTCACTGCAACAAGATTACAACACAGTAATTAGACCAGCAGACAAGGATGGCCCAGTGGTTATAATGGATAGATCTTACTATTTCAGCACTATGAATGAAATGTTACAAGATCAGAGTACTTATAGTCCTATAAGTTTAATCAATATAGAATGTATGCAAGAAGAATTGCTGAGAAATTGAACAGAATGTTTAAATATCGGTCTTATGATGAAAGAACTTTTTCAATATTTTATTATCGAAAATCCTCTTATACCCAGTTTAAACGGGATGCCAAAAGTTCATAAAGATCCATTAAAACTCCCATGTAGACCAATAGTAGCGGGAGGGGGGTGTCTCATGGAATCCATATCCATTTACGTAGAGAAACAAATTAGACCCATTCTTGATCAATGTGAGTTGGTGCTATGTGAGAGCAAACACTTCTTGCAGGACCTTTTTCTATATACGCAGAATGAAATGGTGTCATAGATTCATTATATGGTGACTTTAGATATAAAATCATTATTTACAGCTATACCTAATTCAGAGGGGATAAAGATGGTAAGAAGTGTTATATTCAAAAAGAGCACATTAGGAATGAGCCAAATAGATTTTATTTGTTATTTATTAGAATTAGTACTTGAATACAGTGTATTTGTATTTGATGATATCTATTATAGACAGACCTCAGGTGTAGCTTTGGGCACATCATAGCTATCCCAATTTGGTCATGGTATGTTGGGAAGAGAAATATGTGATGGGATCACAAGTTGGCCAAAATCAAGTGCTCTTTTATCGTCAATTTGTTGATGATTTGTTTATGCTTTGGCAGGGAAGTGAAGCACAACTTTCAACCTTTTTTGAATTATTTGAATATAAGTTGTAGTTTTTTTTTTTAAATTTACATCTACTGTTTCAGATCTGAGCATAGATTTTTTGAATGTTCAAATAAATAGGGATGATAGTGGTAGTTTCTACATCAGGCTTTATAGAAAGGAGTGCTATCGTCCAACATACTTACTCCATAAAAGCATGCACCCCAAGCATGTTTTTGGTAATTTCCTGAGGGGACAAACACTGAGGAACAACAGGCTTACCATCAGGAATAGTGAATTAGATGATAGCTTGGATATAGTTAGGAATGAGTTTCTAGCAAGGGGCTATAAGGAAATAGATATCACACAAGTACAAGATGATGTCATAAGGAATAGAAACACTATAGGGAAGCCATGTTTCTCATTACCTTTCACACATAAACAAAGTAATAATTTTCAACATAAAGGGATAGCTTTTACATTGACTTATTCTACAGAGGATAGGGAAATTAGGGATATCATATGAAAGCTCTGGCATGTACTACAATTGGACCCAGATATAGCCCATCTAGTAGGATCTAATCCATTTTTTGGCTATAAAAATAAGAAATCACTGAAACATAAATGTTGTATCCTAAAAGTGCAAGTGAGATACAGAACACTGTAAGGAAGTTTGGGACAAGGAAATGTAATGCCTGATCTTTTTGCTCTTTGGTTAATGAATCGCCAGTTTTTATACACCCTGAGAGTGGAAGAACATACACCGTGAGGGTACAGACCAATTGTAATACCAAAAACTTAGTATATGTTGCCCAGTGTGTGATCTGTAGTTCCTTTTACATAGGCAAAACCAACAGGTGCCTACGAGAGAGAATAAGAGATCACCTGTATTGTGCAAGCAAGAGTTTAACTTATAGTGCAATTACTAAACATATTATAGAGAAAGGACAGGGGCATGCATTTACATTTTTGGTATTGGAAGTTGTTCACCAAAATGTTAGAAGAGGAGATCTGATTAATGTCACAGAATGGGCTGAAATGCACTGGATTTTAAATCTGGGAGCACATCAAGGTTATGGCTTAAATGACTGTATCTCTATACAACCCGCTCTGAAAGTGAGAAGACTTAAGAAGTAATATATTTAGTTATTATTTTTTAATTATTATTTTATTAGTTTATGTACAATTTTAATGATATATTTTATTAATATGTATTATATATAAATTTGTGTAATTATTAATTATCATTTGTTTTTTAGACAGCAGATAGACTACAGGGAACTCATTTGCTCATAGCAATTGCTTAATTCAGAGATTTCATTAGGAAAGCTCAATGAGTTATACAGAAATTATTTGTTACATAGCAACCTTAATTGTCTGTATGCTTATTGGTTGGGAAGGTGAATGACGTTTGTATTTTCTGTATTTAACAGATGGTGATTTTATTTTTATGTGTGATCTGAAGAAGCAAACGTGGTTTTGTGAAAGCGCTTATCTTTATTAAAAAAAGTCAATGTTTTTTGTAATGTATGCAGTTTGTTTTGTTATTCACACACTGTGTTTCTGCTGTGGTGTTTTAGTTTTTTGATTCATAAGATTTTACAAGCACCGAGCAGTGTATCGCAGAGGATTTACTTTTCATTGTTATTAATTTAAAACAGTTTAACTGTTATACCTATGGAAATAAAGGTATGACATATTTTTGTTTATGAGTTTTTGGGGAATTTGAGTAAGTAGGATTACTGGTTTTGAAGTGGGGGAACCATGACACTTTGCTTTTAAAAAAACATTTGGGCCAATCAGGTTAGTTATTGCAGAACCTGGATAATTTATATACCACAGGTGACTTAGGTGTGAATGGCTGTCTAAATGCCAGACATTCAATAGAGGAGAGAGAGGTATTAAGGGTCTTTGGCCAACTTATCTGCACTGGTGAAAAGCAAGAAGGAGGAAAGAGAAATTATTTCTTGGATGAAATACTACAACAGCATTTTGGTCCTTAACTGATGTCATCCTGCTATACTCTGATAGTAGCCTCCTCATAGGTACATACAAACATACATACATATAAACATTTTAAGCATGGGCATTAATGCCCTTCTAGCCTGCCAGTATACCAAAAACAGTTGTTCCCATAATAAGTGTCCAGGCTGTTCTTTAAAAATTTCTAAACTAGTGCTTGCTTTATTGTAGTTTGGTAGTCTGTTCCATGTATCAGCTGCTCTCTGAGAGAACCAGTTAGCTCACTTCTCATTCCTTCAGAACTTTTTGCATAGGCTGCCTGATGATTCCCTACTAATTTTGATAACACCAAACATTCCCAGAGATAGTTGTCTTTAAATGTCCTAACTTTACCCAATTTCAGATCATCTGCATACAGACTGTCTAAGCACAATAATGCCTTCCAGTGTGTGTGTTAATGTGTAATTAATGCCCTTCCAAAGGTGTAGAGGCCCTCTGTCTGTGGCATTGGGCCTCATAGCACCCCTGGGCAGGCATTTGTTATACATAAACACACACCTGCCTGGCATTATTGCTTGCTTATTATGCATGCACGATGGCTGGTAATTGGAAAATTGTCTTATATGAAACCAGTCCATGGTGAAAAAAAAGGTTGGAAACACTGATTTACTATAGTTCTGCAGAACAAACAGACTGAACACAGAGAACTGATATACACAAAGTCATCTGGTCCACTGGGACTCTCAGATGCAATGTATATACATACCTGTGGCTCATTGTTGCAAAAAATCTTTATCTGAATCAGGCACTTTGCCTGAAGATGGCCCTAAGCAGAAATAACATATACAGAGTCACAAGCTGTTTATGCTTAACAAACATATCTGTGTTGGCTTAAATGTGCAATACATTGCTTCACTCACACAGATGTTCTTTTATGCTAGTGAGCAAACGAATACTGGTCAACACAAACCAAACTGTAAATTAATACATAGTTAATACATAGTTAGTTGGCCATGCGACCAGTAAGACTGTTTCATTAATAGTTGTGAGCTTATGACTAGCAATCAGAAGGATGTGCTTTGCAAAACTGGAGCCAAACTCAGCATTATATTCTTTCTTGAAGACAATTTCTGCCCACCCTTTTCTATCAGATGGCATATGTTGCAGTACTGTGGAATGCCTTAACAGCTGCAAGCTGTAATTTGTAGTTTAACTCATCCTTTTGTTTTAATTCTCTGATACCTGATAGTGAGAAGTTATAATAAAATATAAATTATTTACATAGAAGCATTTAATTTATTTTTTTTCTTTATTTTACTAGATTACAAATGTCACTTGGAGCAATGACTATTTGTGTATGTTATTTACTGAGTAGCAGCTTAGCATTTGGAGGCTGCATATATCAGCTCAACCCAGATAAAATCTTTTTTTTTATCAAATGTTGCTTTTTTGTTAGCATTTTAAAATGTATTTTGTTTTACCATGCACTATTCACTGATAACTGATAGTAAGAAGCAATAACCCAATAAAGGCAATAAGATTGTTTTCCCTTCTTTCATACCATTTAATGTTTTGCGAATTACTAAGTGTGCTGGTCACACAGGTAGTAAGGCGATTTGTAAGATCTTGCACAGTCCCCTTCCTTCATGTGAGGACAGCTCATCCTATTATCAGAAGCCAAACCTCTCATTCATCTACATCTGGCAACCTATCAAACTTTTGTTACTTACAGCTGTTTTGTATCAGTGGTAATTTCTGAGCTGTGTGTTTGGCTTTCCTACTATTAACCAACCACAATTTAATCAGTTTTTGACATCCCAATCACATTTGGCTGATTCTGCTATTGCATGAAGCATTTCTTGTTACAGTACACATACTGTGGCATAGCTGTTTATGTGAGACTGCAATGTACTGTATTAAGTGTTTCTACTTTCCCCACTTTGAGTGAACGTGGACTTGGTATGCATTATATAGGAGGTTTGCGGCCCCTCTGCAAAATGTTTTCAGTGAATGCTGTTCGTTTCTAATATACAAGATGAAGCACTTACTGCAAGAACAATCACAGTGACTATTGCAACTTGTCAAGACATCTAAATAACACCTGTTGTAAAGCCACAAATAATATATTTTTTAAGTAAAGCAAACTCCCCTCCCACATGGTGGGGCAAACTCTCATACCTCACAAACTTATATTTCAGTTCCATAGTAACACATCATAGGGGAAGGGAGAAGCTCCCCAAACTGCATGGCATTGCCGAACAGTTCTGTTTTCAGTCTAGCAGAACAGAGTGAGTGACTTTCACCTAAATGATATATGAAAAGCATAGGATAGCTGTGCAGTTGTCTTTCTTGCTGTGATTGAAAGATTGCTTCTCAGTCATCTATCTTTTGATCAAGTCATATAGGAAGCTTTATGTTATGCAGAACTGATCATTTTTGTAACACTTCATTCTCTTCTGCATACTGCTAAGAAGGCATGACTATTTACAAAGAAAATTTGTGAAATATTTGACTTGTGTATGCAGAATCTTGAAGGTTAGTCCACCTCTTTGAATCCTTTTATTTTCACAAATTTTCTATAATTTAACTTTAAGCCCAGATATTATTGAATGATATTTTCAGAAATTATCCGCGGTGGTGGTGCTGCGGTAGCGTTGTCACCTCACAGTAAGACGCTGTCCGGTTCAATTCTCAGCTAAAGCGTCTTCTGCGTGGAGATATGCATGAATGGACGTACCTTCATTGAAGGTTGTGCATCAGGGCTGGTAACTCGGCACGTAAAAATCAACTACCAATCATTAGCGGACTGGAGTTCCGCTGTGGCGACCCCTAACCAGGAAAAGCCGAAAGACACAACAAAAAGTGATCTTAAAACTCAAACTCATATAGTAGAAAATGGCCTGCAGGACTTTTTTACTTAAATCTGTATGGCTTGTTGCTAACCCACGGGCATTACTCCATAATCATATTGAATTTTTTCCTTTCAATTCTTTTTTTCTTTACATGGGTGCACCATGGGTGATTATGATTCCATTAGTAATAACCTCACCAAGTGTTCCAAAAATCCTACCGCATTATGTGTGAGTAAATACTGTATCATTCCTCTCTTATGATCCTTCATTATGCTACCAATTCTAATTCATGTTTTGCTACTTACGTATCTGAAATTAATTTCACCTTCATGAAGTATGTGAAGTTATTTGCCACACCCTCTTCAAATACTTTTATTTTAAAATACCATTCATCAGTATTTTGTGTGCCTTCAAAACTGTCTAGCAACCAAATGATACATATTAATCAATCCTAGTTTGATATATTACATGGAATCCTTGATAGTCAGAAAAAAATAACATTAATGTGAATGAATAGTTATTACTATTTCATAAATACATATTTTATTTAAGATATTATATTCCCATGAAACAGTTTCTTCCTACTGACTAAGTTCCACCAAAATAATTGGTCTTTGTTGATTGCTCTACATTTTACTCTGCTTTATAAATAATTCAGTGTTATATATTCCACAGTTAAAGTATTTTCTGCTGAATTACATTAATATCAACATTTTCTGATGTTTAACTTACTTTCTGTTTTTGTCCAGCTGACTCATATTTCTACAGTCACTCGAGGAGTGCTTTTCTTTTCACACCCATCCTCCCAAGTGAAATTCTGATTTGAGACTGCAGTGCCTTAACTATGTCGGATGTGAATATTACATAACCTAATCAGTGTCCTTTTTGTCCTCTCTATATTTCATGTTGTTTATACAGCCAGATATACAAATTAATTATTCATGAGTGGTAGGGTAGATGCTGTCAGAGAGCATCACACGGAATGTGTTGTTTCATGACAGAGCAGTTATTATGCAGTCATACTATGCTGATGTTTTGGTTTGGCTGGCAGCTGAATGAACTGAACTGCTCTGCTAAGAGAATGTCTTAGTTATTTCATTTGCATAATAATTATTAAGAAGCTATTCATTGTCCTCTGGCAACAAATTCTTCTTGCTTTGTCATTCTGTGCTGCTTTACCTTTGTTCTGTATTTCACATGGTACAACACAGTGGTGCCCAGTTCATTTATGTTAGGTTGCAGCACAAAGAAGGCTACATCCTTACAGTCCTATAAACATTAAGTAGCCTTTATCTGCTTGTTGTAACCTAATTTACCATGCCTTGTCAATGAAGGACACACTTTATTTTCATTTGATAACAGAAGATATGTCTTTTTTCAGGGGTGACCATGAGATGCTGTCAGCTTAAATTGCTTGCTCAGTCACAAATAACACCTGTAAATATTGAAGTCAAAGCAAGCACTGCACTGTGATTATAATTAACTTATAGTCTTAACTGCCCTGCTATACCGCTCGTCTATTTTTTTAGATTAGTTTTCTATCAGAGCAAACTAACCTAAACACTTATCAAATGGATTCCTTCTACTACAGACATTTTTGCATTTTTTAAACTATGTGCACATTTTTATTTGTTCCATGTGAAATTGCTAATGGATGTAAGTTATATGATATACTGTGCTGTAATTTATTGCTTCAGTATCTTTGTTGTGGTCTTCTTCATTGATGCTTAACTTGTCATTTTATTTTCCTTAAAGAAACCTGTCATGAAAAAGTGATTTCCTAAATAATTATATCATGCTATGTATAAACAGGCATTGAAATATGCCTCATTATCATTTCAAGGAGTTATGTCATAAGCTAATTATGTGAGAATGTGATGACTGATTTCATTCTATGAATACAGCCTAGTATTTTAAACCAAGGTATCTGAAGTAGAAGAACTGTGCACATAAAATTATGCAAGATAGCCAAATGATTTGGAGACAGATATGCAATAGGATAAAATAATTCATTGATAAATCAAAAGTTGAAGCATGTAGAACAGAAAAGTAGCATAAATGATATGCAGACAGCTATAGTGCATATGCAGCCATTAAACTACACAACCCAATAAGGCAATGCACACAAAGATACACAAGTGCTAATAAATACAGATAGCAGTATAGTAGCTAATAGCAACACACATACTGTTGCCAGTGTTAGTAATGATTTGTGATTCAAAGTGTATATCACCAACAGCAGGGCAGATGGGTAGCCATGTCACATGCATTGTTTATAACATCATGGTTGACTGTCTTATGTGCTTGTGATTAATTCTAATAGCAGTGGTAGATGGATGAGATATTATGCCGTAAGATTACTTCTTACAGTGACATGTTTGACCACCCAAGAGACTGTTCCTTGTCTGCTTGTGTTATATTTAGTAACAGAGGTACATGGATAATCTACTATGCCAAGAGTACTGCATACAGGATCATGGTTTATCACATAATTTACTTATCTACTTAGGGTACACCTAATATCACTGGATAATATTAGATGTGTTTATGTTTTATTTATAATTCAGTCACAGGCAATACCTTAGGAATGCTTATGGACTGCCTATGTTTTAGTATTATAGTAAACAGAATAGTGACCCTGCTAATTGCACAGTGCATCAGTACAGAGCTATAATACATGTGTGTTTCAGATAAAGAACACCATATAGGTCATAAGATGGGTATTCACAACAGAGATCAGTTTACTGTGTAGTAACAGGCAATTCGAATTTAAATAACAGTATTAGGCAGTACTGGTATATTTCTAATAAGCAGATATGATTTTCATGTGTGGTACAAGTCCCACTGCATGCCACAGCTCAATGTTGCCCCTATAACAATGTAATAATACTATGCTTTCTTGACCTACACAGCCTAAATAATATTCCTTGGCAGCCCATGATGTTGCTGCCATGTCAACAGTAATGCAATGCTAAGCTTGTGTGACAGCCAGCTGGCAAAGTTAAGGCCCTACAGCACCTCTTCAGAATATTTTTTGGATGGAGGAAAAAAACCTTCATGAGTGATCCTACAAGTCTGTGTTAGATGGACAAAAATAGAAAGCAAGTTAAAAAATCAGAAAATTCCAGCATAGTAACACTGATGGTAATATCCTTCAGGAGGAATTACATTAGTGGTACAAAAGAAAACACAACATTAAGCTGTTCTTAATATACTGTTAATTGTAAAGCACATCTGTCACAGTGACGTTTGACAATTGGTACAATACCGACACAGAAGAATTGATAGGTTTGTTTGATTTATTTTCATCTTTTATTTGTCAGTTATGTAAGTGAAGTCACTCTTCTTAGGCCCTTTCTGGTTATAACAGATGTCAATGTCACAAAGGCATGGATAAAGACAGGGTTTTATGAACAGTTAATGAAGTCAGTCAACTATCATGTGTACATGAAGAATCACTCTCAGAGTCTCCATGTAATATGACTAGCCTTCCTCAAGATAGTCAGTACAGAGCACTGGCCTTAATGGGCTGGGAATTTTCTTCTACACTCCAAAAAACAACAACATGCAAAGTTCTGGAATATTCAAGCTAAAAAAACACTCCATAAATTAAAAACAAAGAAATGTATCCCACGTATGTATTAGCGCTTTTGTTTTAACTTCAGTAAAACTTCTTCAAATACATAGATGCCCTCATAAACCACATTTAAATAGTCAATGATCATATGACCATTTCAAAATACATCATATGACGTCATTCATAAAACCAAATATCATGTGATCCCATTCTTAAAAAAATCATGGCTCACATCAGCAATCCACTACTAAACTTAAACCATACATTCTAACTGATATAAAACAATTATTTTATTTTATTACATATAAGCTACTTCTCATTTAATCTAAGCCTAATATTTCAAAAGCATTCCTAAAATATTGCCTCCGATTGAATAATAAATTAAACATAAACACATCTAATATTACTTATAAAAGCTATTTTATCATGTTCACCATGATTTTTTTCAACTGGTTTTAGTTACTAGATTAATAGACGGATTCGGTGATAGCTCATTAACCACCTTAGGCATAAAAGAAGGGTTAGTGCGCAAGGACACCCTGTCTTCATGAAAGACCCAAAAAGGAAGATAAGCCCTAAGGGTCTACAACTCAGACACCTATCTGGCAGAACTAGGAGCTAACAAAAGAACTATCTTCCTGGAACAACGCAGCAAGGAAACTGAAACAGCAGGCTCAAGAGGAGCCTGAGTCAATTTCTCCAAAACAAAATTAAGATCCCAGGGAGAGGGAACAGCTTTAAAATTTATTAAACCAAATAGTGGGAGAGGGAACAGGCTTATTAAGGACACCTTTAAAATTTATTAAACTTCAAATTTAGAAGCTGAAGGAGGAGGAAAAGGCAGGCCAGCAGAGATAGCTGATAAGTGGGCCTTAATAGAAGAATAGGCCAAGCCAGCATTAAGCACTTCACACAAATAAGAGAGAACCGAAGGAACATTCACAGTAAGTGGGTCCAGGTTATGAGGGAGGCACCAAATAGAAAACCTCTTCTATTTGGATAAATAGGATTTCCTAGTTGTAGGCTTCCTGGCCTCCTGCAGGACTTGCAGCACAGCTTCAGAAAAAAGTTGTCTGTGAGAAATCAAAATCCGATCACCCACAGTGTCAGTTGAAGCACGGGCAGGTGGGGATGGATGAGAGATCCCTTGCCTTGTGTGATCAGATCCACCCTGTGAGGTAACTTGTGATGATTGCCCCTGGCTAAATGCAGAAGAGGGAAGCAGTGCTGTTGCGGCCAAAAAGGAGTCACCAATAAGATTTTGGGAGCATCCTGTTGAATATTGAACAGGACTGTCAGAATGAGAGTAATGGGAGGGAATGCATATGGAAAATGAAAGGGCATCCACCTTCTACACCAGTGAACCTGGGCCTCTGGCATAAAAAAGAGGAAGCTGTCTGTTCAGAGGGGAGGCAAAAATATCCGTTTGAGGAGTATCCCATTGGTGGATAATGTCCAGAAACAAATCACTGTGAAGCATCCATTCATGGAATTGAGTTAAGAACATGTTCAGTATGTCTGCCACAATGTTCTGATTGGAAGGGATATAAACTGTCTGATGAGTCACTTGATACTTCGCAGCTATATTCCATATCAGAAGTGCCAACTGGCAAAGCCTGTTTGTTGATATACTACATCACTGTGGTATTGTCTGTGAACACTTTGAGAGGCCCTGGAGAGAAAAGAGGAAGAAAGTCCTGAAGAGCCAGCAGAAGTGCTTTCATCTCTTTGACATTGATGTGCTCTTTCTGTTGATGAGGCGAGCTCACCCCTGTACTTTTAGGGAGTCAAAATGTTGCCCCCCCATCCCATGTCTGAAGTGCCTGTGAACAATTCCTGAGAGGGAAGAGTGGGATGAAAAGGGATCCCTGGATTCAGAGACAACTGCTGAATCCACTAGTGAAGTTCCTGTCTGAGACAAGGAAGAAAAGGAACTACAAAGTCTAGAGGATGTGCATGTTGGAGCCACGTTGATTTCAGAAACCACTGGAACTTACTCATGTGAAGTTTGGCCAGAGGGAGCATTGGAATGGTGGATGACATGAAACCCAAAGGTTTCACAAACTCCCTTGTGGTAATTGAAGCTAGAAGAAGAGTTTGAAAAAAAGAAATGAGAGCTAAGGCCTTTGGAGGAGGCAGGGATGTAAGCGTTGGCACTATCTGAATCCTGCAACCCAGAAAAACATGATCCTGAGAAGGAGTCAGAGAAGACTTTTTTGAAATTTATAGTGAACCCCAGGATCTGAAGAGGGAAACGGCAAAATGAAGATTTTGCAAAAGGGTCTCTGGAGAGGACATCTGAATCAACAGGTCATCTAAGTAAGGAAAAATGTGGACCCCTCAAAGCCTGAAGAAAGCAATCACAGGAGCAAGGCATTTGGGGAATACCTGTGGGGCAGTAGAAAGGTCAAAGCAGAGAGCAATAAATGCCAGGAAGCAACAGAAAAATGCAAAAACGTCCTGTAAATAGGATGTATCAGAATATGGAGATAAGCATCCTTGAGATTCAGAGACGCCATATAGGCCTGAGGGAGCAAGAGAGGAAACAGAATCTGAAGGGACAACATCCAAAAAAAAGCACTTTTCTAAAAGTGTTTAAATGCGAGAGCTCTAGAATAGGTCTCCAGGTGCCCTCTTTTCTGGGCACTAGAAAGAGTCTGGAGTAGAATCCTCTCCCTCTCTGGGGCACAGGCACCTCTTAAATAGTACCCTGAGTCAACAGATTTAGGAAGCTGTTCCTGAGGAGGTTGAGGAAGGGTCTGTATTACGTGATTAAAGACACTTGTCTTTGAATGCATAATATTCAAACCCAAAACATCGAAAACACTAAACCGCGAATGGCCACGTCTGCTAATTTTTTCATAGGGAAAAAATTCACGAGGCTGCAACCAAACAACACAAACTTCACAATCCTAATCAAGTGGGGGGCTGCACCCCTCATACACCCCCCTAACTAAATATACCAACTCCAAGATAGCTCAACGTTGGGGAAAAGGGCAAACCGCGAGAACAGCCAACTGAATTTTTTCCCTAGGAAAAAATTTGCGTACATGGCCGTTCGCAGTTTAGTGTTTTTGATGTTTTCAGTTAGAAAATTATGCATTTGAAGACAAGTGTCTTTGATCGTGTAATAGGGAAACTTGAGGAATGCCTGTAAAAGGAGGATGGAATTTCCACACCATGAAGTACCCTTGCTGAATAATTGACAGAATCCTAGAATCCTGAGTGATCTGAAGCAAAACAGTAAGAGAAAGAAAAAGGCATAAAGAGGAATGTGGCTGGGAAGAGTCAGATAGTCATACAGCACCTGGTTTGTCCAGAAAGGAAAGCTTTGGAGTCCCTGAAAACTGAGTGACCTTAGCAGGAGAAGCCTGTTTGCCACTCCTCCTACCTTTAGTAGAATTGCAGGATTGCCTACAAAAAATAGGCAGGCTGAGGGGGGTAGTTTCTCTGAAATTTAGGCACAGGAGAAACAAACACATGTTTAAGCTCGTGTAAGTCCTTACCCTTATCCTGAAGGGACTTAAACAAACCAGCAGCAGCTTCCCTCAAACAAAAGTTTAGAATCCAGAAGAGCATCTGTGAAGATTGGGTAGAGAAGGGTGAAGTCTGCCAGCCTAGCCAGATAGAATTGTGCAGATAATTCTGTCATTTGTAAATGTGAAATGTTGAACTTAAAACAATGTGGCAACATTGCCATTTGCTGTAAGGAAAACGTCAAGCATTTCAAATTGTTCTTTTGAAGTTCAAATTATTTCAAATCTATCCTTTGATCTGTAGAGCTCGGAGTCAGTCTGTCTGAGCTACCACATTCTTTCTAATGTTTTAAGGCTAACGTTAATGACCAGAATTTACATATGGAATGTCCTTTATTGCTCTAAGTGTAAAAGAATGTAAATGCATTTTCTGTGTGGCCTTGGAACCAGGAAGGTGTAAAAGATGATGTAATGTTTAGCAGTACTGCAGTTTCAATTTAAACAGTGAGAACCAGAGATTATTAAGCATTTTGATCTTTGACATCTAACTCAGCATTGCCTGTTGTCTTAAGTAAGTTATCTTAGAAGTATGTTTTCTTGTAAGCAATAGCTAGGAATTAGAAAAAGATTAGACTAAGTGTTTTTCTGTTATTTCAGAACTGTACTACTGAATTATTTAAGTTTCTGTGTGATCTCTGAACTCTTAAATAGCACTGTGGTGTAGTAGTATTGTCTTGTGTTTTTAGTATTTATTATTAAGTATTTAAAACCATTTTCAACTGTGGCTGGTTTATGTAGAGATAATTTAAGCTCTAGAGTACATTGCATGCTTATATGTGATCCTGGACTAAGCCCTTCCAATAAGCTTTGATTGCTTTAAGTTACACTACTATTGGATATTAATATTGCACAGTAATAATTGGACACCCTTTTTAAGGGCCTTGTGGTAGCTGATAATTATTAGCTGGTGGTGGCAGGAATTACTTCTGTATAGTCTCGGTGGTGGTGCTGCGGTAGCATTGTCACCTCACAGTAAGACGTTTTTTGTTCGATTCTCAGCTAGAGCGTCTTCTGTGTGGAGACATGCATGAATGGGCGTACCTTCATTGAAGGTTGTGTGTCAGGGCTGGCAACTTGGCACATAAAAATCTACTGCCAATCATTAGCGGACCGGAGTTCCACTGTGGTGACCCCTAACTGGGAAAAGCCAAAAGACACAACAACAACAAGTCTGGGTATGGGGGCACAGCTGGAGAATCTGTGTCAGCCTTTCCCAGGAGTGTCTGTGAAGTTTTATAAATACTTATCTCTAAGTGTGTGTGTGTGTTAGCTACTTGGGCAGGGACACAAAGCACTGGTTGGACAGATAGGGTATTGGAGGTTTTAGCTTGCCAGTTAGGCTGAGAGCTGGACCCTATAGCTGTGCCAGTGGGGAGTCTTATTGGGGACCTGGAGAGCAAGGGCGAGACCAGCCCCAGACTGACTGTGATCTCTGTGTGCTCTTAAGGGAAATTGCACTTTACTGTGTGTATGCATTATCCTTTCCTCATATATGAGATGCCCTCTCTGGTGTTAGTGGTGTGGATTGAGGCTCCTTGATTGCTGGGCCAGGGCACGGGCATCACATTGTGGTGACAGTGGTGGGATATCCACATCACATATTAATTAGTTGGCAAATACTTATTGGTTTGTAGTGGTGTGGGTAGAGTGAATCCTGTAGCTTATGTACAGTGATCTCTGAAGGTGTTTTGTACTGTAAAACAGCCATACAGTGAATACTCAGAGTTCAGATCACAATTGATTTATTTCTTTCATTAGCTTAGTTAGCCAGGGTGAGCAGGCAGCATGTCAGCAGAGGAGTATGGAAGGCTGACAAGGAGCCAGCTGGTAGAGATGTGCCAGGCTAGGGGACTGGTGCATGGAAACCTGACTAAGGCAGACCTGATTGCAGCCTTGCTTACAGCTGTATCAGAAAACAGCATCCAGGAGGACAATCAGACTGGCTGTGGAGTTGCAGTATCCTCAGAGAATAGACAGCTCAACCTTTCTGCAAAGGACAATCAGACTGGCAGTGGAGATACAATATCCTCAGAGAATGGACAGCTCATCCTTTCTGCAGTGGACTTAAAAATCCAGCTGGACCTAAAGAGACTTGAGTTGGAGGCCAGGCATTTGGAGATAGAGGCCAAAGAAAAGGAGCATCAGAGGAGGCATGAGAGAGAAATGCTGACTCTTCGCCAGAGTCATGGAGGTAATGTGGAAGGGAGTAACTGGACCCCAGAAGCACAACAGGTCAGTAAATTTCTTCCAAAATTTAAAGAGGGGGATAATTTTGATAGTTTCATTCATATGTTTGAGAGGGATGTTTGAGAGGGTATGCAAACAGTATAGTGTTGACCAAAGGCTCTGGGTATGGTTCCTGACCCCCTTACTCCATGGGAAAGCTGTAACTTTTTTTGTCAAAAATGCCTGACACTGTCTGTTTTGATTATACTGCTGTAAAAAATGTCTTTTAGAATGTTTTAAGCTAACACCTGAAATGTATAGGAAAAAGTTTTGTGAGCATAGACTCAAGGCAGATGAAAGTGTGTGCAAATATATTGCTGAACTGAGCACTCATTTTCATAGCTGGGTGAGTGGAGTTCAGGTCACCCCTTTTGAAGGGCTGGCAGACCTTTTGGTGAGGGAACAAGCCCTTAGCACTTTGCCTGAGGACATGAGGATCTGGTTAGCTGATAGACAATGTGCTACGTCAGATGAGTTGGGGAAGAAGGGAGACCTATACCTGGCAAGCAGGGCAGCCCAGCACAGGAAGGGGACCCCCAGTACTGCACATGAGTCTAAAGGAACCCATGGTGGGCAGCACAGACTGCCACAAGAGAATCTGCCAGTAACAGGGGAAGCCACTAGTCCAGGTATACATCAAGGAGCTAGGGTTAAATGTTTTGAATGCAACCAGTGGGGCCATGTGGCATACAGGTGTCCATGGAGGCAAGGTGGGGAACCAAAGATGAGGGAGCCAGTAAGTGGGAAAGACAACATACCAATAGTAGGTTGTCTTGAGACAACAGGTGTACTAAACTACCATCCCGCAGATGTCCTGAGAGGGAAGGATTTGGATGAGGCAGTACCATGTACTTATGCAGTTACACATGGTCAGGCTAGGAGACAAGCTTGTGGGTCTGGCAGCCTGGGGTAGACCCAGACAGACTGCATACTTGCAGCCAGGACTGGTGAGGTAGTTACTTCAGGGAGTGAGCTATGCTGTAGCAGTGAGACTGAAGGTGAGCCACAGCTGCTTGTGGGTACTGATGTTCCCTTGGACAGAGTGACTCCAAAGGTAGAGGTGAGTAGTAGTACCCAGGCTGACAGTGAGGCACCACTGTCAGAGGATGCCAGACTTCCTGTGGAAGGGGATCTGGGAAGAGTTACAAGGAGAGAGTTGAGACAGGCTCAGCTCTCAGACCCTACATTGCAAGGCCTGAGGCAGGTAGCTAGGAAGGCACCTGATTCTCAAGGAAAGGGGGAATCTGTATACTGGGACAAAGGGTTACTATACAGAGAGTGGACCCCTGAGGGAGGGCTAGAAGGTGAGAGAGTACAGCAGTTGGTAGTGCCTAGAGCCTACCCTCTGGCGCATCTAGTCATAGCCCATGATATTCCCTTTGCAGGTCATATGGGCATAAAACGTACAAAGAGATGTATTATGCAGACCTTCTATTGGCCTGGAATTTCCAGAGATTTAACAGGGTACTGCAGGACCTATGAACAGTGCCAAAAGATAGGCAAGGCAGGAGACAAAGTGAGAGCTCCTTTGATGCTTTTTCCTGTGATTGAGGAGCCATTTCAGAGGGTAGCTTTGGATATTGTGGGTCCTCTGAGTACCCCAAGTTCCACAGCGAAAAGGTATATCCTAGTGGTAGTGGATTATGCTACCCGATAACCTGAGGCAGTGGCTTTGTCCTCCATTGAGGCAGAGAAGGCGGCAAATGCTTTGTTAGAGATTTTCAGCAGGGTAGGTTTCCCAAATGGAATACTGTCTGACAGAGGTGCTGATTTCAAGTCAGACCTGCTGGCTTTTCTGTGGAAGTCCTGTGGGGTGAAGCACATGAAGACCACCCCGTACCATCCCCAGACTAATGGTCTTGTTGAGAGGTTAAACTCTACAATCAAGTCCATGCTACAGGCATTTGCAGATCAGTTTAAGAAGGAGTGGGACAAATATTTGCCCCATCTATTGTTTGTTTACAGAGAAGTTCCCCAGGAATCCACAGGTTTTTCACCCTTTGAGTTGCTGTATGGGCATAGGGTGAGGGGACCTCTAGATTTAATTTGAGATGAGTGGGAAGGTGAGTGTGAGTCTCACAAGGAGTCTATTGTGGCATATGTCCTAAACCTCAGGACAAGGCTCAGGGAAGTCATGGGCTCAGTCCAGGAGAACCTGGCAGAAGCCCAACAACAGAAAAATGGGTGGTATAACAAGAATACTCGAGCTAGAAAGTATGCTGTGGGGCAGTAGGTAATGGTTCTCATTCCTGTCCAACACAACAAGCTGCAAGAAGCTTGGGAGGGTCTCTACAAGGTGGTAAGAAAGGTAAGTGATGTTAACTACATGGTGGAACTGCTAGGCAGATGGCAGGGGCACATGATGTTAACATGATGAAACCTTACCATGATAGGGAGGCCAGGCTCGGGTTGACACCTCGGTGGAAGGGGAAGCAATGTCCCTACAGCTATCACCTACCCAGGTTCGAGAAATCCAAGCAGTGTTGCAGGAATTTGGGGACATGTCCACTGGGAAACCAGGGTGCACCCACCTGGTGCAGCACCAGGTGGATACAGGGCCCCAAATGCCTATTAGGCAGGCCCCTTGTAGGGTGCCTGAGAGAGTCAGACAGACTTTGAGGGAAAAGGTACAGGAGATGTTGGAAGTAGGCGTGATGCAAGAGTCCAACAGTCCCTGGGCCTCCCCAGTGGTGCTGGTGGCAAAGAAGGATGGCAGCACCAGGTTCTGTGTGGACTACAGGAAATTAAATAATTACACAGAGTCAGATGATTACCCCATGCCTAGGACAGATGGAGCCCTAGAGCAGCTGGGTGAGGCTAAGTATCTTACAACCATTGATCTTACCACGGGTTACGGGCAGGTGCTCTTGACTCCCAGTGCTAGAGAGAAGTCAGGCTTTGTGACTCCTTTTGGCTTGTACGAGGTCATAAAGATGCCCTTTGGGATGAAGAATGCCCAAGTGACTTTCCAGAGGCTGGTAGATCATATCCTAGTAGGACCTGGAGGGTTTGCCCTTGCTTACCTAGATGATATTGCCATCTACAGCCATTACTGGCCAGAGCACCTTCAGCATGTTAGGGAGGTGCTGGGCAGACTACAGAGGGCAGGGTTGACCATTAAACCGAACAAATGTCAGGTGGGTATGGCGGAGGTCTCCTACCTAGGACATAGAGTGGGGAGTGGTAAGATAAGGCCAGAACCTGCCAAAGTGGAAGCCATTCAGGCATGGCCTGCACCTGTTACTAAAATGCAGGTGAGGGCATTTTTAGAGACAGCAGGGTACTACAGAAAGTTCGTCCTCAGTTATAGTACCATAGCTGCTTCTCTCACAGACCTGACAAGGAAGAACAGGCCAGATAAGGTAGTGTGGACCCCAGCATGTGAGCAGACATTCCAGAAGCTTAAAGAAGCTTTGGGAGGACCCCCTGTGTTAGCCAGTCCAGATTACAGCAAATAATTTGCTGTACAGGTGGATGCTTCAAACTATGGGGTGGGGGCTGTACTTAGCCAGATTTCTTCAGAGGAGGAAGAGCACCCAGTGGTTTATCTCAGTCGAAGGCTCCAACCCAGGGAGGAATGCTATGCAGCTGCAGAGAAGGAATGTCTATCCATAGTGTGGGTACTGCAGAAACCTCAGCCTTATCTCTATGGAATGTAATTCACTGTTATGACAGATCACAACCCTCTAACATGGTTAAACAGAGCCAGCCAGCAAAATGCCAAGTTGCTAAGATGGAGCCTGGGGTTGTAAGCATATGATATGTCAGTGCAGCACCGCAGTGGGATTAGCAATGTCAATGCAGATGGGCTCTCAAGATAGGGAATGCGGTGAGGTACACTCAGATAGACCTAACCCTCTCAAGTGGCATTTCTCAAGGGTCATTTGAAAAACTAGCTTGAGTTCTCCAGGGGGGGGAATAGATGTGAAGATTGGGTAGAGAAGGGTTAAGGCTGCCAGCCTAGCCAGATAGAATTGTGCAGATAATTCTATCATTTGTAAATGTGAAATGTTGAACTTAAAACAATGTGGCAACATTCCCATCTGCTGTAAGGAAAACTAAGTCAAGCATTTCAAATCGTTCTTTTGAAGTTAAAATTATTTCAAATCTATCCTTTGATCTGTAGAGCTCAGTCAGTCTGTCTGCGCTAGCACATTCTTTCTATTATTTTAAGGCTAAAGTTAATGACCAGAATTTACATATGGAATGTCCTTTATTGCACTTAGTGTAAAAGAATGTAAATGCAGTTTCTGTGTGGCCTTGGAATCAAGAAGGTGTAAACGATGATGTAATGTTTAGCAGAACTGCAGTTTCAATTAAACAGTGAGAACCAGAGATTATTAAGCATTTTGATCTTGGACATCTAACTCAGCACTGCCTGTTGTCTTAAGTAAGTTGTCTTAGAAGTATGTTTTCTTGTAAGTAATAGCTAGGAATTAGAAAAAGATTAGACTAAGTGTTTTTCTGTTATGTCAGAACTGTACTACTGAATTATTTTAAGTTTCTGTGTGATCTCCGAACTCTTGAATAGTACTGTAGTGTAGTTGTATTGTCTTGTGTTTTTAGTATTTATTATTAAATATTTTTAAACCATTTTCAACTGTGGCTGGTTTATGTAGAGATAATTTAAGCTCTATAGAGTACATTGCATGCTTATATGTGATCCTGACTAAGCCCTTCCAATAAGCCTTGATTGCTTAAGTTACACTGCTATTGGATATTAATATTGCACAGTAATAATTGGATGCCCTTTTTAAGGGCCTTTGGGTAGCTGATAATTATTAGCTGGTGGTGGCAGGAATTACTGCCATAAAGTCTGGATATAGGGGCACAGCTGGTGAATCTGTGTCAGCCTTTCCCAGGAGTGTCTGTGAAGTTGTATAAATACTTATCTCTAAGTGTGTGTGTCAGCTACTTGGGCAGAGACACAAAGCACTGGTTGGACAGAGAGGCTACTGGAGGTTTTAGCTTGCCAGCTAGGCTGAGATCTGGACCCTATAGCTGTGCCAGTGGGGAGTCTTATTGGGGACCTAGAGAGCAAGGGAGCGATCAGCCCCGGACTAACTGTGATCTCTGTGTGCTCTTAAGGGAAATTGCACTTTACTGTGTGTGTATTTGTTATCCTTTCCTCATATATGAGATGCCCTCTCTGGTGTTAGTGGTGAGGATCTAGGCTCCTTGATTGCTGGGCCAGTGCACAGGTGTCACAGCATCTATCAACTTTAATATCATGAGGTAGAGGATGAAGCTTAAGCCAAGAATACCTCCTCATCACTGAACCAAAAACAGCAGCCCTAGAAGAGGCATCTGCCACATCATAACTACATTTAATAGAATGATGAATGACTTGAGACAAAGTCCCTAGCAAGGAAAGAACAGATGTTTTACTCTCAGAGTCTGAAAAATCAGAAATAAGTTGACAGGCCTGAGAAAGAAGAGCCAACACATACCTAGACATATGAGTCTGATAATTAATAGCCATAAAAGCTAGGGTATCAGAAGTGTAAACCTTCTTACCCAGCCTTTCCATAGTTCTGCTATCCTTTCAGACAGCAGTAAATTGGGCAAAGAAGCAATTGAGATGGCTTATCAGAGGCTACAGACACAACAGAGGGATCAGCAGCAGGACATTCATATAGGAAAGAACAATCCTCAGGCACCCTATAAAACCTGTCTGGCTTCTTGGGAGAAGGAGGCAGAGAATCAGGCTCATTGGAGAAATTGAAAAAAGCATTTAGCAAAGCAGCCAAAAACAGGAGGAGTAGCTACATGTTTAGGATATTCAAACTGCAGCAACTCATAGTACCTCTTATGGATATCAGGGACATGAGCACAATCCCACTTAAAAAATCCATCATCCTAGAGAATGCCCCCAAAGGAAATTTCCTCAATAGGAACATCTGGACTAATAGAGTCCTTTTCCTCTGACCCATAGTCCAAAGGAAAAGAAATTTGAGCAGTTAAAGTCAGGAATCATTATCTGAACCCGACTCATCCTCAGAAGAATCCTGTTCTCTAGGTCTTTTAAGAGGAGTAGAGGACCAAGGAGGAGCAGGAACTGAAACCCCATGAGGAGCCTTTAAGGGCATTAAAGCAGTAAAGAGCCCTGGAATGAAGGCCTACCACTCACTTTGTGAAGTCCTAGAAGTAGAAGAAACAGGTTTATTTTTTTTTTAAGGGAACATCCCCTCGAAAAAACTGAGAAGGCTCAAACCCAGGACAGCAGTGGAGAACCATAGTAGAAACTTCTTCACCAAGTAAATACTGAGGAACTCTTCTAGGCCCCTGAGAAAAAATTAACTGTGGTTCTCCCTGAACATCCGAGACAGACATCTGCAAAGCCACTTCAGATATGCTGCCAGCCAGACCCTCACTGACCTCTGACATGGTCACGGCAGAGAAATCTGACAACACACCTGGCCTCACCTGGCTTTTTTTGGTGATGGTCAGCATACCTTTTAAAAGCAGCAAGTAGTCTGTGGTAGACTGGCTGGACATTCAGGCTTCCACAGTAGGGAATCCTATCTGTTAAGAATACTGTAGCAGTGAATGTAAGGACATCATATATGCCTGATGTCAGAAATGGGATTTGAACCCATGCCTCCATGTGGAGACCAGAATTCCCATGAACCACAGATGGAAATTAACCCTTCAGTCTGGCGTCTTACACCACTCAGCCATCCTAATATTTATTGTACTACTGTCACATTCTCTGAGTGTGTTACTGTCCCTACAGAAGAAAATGGTGTGTTTTAAGTTTAAATCAAATGCAACATCTATATGTTCAGCAGGAATTTTGTTTTATCACTTAGGATAAAATAGTTCTTCAGCCTTGCTGATGATTAAGAATGACATTCAAGAAAGTATGCCAATCAGCTCAGCAGTAGCTTAGTTCAAATTGATTGTCAAACTCTTAGTTACAAAATGAGACTGAGAAAGACAGTTCAAAACAGAACCCTCATGAATAATTATTCAGACTGTTTGGTGTTCTATGCTGAAATGAAATGCAATATAATCAGATCAGGCTGGAGCATAGCTCCAGGAAGGATGCATCATATGTCTGATCAAGTATTTAATTGGTTAAAAAAATAAATGTTGGGAAATACACATACACAAACACCATAGATATAGCCAACCTGCTGGCAGACATGTTCAGTGAACACTTCACCCCTCTGTCCCCTCATCAGTAAATCAGGACATCCTCAGCACCTGACCCCCTCCCCTTATCTCTAGGGAGCAAGTCATCACTTCCCTCTTAAAGGAAACAAATACAGCCTACATGGAACCTGCCACTTTGAGACTTTAGTATTTTTCTGTTTATTATTTTACTAAGTTTTTTTCTGCATAGCTGCCTATTTTGAGCATTTTCTGAAACGGATTGGGGTGATTTCTGCATTATTAACTGTATTTAGAGCACACAACCTAGAGTTATTTTGAATTTCATGTTTTGCACTTATTTTTTTTTTTCGTTTTCTCAAAACTTGCATTTTGCAATATCTTTTGTCTGTCTTCTTGTGTGGCATCATATTTACTACTATTTATACTACTCCTCTGCTATCTCGGGTTCAGTGCAAACTTCTCACCCCCCCCCCCAAAGCAGAAGTCTTATCGGGCAGAGGAGGGCCTACCAAACATCTCCTCAGATCCTCAGTGAGCTGCCCTCCTCAAAAAAAAACAAAAAACTGGACATGGGACCAGATGGCATCCATTGCATATGACATCCCAGGGTGCATCCTACATGAACTCAGGCATGAACTTGCTGCACCATTAGGCATCCTAAAAGCCTGAGTACCAGCTTCATCCTAGCCAAGTGGAGGACAGCCACTGTCATCCCTTTGCACAAAGGTGGAGTAGCCACCAATCCAGGAAATTATAGACCAATCAGCCTAACTAGCCTGGTCTACAAAGCCATGGAGTGGATTATCATGGACCTCATTAACAAGGGCCTTGGCAACCTACAAACACTTGATCCCACACAGTTTGGTTCTATCAAGTGGAGGTCATGCCTGTTAAATTTGGTTGGATTCTTTGAGACAGTCTCCAAAGCCATGGATGACAGGAAGATGGTGCACACCACCTACCTTGACCTGGCCAAAGTCTTTGATACTATTCCCCACTCGGCTGTAATAGATAAATTATCTCAACTAGGCATCAATCTGTATGTTACTAGATGGTTAGCAAACTGGCTCCCTGATATAACCCACCTAGTCAAAATAGGGGAAGCCACCTCAAGCAGTAAACCCATAAGGAGTGGTGTACCCCAGGGATTGGTCTTGGGACACCTGTTGTTTGGGATATTCTTTACTGAGGTGCAGGCCAAAACCAGTGGGCTATGGCTGACCAAGTTTGCAGATGACTGCAAGCTGGCACTGTCATCAATTCCCCTAGTGATGTGGACATCCTCCAAGAGGGTCTCACCCAAACAAATGACTGGTGCCAGAAACATTGATCTAATCCCACCCTCTCTGACCTAGACACTGCCTCCCAATTCAACTCATTCTTCATAGACTTCATAGCCAAACTATCCAGTTCCTTCCCTTGTCCCTGCTCCAACCCCAACTGCTCCCTCCATAACCTTCTCCCCAAACAGCTTTCCCCTTTAAAATCATTCTGCCTTATTCCCATTCTCACAAACACTATAGTAATATTCCTCCTCAAACTCAAGCCCTGTTGCAATGCACCTGACAATCTTCCTCCTACTTTCCTTAAACTTTCCACAAACAGTATTGCCTACCCTATCTCTATACTTATAAATAGATCCTTGCAAGAATCATATGTCCCTTTCATCTGGCGCCATGCCTACATCATCCCCTTCCACAAAGGTGGTAATAATGCAGACACCACCAATTTCAGGCCTTTTGCCATCTTTTCCCCTATGTCTAAAATCCTAGAGAAACAACTAATGAAGCACCTAACCCAAAATAATCTCCTCTCCCCTTCTCAACATGATTTCTGCCCTGGCAAACATGACTGCTCTTCTGTCCTTTCTAGAAACTATCAACATTGAACGTGACATAGGCACATTTGTATATATACTATTCCTTGATTTGTCAAAAGCCTTTGACACTATCTTCCACGCCCTACTCATATCCCAGCTCTCCACTCTACACCTCTCTCCCTCCACCATAACCTGGTTTTCCAGCTACCTGTCCAATCGCCAACAAGCTGTCCAATGAAAAACGTCAACCTCCCCCTTCCTACCTTCACCCACAGGTGTATCTCAAGGCTCAGTTCTTGGCCCTCTCCTCTTTAACCTGTTTATTAACAACTTTCACCACTCCATCCCAGAGTCATCTGTCATTCAATATGCTGATGACTCGACTATCATCTGCTCAGCTTTCTCACCTTCTGAGCTCCTAGCAAAAACCCAACTAGCCTTCTCCAAAAGAGAATCCTGGATGCAGTCCAACCACTTAGCCTTGAATGCAAATAAAACCAAACTAATAATCTTCTCCCCTTCCAAAAACTCCAGTATTGATAAAACCACATTCACCATACACAACCAAAACCGCCCCCCCCCTGAAATTGTTCCCACCACAAAGCTTCTCGGCATCATCATTAATGATGAACTAAAATTTGACACCCACATCCTCTCTGCTATGAAAAAACACCAAAAGTTAGGTCTCTTTTACAGGCACAACCGCTTCCTTAGCCCCATCTACCCATCAAACCCTAGCATCCACTTTCATGCTCCCCTCCATAATGTATGATACCCCTCTTTTCTCAAACCTCCACATTGGCTTACGGACCAAACTGGAATTTTGCTACCACAAAATCTGCAAATTTGCAACCAATTCTAAAATCTCATCCCACCACTGCCACTCCCTCCTCACCCTCATTTGGCTTGAACACCCCAACTACCTCAGCTACCTACTACTCACCATTGCCCACAAGCTTATCTTTAAACCAGCTAACTGCCCATTTCTCTGCACATTCTTAAAACCCTATATACCCAACTGCCAACTCAGATCCACAAACCAAAATCTCCTAATGGTCCACAAACCCTCTCATCCTCCTGGCCAGCTACTTCTCTCCTACTCTATAGCCAAAAAATGGAACTCCTCCCCCTACCTTCACAACCTTCCTAACTATATCAATTTCAAATCCTGGCTACTATCTCATCTATCAGCCAAATGGGAATGCCCTTGTCATGCTCTTACATAAACTCCTCTCCTCCCTTTCTGTCTACCTAGCTCCATAAAAATACCCCCCATGCAGGGGTCCGATTATCTATTTATCCAATGTAATCTTATTTCAGCAAACTTTGTTGCGGTACTCTCTCCATGCAAAATGATCCATCTAACCTGCAAAGAACCAGTAGCTACTTGTTTATATGTTAACTTACAATGCTCATCTGACTTAAATGACTTTCTGCAAATGATCAGTTTTACCTACCTGTAAATATGGGCTAGTTACTTTGTATTCAAATGTTAAATGACTAGCTCCTCATCTTATTACATAATGTATTTACACATTTCCGAATTTTTTAAATTGTTTCTGTACAAATCTTTGTTTTTATACTTTGTAACATCATTTGTAATAATCTGTAACTAGATTATGCTGGAGCTTTTCTTCCTGGGCCTCTACTGAAAATGGGCTCTTTATGGCCCAGTGGACTTCCCTGGTCATCAAACATAAATACATAGATAAATAAACATGGCCTCAAACTGAATGCCAAAAAATGCATTATCATCCCCTTTGGAGAGAGTCATGTCCCCACAAATTATCACATTAATAACAAGGTTCTAAGCATGCTATCAGTAATGAAGGACTTGGGCACCCAGGTTGATAGCAAACTGACTATAGACCACCATATTGCCTCCATTGTACAGAAAGCTTTCTACATGACCCACCAAATTAGTAAGGGTACCTCATCCAGGGACAAGGTGGTCATACCTTCCCTGTATTCTTCCCTTATAAGACCCATTATTGAATACAATTCCCCTTTCAGCATGCACCTCACAAAGCACATGCAGCAGCTGGAGAGACCACATAGGCTCCTCACCAGGTGAATCCAGGGTTTCAAACATCTACCTTACACAGATAGGCTAAAAGCCCTGTCCCTCTAATCAGTCTCATACAGATACCTCAGAGGTGACCTCTGTCTAGCATACAAAGCAATCTCAGACCCTGCCTTGATGGGACTGCTGCATATCCGCAAGTCAAGCTCCACTCAAGTAACCCACACGTTTGACCTCAACCTGATGTGTGACATCAATAGGACTTGCTGGTAGGACAAATTTGTGTCCTAGAGACTCCCCCTTCTGTGGAATAGACTCCCTCTCTATGTCAAGCAGAGTATCTCATTAACACTTTTTAAGCGCAACCTGGATAACTGGATGGGGAACAGAAAATACACGCCTGGGATTCCACCTGTGTCCCTGCTGGACAGAGGCATTGGGTGCTGACATTATCAGAACATGGGCTAAATTCTTGGCTAGGCTTGTAAGGGCCTCAGGACCAATGGCCTAGTAACTTCCTATGATCCTATGAAATAGTTTCAGCTTCTGCTGTAGCTGACAAGGGCAACTATAACCACATCTGAAGTGTTCCCTGTATATTTAGTGGACAAAACTGTATATCTGCAGTAGAACTTTTGTCACATAGTGCTAAGCTGCAGGAGCTCACCACTAGCAACTCAACATTGCTTAAAAGCTTTTCTTTGTAATTAATTGGATTACCGGGGAGTCACTGACTCACAGAATGTAAACAGAGAGTGCTGAATTGTGAACTGCTTATGCTCTGTCATCAGCAATTGTCTCAACTGCCTTAGGAAATTTATTGCTGCACTTTGCTGCAGCTATTCCTTCTGAATTTCACATAGTAATAACTGATTAAGGTAGATGGATATGAAAGAAGAGAATTGCGCACACACACACACACACACACACACACACACACACACACACACGTGTGTATACACATTTATATGAATTTGTGTATGTAGAGAAGGGTAGGGTAGATTTCACTCAGTCATGGCCATATAAGATTAAAATGTATTTATTTTAATTACTTTAGAACTTCAAGTGAGCAATTTGGGTCTATCATTAAGTAACTGTTTATTATAAGCCACGGTGGTGCAGCGGTAGCGTTGTTGCCTCACAGCAAGAGGTTCTCCCGTTCGATTCTTGGCTGGAGCGCCTTCTGTGTGGAGTCTGCATGTCATCCCCATGGTCGAGTGGT
Source organism: Protopterus annectens (assembly GCF_019279795.1). Lineage (NCBI taxonomy): Eukaryota > Metazoa > Chordata > Ceratodontiformes > Protopteridae > Protopterus > Protopterus annectens. The sequence goes on from NC_056733.1 coordinate 547,149,569, forward strand.
GTTTGAAAGACATGTGTGAATGGGCATGCCTTCGTTGAAGGTTGTTCGTCGAGCTGGCACCTTGGCACCATGAAAATCTACTGCCAATCATTAGCAGACCAGAGTTCCGCTGTGGCGACCCCTAATCGGGAAAAGCCAAAGGAACAACAACATTAAGTAAGTGTTTATTAGTGTTTACTGTATCTACTGAGGTGCTATGCACTTCCTAATCCTCCCTGTCTTTTTTTTTGCCTCAGCTCTTGGGTATGCCATAGGCATACATTTCAGCTGCCCCTCATATTCAGGAATAGTCCTGACTGCAAATCAGAATGTTTTATCTGTATGAAGCTTCAAACAACATACAAAAAAGCCTAAAAGACATATCATCACTATAAAGAAAAATATTTTCAATACAAGGAAAATGTTTTAATGGTTTGATTGTGCAACTATATCTTTCCACAGCATGAATCTAATGGCTAGGGACCTTTAGCAGCTGTAGTAAGCAGGAAGATTCACGTTCAGCTCTAAAAGTCATTTCCCCATAGCTTTATGTTACATTATCTTGAGTGGTAGAAAATGCAGAAGCAGCCTTTTCATTATTTGCAATGTCAGATCAAGAAGGAAGGTAGGAAGGTCACAAACTAACCAGTATTATACAACTCATTAAGGCAGTTATATGCAGTTTGTTCTGATTGTCCTTGAGAATTTTTATGTTATGCAGTAGAATTTTAATATGTTTTTCTAGTTTAAAAGGATAAAGCCCTGGCTATGACCTTGGTGACCAGAGTTCAGTTGGCAGCTCAGGCATCTCATAGTGCTGGCAGGGAGGATGGACCTGCTTATCCAGGGGAAAAGCTCATTCGTTGAACATCTATTTCGTAGAGCTCTGGAAGAGTCTTGAACAGAGCAGTCATGGCCATCCCTATGGGCCCAAAGCAGAGCATGGGCTCTAATTACTCATCACTGTCTGCCCGCTCTGATGGAAATTGCCATTAGGATGTCAGGCAGGGTATTAGGGATATGGATTTCCCTCTAGGAGTCTTCCAACTCACAATTCTTAGAACTTGCTTATGGGGATTGGGGCCCCCGATGTGTATGGGATGCAAATGGTCCTCTGATATCAATGTACTACCCCGGTAAACAAATATAAATAAATAAATATGGTCCAGTAGGAAGAATCTCCTGACATTGATTACCCAGAAGGGACATTAGGGTTTGGAGAATTGAGATGATGAACAGTGGGGATGATTTACTGAAAAACCTGACGTCAGTGGTAGAAAGAGGGAAAAAGAATTTTACCATGTTTTAAAAGAAAGCCTTCTATTTGGTTCATCTAGCATTGCTGTGTGGATGATTGAATAAATGTGACTACCTCATTTTTAAGACAATATAACTTCATGAGTGTCGCTCGTCCCTCTCTAGTATAGATGACGAATAGGTGGGGTAGTTTGTTTATATACTTTATTACATAGAAAAACATCAGGATGGATAGCAGCATTACAAAATGTAAACATACTGATTAACAGACAGACTACACAGACATACATGCTTACATCTCAACAGCTAACTCAAAATGGCATTCAGGCTCGCACATGCTCAGTATTTATACACTTGCACACGTCCCTAGACACACATATTGATCTACATCCTCCCTCTTAAATAGATTGCTCTTAATGAAATTACATTGGAATAAGACATGAAATAATACAGACATTAGAAACAAATGTCCAAGTTGCCATGTATCTGTAACATGTTCTGGAAATATGACCTGATCTAGTAATATAGTAATCAGAACTAGGTTTAGCAACAGGGACAGTCTTTGGTGAACAACTCATATCAGGAACTTCAGGATTCATCTCAGGAACAGGCATATTTACTGGAACGTCCTCTGGAACTGGAATGCTGGTCAACTCACTCTGAGATAAAGTGTCTTTCTCACAGGCTAGCTGCTGTGGTACAGGCTCAGACACTGGCATCAAATGTTTCTGATTCTGCCTAAACTCTACTCTTTGTGATTCCACAATGTATGATCTCGGGTTTGGACAAACACTCTTCACGATTCCAATCCGATCATAACCTTTTCACATTTGCATTCTCACTGTCTCTCCTTCACATAAAGGATTGAGCGGTTTGCTGGACTTGTCGTAATATGGCTTCTGGGACAGGCATTTCTTTAACAGATGGGCTTTCACTAATCTGTTGTTCTTGATGCTTGGAACCAGTAAACAATTGCTGACTGGTAATGTGGTTCTGGTTTGTCTTGACCAAAGTCTCTGGGCAGGTGAACCAAGATGTTTATCATGAGGAATGTTTCTAAGAGTCAAGAGATTCAGGAAAACATCACTATTGTCTCATTTTGACTTCTCTAGTAACTGTGTTGCATTTTGAACTGCATGTTCTGCTAAACTATTTGTCTGTGAGTACTCAGGAATACTTGTAACATGGATAAAGTCACACTCTTCGGAAAATCTTTTAAATTGCTGGCTAGTAAACTGTATACCATTGTCAGAAATAACTTTGTGCGGACTACCATGAACTGCAAAATGATGCTTCATCTTAGTAATGACAGTACTAGATGCTAGATTAGGAAGTAGGTCAATCTCAAACCGATTAGAATAAGAATCTACCAACACTAAGAAATATTGACCATTCTATTCAAAAATGTCAGTGGCTAGTGTCAACCAAGGTAGTTCAGGAATCAGGTTTAGCTAAAGTGGTTCCTTCTGTTGATGTGGCTTTGCACTATTACATACAGAACAAGATGAAAGTACTCTCTCAATATCCTTTGACACAGAAGGCCAAAATACTAGACCTCTCGGCCTCCTTTTAGTAGAATCAGTTCCTGGGTAGCCACGATGCACGATAGTAATATACTCTGGTTGCAAGGACTTTGGAACAATGACTTTTGGACTTTCATGATGATACCATTGCCAAACAAAATCTCATCTCTGTAAGGAAAATAAGGTTGGCCTTCTCGAGGTAAACTAGATTGCTTTGATGGCCATCCTTGATTGATAAAGGTTGAGTTTCTATAAAACAGGACCTGAGGCTGTATGATTTCTAAGCTCATCACAATGTGTGGAAGAAAAGTTTCTCTCTTCCATGACATCAAAATCAAGGTTCTCATTCTCATGCTGTTTAGTGGTATTTCTGGGTGATCTGGATAATGCATCAGCAAGATAAAGAGGTTTGCCTTTTGTGTAGACAAGATTGAAATTGTACTTCTGCAATCTCAACATCATACATAGCAATTTGGCAGGAGCTGTATACATAGGCTTTCTCAAAATAGTGACTAGAGGTTGGTGGTCTGTTTCAATCTGGATAGGTCTACCATAAATATAATCATGGAACGTCGAACATGCAACCACAATTGCCAAGAGTTCTTTCTCTAGCCGATCATACTGCATTTCAGTTTGAGTTAGAGATCTGAACGCATAGGCAACAGGTTGACCCTCTTGAAGAATGACTGCAACAAGACCAAATTTTAAAGCATCACAGGAAAGAGTAACTGGTTTGTGAACATCATAGTATTTGAGAGTTGGTGGACTGGCAATTCCCTGTTTCAGGACATCAAATGCTCTCTGGTGCTGTTCCAGCCATGACCATGATACATCTTTACATGTCAGCTCTCTAAGTGGTGCTGTTAGTTGGCTTAGGTCTGGGATGAACTTGCCTGGATAGTTAACCATGCCAAGAAAATATTGAAGGGCTTGAACATCGTCTGGAGCTGGCATCTTTAGAATGTCTGTTTGCTTGCAAGGGTCTGGTTGTAAGCCTGGATTGGTGAACAAATGACCAACATAAGTGACTTTGTAACCTGAACTTGGACTTCTGTGGATTCAGCTTAAAATTCATTTGACATGCTCTTTCCAGAACTTTCTTGAGGTTTCTGTCATGCTCAGCTTCACCATTACCTCTTACTAGGATATCATCTACTATAATAGCACAAGGATATCCAGAAAAAAAATTGCTCCATTGCAAGTTGAAAGACTTCACTGGCAGAATTTATCCTAAATGGCACTCTCAAAAATATGTACCTGCCAAAAAGAGTACTGAACATAGTTAGCAATGAGGATTTCTTGTCAAGCAAAATCTGCCAAAATGAACTTTTTGAATCTAGGACAGGAAAACAACAGTAGCATTTGGCATAGGAACTGCAACTTCTTTGACTGTATGCATTGCATGATGAGGTCTTTTCTGTGCTTTGTTCAAATCTCATGGATCAATACATATTCTGATGTCATCTGAGCTTTTCTTATGAGCTACTACCATGGATGATACTCATTCAGTAGGTTCTTCAGTTGGACAAATTACACCTTGTTACATCATTTTATCTAGCTCGGCTTATCTTTGTTCTGCATAGCTACTGGAACTTTCTGGGCTGGCCTGACAACTGGGCTGACAACTGAGTCTAACTTCATGGAGTACAGCTTGCCTAGTTTGTCTCCGAAAAGATTAGCATAGGTAGAAAAAATATACTGGGTGAATTTAGAACAGTGGTCTTTCAAGCTAACATAAAGGATTTCCTTATTAAATGAAAGCAGTCCCATTTTCAAACTGTCTCTGAGCCCTAATAATGACTGCACATGCCTTTTGACCACATAAAATAACAAGTCGTAGCTTCTCCCAGCAGAGTAACATGAAAGTACTACTGAGCCTTCAGTTCGAATCTCTTCACCACCATAAGCAACAAGCTTCACACACGTTGCCAAATCAAGCTTTTCACCAGCACATACTCTAGGAAATGTTTCTGCAGACATAACATTGCACTTTGAACCTGTGTCACTTTTGAGCTCTATGGGTCTTCCATTTATCTGAACAGTACAAAATGCTTCATTATTTGCCCATAAATCTATTTACTGCATTGACTGTTTCATGAAGCACTCACACGCCATCAACATAAAAAGTAGGGTCACGGCTTTCTAACTGATCAACTTGTTTCTTGGAATATTCCCTTTTAATAAAACAATGTGTGCCTTTTGATTTACAAAACCTTTTGAAATGATTCCACTTATTGCACTTGTGACATTGCTGACCAAAAGTTAAACATTTTTCCCTTTTAGGCTCATGACTTCTACCACAATTACAACAGTTTGCAATAAAACTGGATGGGTACCCATTCTTTGAGTTTGCTGACTCACTCTTTTGCTTCACTGAGACTATGCATGCTTTGGATTTGCTAGAAAGCTATGGGGTTCCCAGTGACTGTTGCAGAGTTTAGAGTTGCTGCAATGTGCTTGGGCCTGTTTCTTTTAAGAACATGCTACATACTATCAACATGGACTTTAGAAGATACTGGAAGCATGCATGTCTTATTTGTAAGCATATTTGTGTGCTTTTCTGTAACCTCGTATATCTGAAAATTATCAGTGGCCTTATTCAAAGTTAAAGCACTGTCACAAAGCAAAATCTTTCTCACAGCATTGTCTTTAATACCACACACGTCTGTCTTTTATCAACTTATCCCTTAAACCACCAAATCTGCACGTTTTAGCTTTGTTTTTCAAATCAGTTACATATGCTGCAAAAGTTTCCTAAGGCTTTTGATCCCTTGTATAAAATAAGCAGCTTTCCAATGTAACATTCATTTGGGGGTTACACATTTCTCTACATTTACATTTTATGCACTCAGTGCCTTCCCTTGACTCAGCCGGTAAAGCATTATGATGGTTTTCCCCCTCTCCTGCAAATTCAGCAGGTGCATACACAAATGAACACTCCCTTTCTATGGCTTCTGAACCAGCTAAATTAAGTAGAATAAATGCCTTTGTATTGTCATCTTTATCAGAAAATGCAGCCTGTATGAAAATATCATACTCTTGCTTAAACACTCTCCAGCTCTCTGCAATATTATTGTCAAACACAAGTGGACCAGGTTTTTTAAATCCTTCAGCCATGCCAACAAATTATACCCAAACATACTAAAATATGGCCCTTGCAAGTATATATGAACAAGCTGCTATATGTGTCTGTAATAAAACTCAAATGCACAATAAACTCTTTGAAATAACGTACTTTGCAAAATATGATTTGAAATGACTGTAGCTTGTGAAATAACTGTACTGTAATACTGCACAAATGTGAATACTTCATATACTTCAGACAACTTGAATAGCTTTGATTAATGTGAAAAGGTAGTGTTTAGTGTAAAAATGCGGTTGTTTCCCTTATTTTATTAATTTTATGTGATTTGGACTTCATTTCAAATATTTCCATAGTTATTTCAACTATTTCTGTTAATATATCATAGTATCCGATATTTCTGTTACTTAGAAATTTGTTTAGAGTGTTTTGAATACCTCATTTCATATTTTGTGAATAAGAAATAGTTTGATCAAGTTTTAATACCTGAAATTTATTTCTGACCTGTTTTTCTAGTTAGACGTGCAGTAGGGATGATTCACTCCTCTGTATTCCTCCAATCTTAACTGAATGCCTCTTGGTCTCAAAGCCAAGGAATCTGGATCCCATTCTGGCATCATGTCATTCATCCCTCTCTAGTATAGATGACAAACAGGTGGGGTGTTTTTTTTATATGCTTCATTACATAGAAACACGTCAGGATGGATACATTCAGCAGCATTACAAAATATAAACAAACTGATTAAAAGACAGACTACGCAGACATACAAAATGGCAGTCAGGCTCGCACGTGCTCAGTATTTATACACTTGTGCAAGCCCCTAGAAAGGTTCTTAAAGCTGTACACACATATTGATCTACAATGAGTATTATTTTATGTACAGAAAAATTCTGATGTATGTATGTGGGATCTCCACTACTACTACTGCAATTACATGGAAGGTACTACTGAGTTTTCACATTTATTTTTTTTTAGATGTTTATGAGGCATATGAACATACAAATGATTTTGCAAAGGTGATAGTACGAATATTTCCAATAACTTTTCTAAATCCATGGTATTACATCATTTGTGGCTAATTTTTGTGTTAAACATATTATGAAGAAGAGATCGAGACTTGATTTAGTGATAAACTCATTCATATGTAAGTGGGGCATCACCTTTATTTACCTACACATCATTTTGTAATGCTGGGAACATTTTGAAAAATAATGGTAAGAAACAATATATGCCAAGCACTATGCCTAAGTGTGGTGTCAGTAGACAGTGCAGAGTCATTTTAGAGAGACCAGATATTACTGTATTTCATGCCCATGTGTGGTTCTATGCCTATGGGATCATAATTGTACCACAAGTGGGGTAGAGGATATGGAAAGCTGCTTCCTTTGAGATACATTCTATATTGGCAAAATGGAAAGAAAATACCAACTACATATATATGAGCACACGCTGGCAGTGAAAATCATAATAGTACTGTGTTATTTAAAAATAAAATGATAATTTTTCAAGAGATTTCTTCGGGGGGGGGGCAAGAAAATGCCTTAATGTATAAATAACTAACCTGGCAGATCAAATTCAATTTTCTAGTGTTTTCCTGCTTAAATTAATGTGTTTCAGTCGATCCAAATTTTAAAGGTAAATGCTAATAGGTTGTAATTTAATGGGGAATACGCACCCTTATTTTTAGGATGCATTGGAGTAAGTATATTTTGAACTACTGTTTTGTGATGAAGTACTGTATGTTGTACAAAGACAACAGAAAGTAGCTGATAAGATTTAATAATTATTCTGCTACCTTCAGTATTAGCAGGAATGACAGGCTAAAAGCTCTTTTTCTGCAGATGGAAGGAAAATAAGTGTGTGGGATCTATGAAGGTGTAGCAGGACCACACGACAGTGTTCAGAATTAGATTGCAAATACAGAACAAGCATTATAAACCCAAGAATAAATTCAATTTTATATGCAAATTCAGGAGTGCTTTCCAAGCAGGTATTGCACATGACTAAGGGTACTAACAGGAAATGCTGAGTTTACTGATATTTATAAAAGCGATTAAATGCCTGATTCTGTAAATTTTCATAGCAGGATGAATTATGAGGAAACCTTCTAGCAAAGTCATAATAAAAGTTATCATTTTATTTATTTACCAGGAAAGTCTGACTTGGAACAAAGCCAATTCTCAGCAGAGGCCTAGGGAGAAACTCTCCAGAAGCATGTGTTTGTAACATGGGAGGACACCATAGTACACAGAGAAAACCCACATGAATGTAGGGAGGAAATGTAGATCTGCACAGAAGGCACTCCAGCCGTGAATCGAACCGGAGAACCTCTTGCTGTGAGGTGACAACACTACTGCTGCACCACTGCACCATCTGCAGATGTCTAATTATTATTACATAATATTTCTCATCATCGGTGAATTAAAGGCAAGTAACATAGATGGACATAAAATGAAAATGATCGACAGAATGTAAAACATGTGAGCAATGTTTTATAGAAATAAACATATAAATGAAATAAATTTATAGAAAAGAGAGATGTGTAAATATAACTTATACAATGGATAATTATGAAGCAGACATTGGTTGCTGGTATTTATATAAACTTCAGTGTCAAGAATATGGTAAAGTCTGTGTAAAATGTAATAAGAAGAATCATTTTGTAACAGTATGTAAAACTGAAGGGACCTATTCATTCGCTCATTCATTAATTCTCTAGCTACCTACTCTATCCAGTGTGTGACTTGGAAGAGTTGAAACTTATCCTGGTGTTTAGTGGGCATAAGGAAGAGGAACTAGCTTACACAGTATGCAGGTCTTTTTCAGCATACATAGTCACACTCTTTCAAACATAGCACAGATATATACAGGTAATGTGAAAGATTTCCAAAGCATCTACTTTATTTGGGAAGAAATTGCAAAACCCATTGAATACCTATTGAACACAGACAGATTCCAGGCTCTGCACAGAATCCATTCTAGCCAGTATTTAAAGCAGAGAAGCAAATTCATTGAGGTAACAAAGTTCACCACTGCAGTACTTTTTCACCCTAAGAGTGCATATGACAAACTGAAATACAATGAATTCAGATTTGCAGGATAAAAAAATAAATAAGGCAGAATGAGAGAGCATCTATAAAGAATATGACGTACAACAATACTAAGCATAAGGAGACATAGGTCATTGAAAACTGCAAGCATGTCCCAGTTAATCACTGATGAAAGTGTTGCAAAATATAGGAAGAAAAAATAATCAAGGGGAAATATGCACATTTATGGTGATTGCAACAAACTGAGACCATTACCAGTGCTAGCCAGCACCACCATAAAGAAGTGATGAGAGTGGACAAGGAGTGGTAGAGATATAAATTTATATATACATATATATATATATATATATATATATATATATGGTTCCACTTCATATTGTAGAAATATCATTTCATCGAATTTCAAACCATCGAGACCATATTGCCAAAAGCTCAAATCGTCGAAAACTCATAACATCGAATTTCAAATCATTGAAAACTATAAAGCAACTAGAAATAACATCCCAGACACTGTTTACTACGTTTATGCAGGGGGGCAAGTCCCCTGCACCCCCCATGTGGGGGTCTCCATCCCCACCCCCCTAAATTAAATATACCAACTCCAAGGTCGCACTACAGTAGGGTTAGGAAATTACCTTTTTCCCCCACTGTAGTGCGACCTTGGAGTTGGTATATTTAATTTAGGGGGATGGGGGGTGGGGGGTGGAGCCCCCCACATGGGGGGTGCAGGGGTGCTTGCACCCTGCATAAACATAGTAAAAACTTTGTAGGATGTTATTTCTAGTTGCTTTATAGTTTTCAATGATTTGAGATTTGATGTTATGAGTTTTTGATGATTTGAGCTTTCGACGATTTGGTCTCGATGTTTTGAAATTAAATTAAATGATAGTTCGACGATATGAAGTGGAACCATATAAATATATATATATATATATATATATATATATATATATATATATATATATATATATATATATATATATATATATATATATATATATATATATATAATAAGGGCGGCCACAGTGGTGCAGTGGTTAGCATTGCTGCCTCACAGCAAGAGGTTCTCTGGTTCGATCCTCGGCTGGGGTGCCTTCTGTGCGGAGTCTGCATGTCCTCCCTGTGGTTGCGTGGGTTTCCTCCGGGTGCTCCGGTTTCCTCCCACATCCCAAAGACATGCTGCAGGTGGATTGGATATGCTAAATTGTCCCTAGGTGTGAGTGTGTGCATGTGTGTGTCTTCTGTGGAAGGTTGGGCACTGGGCTGGCAACTCGACACTGTAAAACTCCACTGCCAATCATGAGCGGACAAGGTGATCTGCTGTGGTGAGCCCTAACCGGGAAACGCCGAAAGAAGAAGATATACATATATATATATATATATATATATATATATATATATATATATATATATATATATATAGCTAAGATGCCAGATCTCTGAAGGAAGACATCATAAGTGAAATTAACTGTGCAAAATGTTTTAGGAAATTAGACCTAAAGCCCAGGACCTGCAATTGAAATATGGACAATTTGAGTTGTGCTGAACCCAGAAAATAGAAGTATTATAGCTTTCGCTACTCACACAGGCTTATAATGAAATAGTTTAATATATGTACTGCTGCACAAATATTTCATCAAGTAACACAAACAAAGCAGGAATCAAAATGCAAAGAATATCAGTGATGACATTTTTCTGTATGGAAAAGATGAAAAGAAACATGATTAGACATTAAAAAAGTGCTGGTAGACTGAAATTGCTTATATGAAACAAAGAAATCTGAAATCCTAATAAAATATTCTTGAATTTTCTGATACATACTTACATGTCCCCTGACCCTAGAAAGATGAAAGCAATACATGGTACAGCTGGTCGATCAAATAATATAGAAGACAGAAGTATGTAGTTAATTATAACTCAAGGTTTATCAAGGACTTTTGCACAAATAAAAGGGTCAGTTAGAGAACTAATAAACATGATATACCATTAGTATGGTATATAGAGTAACAAGGAGCACAGGAAAGAGTAAGTAATATTAGTTTCACCATAAATTTCATATTTTCACAAAAACAGTTCAACACTGTTAGAGGTGAATGGTAATTCTGTAGGACTTGGGCAGTTTTGAGCCATATCTTGCAAAATCATCACAAAACCATGGTCTGTGCAGTATAGAAGACACATAAGAATGAAAAAGAAACTCTGGCCATTGTCTTAATATGTTAGCATTTCCAAATGTATATGTTGGCAAAGACTTTACTGACAGCACAAGTCAAGGATCGCTGGAGACTATATTGATCAACGTTTAATTAAACTCCCACTCACTACTAAAGGATGATCCATTAAATTATAGTCTAGAACAGTGAAAGCTAATACAGCAGATTTCATTACATTTAATTGCTTTTTCTTGGTGGCAGAAAGAGAAAATGAGTATGTTTATTCTGCTCTTTAAGTGTGTTTAACTTTATTTCTTCCCGCTATCACAAGATTTGTCCTCCCTCTTCTCCTACCTGTCCCATGCTATGTTGAATGCCTCTATAGACTTGCTGGCTACTACCATTCCAGAAGCTCATTCCCTAGTTTCACAATCCATTTTCAGAGATGCAGAGTAGTTAATCACTGCAAACTGAGTAGATACATTAAAAAGACAAACTATGCAAGTAATTTCACATATCCTTATAATGACATTTCCTGACTGGTGGAAGGGGCTTGCAAAAACCATGCACTGGTTGTAGTTACAAACAAGGTACCAGCTTTAGGAAATAAGTAAATAAAATAATTAAGTCTATGTGCAGTTTGTGTTAATTAGCAGAAGTATAGTCCCTATGTTCTGATGTAGAATTCTAGTGTGTTGTTCAAAGTAAAGCTTCTGTTTTAGTCATTTGACTTTTTTCTGTGCTTGTAGAAAGCTGAAAGTCAAGCTTCTGTTTTAGTTATTTGTCTTTCTCCTGTGCTTGTAGAAATCTGAATTGCTGTTTGGTTTATCTAATAAATTTTCATCATTTTAAAGAAAATATAGCCTCTGATTAATAAAATCCTGGTCTATATGTGTGGTATCCTTGCTGCATGTTCAGTTCTTAAAAAGTTATAGCTATGAGGATTTAATCTGTCTGGCCTCTTACCTTAATTTCAAAACAATTTATGGTGAGGACCAGATGAAGTTCAGAGTTTACAAGTATTCACAGAACAGTTCATAGGTTCATAGGTGTGTGCTAGGCTAATGGCCCTGGAGCCTTTACAAACCTAGCCCATAGGATTACCCTTTCATCGTGCCACCCAACCTTAGTTCCCAGTGCCTCTTTCGAGTTGAGCCACTGGAGTGATCCCCGGGGTGAATTTTCTATTTCCCATCCACTCATCAAGGTTTCTCTTGAAGAGGGCCGGTGAGGTGCTATGTTTGACAAGTATGGGAAGTCTATTCCATAGCAAGAGCAGTCTCTGGGTTATGAACTTGTCCCTCCAGCATGTTCTGTTGATTGTGGTAATGAGGTTGAGTCCACTGGAGTGTGTGGTGTGGAGGGATTGGGATTTCTTTAGATGTAGCATTTCTAACAGAGCTGGATCAGACATGGGTTTGTAAGTCAAACAGGGATCACCTCTAAGTAGGTGATATGAGACAGAATAGTTGGAGTTTTTTGAGTCTGTCCATATAGGACAAGTGTTTAAGGCCTAGAATCCTGTTTGTGAGGTACTTTTGTGGCCTCTCCAGTTGTTGCAGGTATCTATTGAGGTACATGCCAAATGGGGCATTGTACTCGATGATTGGCCTAATGAGGGAAGAGTACAAGGAGACAATGATCTCTTTCTTCCTGGATGCAAAACCCTTAGTCATGAGATGTGCCACATAGAAGGACTTTCTGACCACAGTGGCAATGTGGTGTTCAAAAGAGAGGCTGCTGTCAACCTGTGTTCCCAGATCTCTTATAACACCTTCTGTGTTCAGTGGATTACCATTGATGTGGTATGGTAATTCATGAGAACCAGGTTTTTCCCAAAGGGGATGACAACACATTTTTTAGCATTGAGCTTAAGGCCATGGTTCTGACACCAGTTGTTGGTCTCAGTGAGGCCTTTCTGTAGGATGTCAACATCACTTGGGGAGTTAATAATAGCTCCCAACTTGCAATCATCTACGAACTTTGTCAGACAGATACCCTTTGTGTTGGCCTGGACTTTATAGAAGTAGATACCAAACAGGTGAGGATCCAGGACCGATCCCTGTGGGACTCCATGCATGACTGGAGCAGTCTGACTTGGAGTCCGCTACTTTCACACTGTGGGTTCTATCTGTGAGTCAGTTTGTAGCCCACCTAGTGATATAGGGATTGATGCCTAGCTTAGTGAGTAATTCTATGATTCCTGAATGGGGAATGGTATCAAACGTCTTGGCCAGATCAAGTTAGGCTGTCTGAACCACCTTGCCTTCATCCACAGCTCTGGTGACTGACTCAAAGAAGTAGACCAAGTTGAGCAGGCATGAGCTACCCTTCACAAAACCAATCCACTGCTTAGGAATCCAGCTGTCAGAATGACAAGCACTGATTTACTCACCTTTGACTTTCTTAGACATGACACTTTGTCCATTGTAAAATATACAGTTTTATGTTAAAGACTGAAGATTATTTTTGATAAATAATGCTGAATATTATAGAAATAGGCATCTTCAGAAAATGAATATTATTATTAATGTTCTTATTATGTTAGCTTTTTTAACAGATTAACATCAATATCTAAAATATTGCCATGATTCTGGAGTTTGCATGCAACAACATTTCTGGCTTGTCCCTGATTCTTTTAGAGGACTGAAAATCTGCTTAGTATGTATATTTGCAGGTCTCATTGCACTTATAAATTATATATACCTAAGCTAGTAACATGGCAAAAAAGGATAAAGCCCTGATTATGGCCAAGGTGATCTGGGTTTAGTTAGCTGCTTAAGCATTTGAGTTGCTGGCAGGGGGGGGAATGGGTGTGCCCCTCCAGGGGTCAAGAATGAAGGGTTCCATGACCAGAGGATACAAAGTGCTACATTTTCCCTAGTGAGCAATGGGGAAACTACTACAGATTGTTGCAGAGGATGGGGAGGGTGGCCAGGTAATGTTAGCCCTTTGCAGAAGTGAGGGGCAGTTTAGCACTAATGTTCATTGCATGCCCCATCCTCAGAACATTGCTGGAAAAGGGGCTAAGTAGAAAACAGCACAAAAGCAGTGTGATACTGCCCCAGAACACCTCAGTCCCCTCTCTGGCACAACTCTCATAGAAGAAGCCCAGGTTAGTAAAACAAGGGGTAGGTATAGCCAATGAATGAAGAGATGCAGTGGGACTGCCTAATGACCAGCTGCATGAAGAATACAATGTAATAAAACTGACATATAGACATATCTTCATTCAAAATTAAAAACTGAGAAACAATCCATGTATATTGGTTTCCTACATATTTTTATGTATCTATTTATATTTTATTGACCAGAGTAGTCCCATTAAGCTTGTGGCCTATTTTTAGAGGAGACCTGAGGTGGTATTTATACTGACTATTGGAAATTTGACAAGGCATCTGATGAAATTATCCTACATAGTTTGACTGCTAGAGGGAACCACAGGGCTGCTGACTGAGAAGATGTTTGCCAGTAGGACGTCTGATAATCTGCTATATAATACCAGTGATTTGGATTTACAAAATGTTTCAGAAAGTGAAGAGTTACACAGTGAGAGCACTCCTGAAATAAGAGAAATGTCTGATGGTGTTCTGGGTAATAAAACAATGATTCTTATGAATCATTTCCGTTAATGTAAACATTTTGTTATTAGCAACTAAAAAAGCATGTGTTCCTAGATCTGAATATATTTTATGCCATAAATGCACATTTAAAAAAGAAAGCTATTAGTTTAATTCAGGACTGATGAAATAGAAGAAAAATGATGGCCTTTTCTGCAGTAAAATATGATACTGTATATTCAATTATAACGTTAAAAGATGAGAGATATAGCCTGATACATAGGAAATCTCGGTATCTTAGAAAGTGTGCAATACAAAATTAAACTTGTACCAAGATTAATAAATATAAATGGAAATGGGGCACAGTTAGATTTTGGGGTTAGTAGATAATGTTATTTGACAAGCAGTTGGTGGAGAAGTGTGATAAATATCTGTCCTCAGTGTGGGGAGAAGAATATGTTTAAATGCAGCAAATGCCATAAAAAAGGACATTTATGGTTGGGTTATGAACCAGATGACTAAAATGTGCATGATGTTCAAGGAAAGTGGTGGGATATAAACAGTAACTGCAAATGAGCAAAATAATGATGTAATAAGGGAATGTGGGGACAAGAACGTATTTAGATTAACATTAGAAAAGAAAATATTCTTTTTGAAAGAAATGATGATGATGAAGAAGGTATATCATATGTTATACCAGTTACTAATATATCTGATGTGTTATAGTCAAAGAGGGAGATGGTCCTGAGAGTGGGAATAGAGTTGTAGAAGATGTCACAGTATTAGATGTCTCTGCATATAGCTTTAAACCCTGTCTACCTTGCCACTTTAATTGAAAGCCTGTTAATTTTCCCCAGGAATTTTTGTAGCTTTTTCAAGTCTTCCTTTGTGGTCATTTTCAGTTCTTCCCACTGATGGTTCTTGCCTTTATTACCAGTGTATCACATGGTCTTTTACTGAAGGGTTTCCCTTGTCAAACTGCTTCACATACAAAGCTGAAACAGTCCAGTAAACTCTAAATGTCTCCTTCTAGTTTTATTTGTAGCTAGTACCGTACCTATCACTGTTGTAAATGCCTTAATTTTGGTCACATTGCCCTTTCTAAAAGGAATGTAATATCCTTTCAGAGCTCTTCAAGTGCAGCATCATGCCTTCCTATACCTTTTCATTAAATCTAACCAAAATTAAGACATAGCCTAAATGATGTGCAACAGATTTTCAGCTCATCAGTCACTCGATTATATGTTTCAGCATAGCCCATTGGCATTATGTGATCCACACAGCAATTCTGGGAAGTAACAACAATCTGAAACAAACTGATCTTGCTTTCTCATTTTCTGCAGTCCAAATCTAGACTCACTATGCATTTGTTAATGAACCCCCCAACCCATCTCTCACCCTACCACTGTTAACCTCAAGATTTCTCCACAGCTGTCCCACTCTGCTCTGCCTACTTTATTTCCTCTTGTCTGAATAATCCTGGATGAAGCTTTTTGCTAGACAGGTCTCCGGACATCCTGAAGGGGTAGTGACCTGCAGTTAATCCTAGCACTGAAGATCAAGAACTGAAATGGGAAGAGGTGAAGATGTGTCAGGAGTGATCATAATTTGGTCAAATGGGGAGAATCCTTAACCAGAAGATGTGACATGCAAATGTAATGATATCTATATGCACAAAGTACATACATGCACATTATCAGCTGGATATCTGTTGTTCTTCCTTTGACATATGGGAAGTCTGCCAGTTCCCTGGTCTATACCAACATTTCTAAAGACTAGTGCAATCCTAGTACTCACTCCATGTAGCAGGAGAGCTGACTGCTTCATCTTCTGGTGGACTGGGTCTGTTCATAAACTTGGGTCAGTCAAAGTCCAGATACTTTAAGAGGAAAGATCCATTGGCCATTTGTACCAGAGACTGAGCCTTCTTTTCCTTATAAGAGTTAGCACATCATCCAGAGAGGCATAATTATGTTTGTCTGTTCCAAACAAAAATATTACTTAGCACCAAACACAGAATAACTTGAAACTTATCCTAAGTGAAACTCCTGTCCTCCCTGTCCCTGCATATTATTTGGGAAGATCCTTGTAGTGCCACAAGCATTCCCACCGAGACTTGTACTCTCTAGTAAAACACTTAAAAACTAGATAGTCACCTTCATAGTGGCTGCAGAAATGAGCACATATACATGGGTATGTGCACACATTTGTATCGTAGACATAACAGTGCTTAACTGCCATCCTTTGATGCCCTTCTTTAATGCAGATACATTTTTCTCAGGTACACTCAACACTGTCATAGCTGCTAACCAAATCTGCAGGTGTCACACATTTCATCTCAGGCTTTGGGCTTTGACATTTGTTCCCCTGAGCTCTCAGATCATATTGCAGTCTCTCAGTCCAAGGGAATGTGAAACAGGCTCTGCAAATCTATCTTTGATACCTCAGAATAGGTTTAGTTATAGTAGGATCCTTTTCAAACAGAAAATTCATCAAACCATGAATCCCTAATTTTTTACTTTGCTCACGTATGTTACATTCCTCAAAACATGACATTTGGTACCCAATGGCCTCAAGATTTTCCACTGAGTCCATTGTTGTTGGTCAGTTTCTTCCAAGTACTGAATTTTAACCTCCTTGTAAAAAAAAAAAATATATATATATATATATATATATATTATATATATATATATATATATATATATATATATATATATATATATATATGGTTCTACCTGACTTAAATCGACAGCAGCGAAGACCCAACCGAATCCGGAGCTCCACTCCAGAACATCGACAAGAGAAGAGACGACACGGATGACAACACTGACTGACGACATGGGAACGATGAAAAAGGCTGTGGTATGCTGTGTGGGACGTTAGGGTTAGGATGGGGAGTCAGTGTGTGTAAGATAAGGGTGTGGATAGCTGTGGTCTGTGGGTAGGGGTTAGTTAGTTTAGGGAGGCGGGGGGGGGAGGGTAAGTGGAGTTAGGTTAGTGAGTTATTGAGGGTGGAGGGGTGGTGTTAGTTTTTGTTAGGTTAGGGTTAGGGAGGGTTGGGTGAGTTAAGTTAGTTAGGGGGGGGGAGTGGGTTAGGTTAGGTGAGTTAGGGTTAAGGGAGTTAGGGAATGCGTAGTGTAGGAGTAGAACCATATATATATATACACACACACACACACACACACACACACACACACACACACACACACACACACACACACACACACACACACTCCATCTTTATCCTTTGTTTGAAAGGTTGAAGCCTCTATTAATGACTTTTTCCTTGTCTGGCAACAATCCTCTATTAAACTCCATCTGAGGTTTGCTAACTTCTGGATTTCTTTGCTTCCTTTGATCAGTGTTTCCAAGAAAACAAGATTAATTACCATTGACTCACTGGTGTCTAGTAATCGTGTCTACATTATGTATGTTAATCTAATTCTGCCCCCATCAGATGCAGATGAAATAAAGTTGTCTAAATAATCAATGGCCCCAGTTTGTTGCCTTTCTGACTCCAAAAGCTCACTTGCAGAAAGCCCCTCCCCCCATGCAGTTGCTCAGCTGATGGCCTTCTCTCGTTGCTGTTTCATTGCTTTTTACTCTAAGAAAGGGTCAGCACTTCTTTTGCATCTTTTACCTCTGGAGGACTCCTGCCGATCCTACTCTTACCAGGTTCTTGTTCACGTATTGTAACCCCTTGGTCTGTGGTCATTAGCCTTGCCAAGGTTTCAAACATTGCTCTGTACTGACTCAAAAATTCCATTTTTCCCACCTTAGAACAAATTCAATTAGTCTACCTAGCCTTGGTGTTACCATCAGCATGCCCCAGTTTCCCATGCATTCTGACTAGGACCTACACGCAGCTTTGTTGAATTTATGCCCTTCCATTTTAAACACTCCTTGCTGTTTTGCTACAACAGTCGTTATGGTTGATAGACATGTCATACATATTGCAGTCTTCTGTGAGGCCTACAAGGCCCTGCTCACTTCTCCTTTAAGTTATGCCACCATCATTCATATTGGCTGGCCTATCTACCGAATTGCTACTATCAAAGGGCTCAGCAGTTTGACTTATAAGCAGCACTTCCAAAACTCTCTTATTTTGTTAGTAAACAACAGAGTTCACATTATACCTCACATAACTGCTGTCCGCAGTCCCCTACTATTACATATTGTCTCACTGATGTTACAAGCCATCTATCGGTTCTTTGTTGATACATTGACTCCTCTCTTTCTTCTCTTCTCTTCTTACATGCACTTTATCCAAATCAGTTTAACCCCCTTTAATAGGATCGTGACACCCAAATAAACCTGCAGAATCCTGTTTGAATAGGACAGGACAATAATGATACAAAAAATGCTTTCTCAGGGGGGATTGACTCCTCCAATCCCCCACAGCACTGCATTTCTAAATATATCAACTCTCAGATTGAACAGCAGTGTACTACGGGGGACTTTGTATACGTACTTTTTTTGTGATCACACCGTGAAGGATAGCTATAATTTCTGCTGCATATAGGTCTAAAGGTTCATAGGCACTTACTATGCTGTTGATCTGTGATGATATTGTATTCCTACAGCTCCCCGAAGACCTTCCATTCCCCAAAACATGACATTTGCTACCTATGAAAGAGCAGGAACAAAAGACATTAGCCTGTATGCACTTTTATGTGACCTGATGCACAAAACGGTCACAAGTCAATAAAAAGTTACTTTATCAAATCTGATGAAATGGTTTGTGACAAAAAAGGAAATCAGTGAACAGGGAATAATATGTGTACTGTGTGTGTGTGTGTGTGTGTGTGTGTGTGTGTGTGTGTGTGTGTGTGTGTGTGTGTGTGTGTGTGTGTGCGCACATGTAGATAGATAGATGACAGATATACCTGCCTTCCACCTATGGCATTATTTTAACAGGATGGAGAAGCTGTCTGTTAACCCCGCCTACTTAAATGAATTGCTGGCCTCCTCCAGCTCTGACTGGTGGCATTATATGTAACACATCCTAATGAACGATGGAAGACATCTAGTGTATGTAAAACTGTAAAGCTTTAATACTCACTTTTCTCACATTCTTTGACTGCTTGTGTTAGTTTCAGGCTACTGCTTAGTGATTTATGTCCTTGGTAGATTCACACATAAATAGAAGCATATTCCTTTGGTCAGTGAGTAATCCTTCTTTTTTCTTTCTCTTTAGGAGTACGTCCACTTTCAACAAGTATACATTTAAAATACATTTATAATTTTACCTGTACAGCACAACTTGACAGCTATGAGTGTGGCTTATTGTTTGTTTAATGATATACTTTAAATTTTCTTTCTTGTAAAGCAGGATGGGGAGGCGTGCATGTACTCAGAGGCATACCGGGTAGGTGAAATTTCCCCGGGGGAAAACAGGGAATCCACTTCTCAAGCTTTGGAGTAGGCCTGGGGCTGCTTGGTGCAAATACTTCTTGCTGAAGACAGGTTGGGCTGCTTGGAGGGAAAGCCCATTTCCTGAAGAGAGGGATGTCTTTCATGGTTGCCCATAGTTTGTCCCATACCTCATGCTTAGCTGAGTGTGCCTGAGGATGTTAGGGTCGAAAAAGAAAAAATCATGAACCCCCTGATGGATTCAGAACTGATGGCTCCTTTTTTTTTGATTCTTACTCTGTTGACTGGGAACAAATTAACTGATTGACCATGAGGGACATAATAATTTCAGGCAATGGAGGCAAAATATGGCAAAGAGACAAACACTCTGCTCTCTGAAGAAATAATATAGAAGGTAGCTACAACTGTCTGTTTCTAGGTGTGTAATAGTTTGCAAACTGATAGCATAGTATTTACCTATGAACCAAGCACTGCTTAAATTATCAGATCTTAGATTTGTGGCAATTTATAAGCCTTGGGAAAGTTCTTGCAATGACATCTCATCTTCTCTCCCCTGAGCAGCCTCTCCCAGTATGTCATCATACTACTAGGATGCTGACCAACAGATAATATCTGGCCATTTTTCCAAGGGTCTGGTCCTACATTTCAAGTGGGAGGACAGCTGACATTGAGTTTTGTACACAGTCTCCCTTAGCTGCAGTATTTTACCATGCTTGAGTTGCATTTTTTTACATCGGCAAACTGTAAAACTGTAAGGCTTCAATACACACACACACACACACACACACACACACACACACACACACACACACACACACACACACACACACACACACACACACACACACACACACACACACACACACACACACACACACACACACACACACACACACACACACACACACACACACCATATGACAGCAAATCCTTCTAATATCCCTGTAAAAAGATAAATTCCTCCAGAAGCGGTAGCTAAAGTCAAATAAATTGACAGCTTCTACTTCATGTAGCCTCGTGGAAAATGTCATGAAACATTTGGCAGTACTACCAAGTCGACCTTCATACATGAAATATGTCCATGCTGCAGTGCTGTCACTGGCTCACAACTCTGAGTCGTTTCTCTTACTAGTCAGATATCAACATTGACTGTGCTTCCACTTGAGTAAAGAAGGTGAAAAAAAAGAAGCTTTGAAGGTAAAAGGTGTCAACAGAACATGAAAGACGATGCATGGTTGCTCACTTGCAAGTGAGAGACAGTTATGAAGCGTTTTCGTTTCATGCTTAAAATTATAACATGCAAGCAAATCTTTGTGAGTACTGACTTATAAGCTGTGCATCACTATTGTACACACAGGACTATTTTAAAATGCATGGAAGAAGTCATAGTGTCTCCCTGTGGTGACATAGGCAACTTGTCCCCCTACCCAGGAGGTGGGTTAGGACATACAAATGCCTTCATTGCCTGAATCCCAGCAAGGGTACTAGCAGCTTCCATAGGTGTCTGTGTGATGACTCCTTCAAGTATAATTCTGTAGTACAGGAAATGAATGAGCAATGCCTGACTGGGGAGGCTTGAATTTCAGCAGGTGGGGGAACAGAAAAACTTGAAGAAAAAAGGATTATCATAGAGCAAATAATCCAGTAGTAGGCATTCAAACAATAAATACATTTTTTTGAGAACACAGCAATATGTAGTTAAACAAACACTTGAAGAGCAGGAATAAATATATATGTATAAATATATGTATGGGTTTATGTCAGATGATCAATTTTTTTGGAAACTCTGACTTCATATGGTCGAGACCATATGTTCAAGTTTCCAAAAAGTGGAATGAAACAAAATACCAAAAATCTATGTTTCTACAGGGAGGCAAGTCTCTTCATGTACCCCATGTGAGGGGCCCTGCCCCCTACAGCCCCTGCAAATTATATATACAAACTCTGCAATCCCATTACAGTGGGAAAAAGCATAAATTCCCTGATCCCCACTGTACTGTGATTTCCATACAAATGCTTTGAATTTTCAGAAATATGGTCTCTACCATATGAAGTTTGAGTTTACAAAAATTCAGTCATCTGACATAAACCCATATATATATATATATATATATATATATATATATATATATATATATATATATATATATATATATATATATGGGTTCATGTCAGTACACCGACAAGCGGAACATCGACATTTACTCCACCGACACATGAAATAATCGAAACCGCAAACACAGACATTTAACAGGTAAGAGGTTTACATTTCGCTAATCATGCCTACCACACATGCATAACACTGCCACACTTACTAAAACATGGTAGGCATGATTAGCGAAATTAAACCTCTTACCTGTTAAATGTCCGTGTTATGTTTCGATTATTTCATGTGTCGGAGCAGTGAATGTCGATGTTCCGCTTGTCGGTAATTGACATGATATATATATATATATATATATATATATATATATATATATATATATATATAGTGAGAGAGAGAGAGTGAGAAAGAGATGTATATGTGCGTGTGCGTGTGTGTGTGTGTGTGTGTGTGTGTGTGTGTGTGTGCGTGTGTGTGCATGCGTGTGCATGTGCGTGTGTGTGTGTGTGTGTGTGTGTGTGTGTGTGTGTGTGTGTGTGTGTGTGTGTGTGTGTGTGTGTGTGTGTGTGTGTGTGTAACAAACTCAACAAATTTGCACTAAATTCACTGCTGAAGCTCTAATTTATTTTCTAGTGATGGTAAGTGAGAGTGGGTAGCTGGTGGACAGTACATGTGACTGAGTACCAGGTTCTAGGATGTCAGTGGGGAAAGCACTGTTAATACAGTTGAGGTAATACTTACAGGGTGGGATTTATCCTGGCCATAGTGGGGTGGGGTTGGGTGGGGAGGCTAGACAATCTAGAATGAAGTTTTTTTAAAAAATCAGGTAATGCAAGAGATTTCAGTGATCCACATAAGGGAGATAATAAGCAATACTACCAACAAATATGAAGTTGTTAAACCAATTGAAAACCAACCTGCCTGTCTGATTGCAAAGTAGCTACAGAGTCTCCTTCCTGCACCAACAATAAAGTGGCAAATGTTCTGTGCTTTTTGGAATTTATTTATTTTTTGTGAAGCAGGCAGTAATAATGCGGATTGGGGAGTGAGTATTTTAGAATGGGAGGATCTTCTTTACCAAGTACAACCATGTGCTTGGTTAGAAAGTTGCTTATGTTGTTGCATGTATAAAGCAAACCTGTAATTTTATTTAACACTTATGGATGTGTATACAGCAGATAAGTTCATAATCAAGACAAACTGCCTGATTTTTTAAATAATTTTAACCACTTTTAACAGACTGCTGCCTGGGCCAGTAAAATTCTGTTTGGGTTTGTATAAGCTAAGGAAGCCAAGACTCGTATGAGTTCAAATGTTAAGCTGATACTCTTAACCACTTTGTGGTCTTGTCACTTCAAAAAACAAAACAAAACAAAAACTGCCATCTGGTATCAAAAGACCTGCCGAAAAAGTCAAACCACTAATTTTAAGGCTGTATTACTTTGCTGCAGTATATAATAGTCTTGCCAACAGCAAAATTCAGTGAGAAATTATATAAATATTAAATTATCTTTAATGAAGTATGATATAGTGTTCATCTTTTATACCTCAAGACAATCTAGTCTAATTGTGATTTGTTTTCTGTATCACAACTCCTTTTCTAATACCTGCTCTTTTTATAGTCCTTTTTTAGACAGCCACTGCTGATTTAGTCTTCTGTTCTCCAGTCACATTTAATCACTTCATTTATACTCAGTGCATTTATTCTAAGTTGCACAAGACAAGGAAACAAATACAAATTAACATTAACAATAGAAACGCTTTTTCTAATTCTAGTAATGCTCTGTTCCTTCTGCTGTCTCATGCTAAAAAGCAACGATTATTCTAATTTATTGATCTTTCTAACCCACTAAAGGTTTTCTGCTCATTGGAAATCTGCTTTTTACCCTACAGTGAAGTCTTAAAGGTCAGCACAAAAGAAATCAAATAACTACTCCTGCTTACTGATGTCTCATTTGGCATTCATTTCATTACCTCACTGTCAGGTCAAACAATTTTCACGCTGGTAGCAAAGGGCATAATGATTCTATAGCTTCATAAATCATGAATATTATTAATTCATTAAGGAGTTTGGGATAGGTATTTTAGGAAAATGTAGCTAGTAGATTGGTATGTTAATAAGCTAAATGTTTCAGAGCAGACATTTACATTAAGAAACAGTAATTAGCATATGCTTCTATCCCACTTCTATGGTTTTCATGTAGGTTCATGTATATTATGCTGCTAGATGTATAGCATTACACTGGAGTATTTGTAATGCTAGAATTTGATCCTGAAAAATGCTACCAAAATATATGCATGCATGTGCATGTGCGCGCGCACACACACACACACACACACACACAAACACACACACACACATAAGTGTGTGTGTGTATATATGTATACATGTATATATATATATGTATACATATATATATATATGTGTGTGTGTGTGTGTGTGTGTGTGTGTATATATATGTCTAACTTGCGATAGAGTTTTCACATGTAAGTTATTTATAGGAACACTGAGGATCTTCTGTATCTGGTTAGAGTTTGAAAGGCTTTAAATTTACAAATTATTCAATAACACTTATTGATTTTGGCACCACGCCAGAGTTTTCATTTGGTAAAGTGCTTATTTGCCCTGTTACTAATTTATGCTGACAGTACTGTCATGTGGGTGGTCTAAATGCCGACACTGCAGGATTATGGCAGTACACATTTCTGAGATGATACATAATGGGAGATCGTCAAGTCCCTCGGCATCACACAAGCTGCTGCTACTTACAATGACATCACTTGCGAACTAATTTATCAAATATGCAACATAGCATAAATGCCATACTCCTGGTGTGAACACATTGTTTAGTAGTACTGTTTACATCTGACAAGAGAAACAGATTTTTTTCAATTTTAATACATCGCCTCTGGCATGATTTGTTTGCACAGTATCCAGCCTCAATGCATCTCCACTGCAGGCTCCATGGTTAATTTCTGTTAATAACAGCCCTGTACATAGTAGTTCTTTATAATATGATACATAAGCAGCTGTGCAACTCTTTCCCTAACTTTAACTTATTTTTTATTCTTGTAAATAGTCACTTTCATAGCTATCTGTCGATAGTTTCTATTTGTAATCTAAGACAATAATCACAAGCTACTGTAACCATGTTATTAAAATTATTCTCTATAAACTTGTTAAGAATATAAAAATGAATATTTTCTATAATGAGAAGACTTTCTACACTCCTAATACAAGAATGTGAACTCTGGCAAAATGTTCGATATCCACTTAACTTAAGCTTGTTTCCTAAATTAGTAGGTTTGTTCAGGGTATTATTTGATAAACTTGCGTTGCAATTCACAAGCCTTGAATGCTTCTCACCTAAAAGTTTTTGCTCAGCATGATGTATGATGCAATTGGTTTGCAACGCTTTGTATTACTACTACTGGGTTATGGCTGAAAAGGATCCCACTGCTAGCCCATCTACACTCTTAACAACAAAGTCTTAAAGAGATAACTAATACGTGCAACAGTCAGACATGAACTGCTACAAGTGGAGAAAGAAATATTTGTTTTTTAATACTCTACAGTTACTTTATAGTGGACTTTAAAGTGGTGCTTATTGATATATATATATATATATATATATATATATATATATATATTACAAGCTCGAAGTTTCAAAACTTTGAACTGTAAATAGTCAAGATGATAAGATCAAAGTTTTGAAACCTTGAATTTGTAATAAAAAAATAAAAACAAAAATATTTTTTTTTTTTTACATTTTTGCAGGGGGCCCCCTGTACCCCACACCCCCTACTAAATAAATATACCAACTCGAAGATCGCACAACAGTGAGGAAAATGGCAAATTTCCTGTTCCACGCTGTATTGGCAATCTCCATTCAAAACATTCGACGTTTCAAAACTTCGATCTTATAGTCTCGACCATTTGCAGTTTAAAGTTTTAAAACTTTGAGCGTGTGAAGGGAATCCATATATATGGAGAAAACAATTAATGGAAACCAGAATAAATAATGAAAAAAAAAAGAAAACAGTTCTATTGTTGAGGTATATCCAGGGTTCTCCTACACCCTCTCATAACAAATTTAATAAATGAGCTCCACGGATGCAGCTCAACAAATGTCAGAAAATCTATTACAGACTTCAGTGTAGTGTGTTTTCAAAAGGCTGCTTTCACTGTAACAGAACTTGGAACGGCCGTGTTAAACAAAAGGCCAGGATTCATAACAAAGACATTTAATATTAGCTAATGCTCCCTTTTAGATGTGAAGCTTGGGAATCTGTGTACAATATATAGCATATGATATTAATGATATGGTATAATCCTCCCCAAGCAGTCCTGCAGTTATGAGACATCAAACATGGCATGTGAAAATAACAAGATCATGAAGAGAAAGAATATGGTCCTTAAGTAATATGCTTTAAAATTCTTTGTATTTGGATTTCTGTTTAGAAATTACAAGTGAAGTAAAGAAGAAAAGGCTGAATCATTCTTCTCTCTCTAATTTAATTGTAAAAGTAACAAATAATGCTATAGATTCTTTGTATGATTTGCCTTAAGACAACTGGTCATTGTCATTGACTGCAGAGCTATATTCTATGCTTGCACCATTATATATAATATATACATTAGCTAAAAGTATTGGTTCCACTTCTCAGTACTCATCAACTTA
Organism: Protopterus annectens; assembly: GCF_019279795.1. Taxonomy (NCBI): domain Eukaryota; kingdom Metazoa; phylum Chordata; order Ceratodontiformes; family Protopteridae; genus Protopterus; species Protopterus annectens. Next base: position 547,176,333 of record NC_056733.1, read on the forward strand.
AATTACTGCTCACATCGCAGGGTGGTTTGGGCTGACTGTAGACTGGGTGACTTTGACCATTATTATTCATAAAGCACATAAGTGTATTCTGCCTGATTCATAAATCTGTGGAGTGCTACATTGCTGGCTGCCCTCAAAATTATTATTGTACACAGCTCAGCAATTTGGGTCAACATTGTCACTGACTTGTTTTCAAAATGGTTTCCCTTTCTGATGCTTGCTTGGGATTTAGGATGCCCAGTCGACAGCAAGTGTCTTGGAAAATCAAAGTAACAAAAATATCAAACAGAAGTTTGGGAGAGGAATTTTAGGGAAAAGATTGCTATGTTAAGATGCTAAACATTTCATAGTGGACATTTACAGATTACTGATTAAAGAAATAAAATATTTCCCACAAAAGCAAAGTTCTCATGTTTACAACCAACTCCAGAGTCATCATACTTCTGAATTATATGAAAACCACTTTTTGTAGTAACTCGCATCCTTTTGTCAGTTTTCTCTCATTTGTTTTTTTCCTTCAACATTTTTCTGATTCATCTTTACTGATGTTGACTTGATGTCCTACTCCTGTACATTGGTGGACTATGACCTGGAGGGTTACCATGCCTCTTGATACCCCTCAGTGCCTGACCAATTCATCCCCCTTCTTGCTTGCAGAGCATCCATTGCAGATGTTGGTAATACCAGGCACATAGCACCAATGTCAGTCAATAAAATGGAGAGCACATGTTCATCAGTTTTATTAACAGCATAGTTAAAACGACTCTGATGTGTTTGTTGTAAACATGGCACATTAGGGCAAGATTATGCTATTTCAATAGCATCTATGTGAGATATGGCCATGGTAGAGGGGGCCAGTGGCAAACAGCATTCTATTTTAGATATAGAAAGAGGGACTAAAGATCAGAATATACTAATCCTAAAAAGTAATAGTAAAAAAAAGTAATAATAACATAATAGTAAAATATTATAAATAATAGTAAAAAGTAGGATGGAAGGCAAGCCTATGGACGATTGTCAGGGGCTTCAAAAGTATGAGGGTGAGAGGGGGGTGCTGAAGCATGATAAGCTGATATATTAGTGACATGGGAGTGGCAGGGGGCATCCTAGACAGCTTGCAATTATTCTAATGATGCTCAGGCAATGGACAGCGGTGTAATTTACATGGGCTATTGTACTAGGTGCATACTACTGTACACCAGAACTCTCAACTGTCCACAGTTTTGCAGAAAGTCCTTGATTTTACTTCACATTTCTGGTCTGTTCCTCATAAAACTTTTTTCTGGCAAATTGTTGACGATTTTTGTCACTACGTGATGAGAGACATTTGAGTTTCTGACTTAAATATACTTCAGAAAACACATTTCTAAGCATGTGAGAACAATATTTAAAATCTGTCCTTGATTTTGGGCCTTTGTCCACCCATTATGGTTGGCTTTTTCTCTGATTCTTGTATGAAGAGGTTGACAACCGTGCTATACACATTTCAATTAGTGTCGAAAACTAGTATGTATAGCTGAATCTGTGTGTATGCCAGCTAAGCTATATGAGTTTATGCAATGTGCTGACAGGCAGACCTTTGTAATGAGATGTATAGTGGTTAAATATGTGCACTGCATAGACAAGCAGAACAATGTGATATAGTCCATGGTGGGTACATCTATGCAGTGTAAAGGCTGGCAGCATTATGCAGTGAGGGTCACAGTAGTAAAATACGTACAGTGCATATGCAGGCAAAGCGATGCAGTGTGGTCTTTGCTAGTTAATATCATAGAACATACAGGCAGGCAGAACTTTTGCAGTGAAGTGCATGGTGGTTAAATATGTGCACTGATAGAAAGACAGGCCAGTGAGATAAGGCCCATGGTGGTAATCTTCTCTGATACGTTCTGTTTGAACAGAGGAGCTAGTCAGAGTTGTCCACTTTCCCCTTTGATATTTGCATTATATTCAGAACCACTGGCAAAGAAACTGAGGGACTCAGAAATTCAAAGATGTAATTGGTATGGTAATCAAGAAAAGTTGGTTTTATTTGCAGATGATACTATTTTGTACTTGATAAAACCAGAAATGGGCATCTCATTGTGGTGCAACATTCTGAGACAGTTTCAAGTCTTTTCTCGATGCAAAATCAATGAATGAAAAACAAAGGCAATGATGTAAACTATCTATCCACACACAACCTGGTTCAGCAATACCCAAACTTATGGGCACATGATAGAATGAAGTACTTAGGAGTATGGGTTAAAATGATTATGTTATGGCACCTAAGGATATAGGGGAAGAGACTAAACAAAAGATAAGACAAAAACTGAGAAACTGGAAGCTGTTTTATGGATATGGATAGCAAGATAGAAGCAGTGTAAATGTATTAGTCTTTTTAGTTTTATACACAGTTCAGGCATATTTTTATCAAGCAGAGAAAAAGTTGTGGATAGCAATTAGTAAAGAGTTAAAATATTTTATCAAGGGGGAAAGAGGGCAAGAGTCAAGTGGAATAAGCTGATCCTTCCAAGAGAACAAAATGGTTTGGGATTACATAATTTGAAGGGGTATTTCAGAAATACAGAGTTAAGGCTCCTATACATAGCAGAAGCAGAAAGCTATAATTCAAAGTGGGGAGGGATGACAGTAAAATGGTGGGAAGCTCAGGAAATATGGAGAGATTGGGATTTTGAATGTAGATCCTTAAGGAGGACAATAGTAACCATACAGAATATTATATTCATAAAATAGCAGAAAGTATTCTAAGAGCTAAACTAATACAGGAATGCAGGAAGGAGATTCTAGGGATGATTACAGTTAGGGGTACAGAGAATAGGCAAGAGCAGGCTGGAATTTACTGGAGAAAACTGGCAAAGGAACCAAGGTATTAGGAGTAAATAATTAGAAAGGGAAAGGTAACAGAATGAGAAGAGGACAAGAATATATTTGGACTTCAGGCTAGAGATTGCCTTCCCTATCAAGGATTGATATCAGAGTATAGGCAAAGAAAAAGAATCAGGAGGTCCTAAGTAAAAGACCATCACCGGTAGAGTTTTATTACTAGAATCAAGAGCAGAAGCTGCTGTTAAAAAAAGGGATAATTAATAGGGTATATAAAATATTGCATAATAACTATAGGAATCAATCAGAGGAGATTAGAAAGGATTAGGAAGAGAGAGAAGCAATTCACAAAGAAACAATGGGAGGATATATGTATGGCTACCAAAAATGCAACAAATTCTAGAAGATTTAGGATTTTTGCTCGGAAGTGTTTGCATACATATTTTTATACCCCAGGCAGGCTGCAAAGAATTTTTCCTCAGGTAGATTACAATTGTTGGAGGTGTGATGGGGAAGAAAGACATAATTGGGAACATATTTTTTTGGGAGTGTAATGAGTTGGCATACTTTAAAAATTCCTTACGTACTACTCTGTCAGAAATACTTAGTGAGCAAATAGGTGTAACTAAGGAAATTATTTTTTGAGCTGTGATACAGAATTGGAATTGCCTAGACATTTTAAGGCCTTGCTGAGTTTAATTCTGGTTACTGCCAAAAAAGCAATTACTTGAAAATGGAAATCAAAGTCTAAACCAAATGTACTAGAAGTAGTGAATATAGAAACAGAGTTAAAAGAACTGGAAGTGGGATCTTTAGAAAGGTGTAGGAACAAATTACATAGACAAAATGGGAACTGTGGAAACAATGCAGGTCGAATAATATTTTGGAGGATGAATGAGACTTAAGGGAAGGCAGGAATTGAATGAGCTATGTAATGTTCGAATGACAATGACTTTATAGTAGATTATATGTAATGCATGAATGTCTACCACTGAAAATATGTCAATATGGTTTGTTTTCATTTATATAAATGCAGGATTGCTTATGTCATAAGTGATAATTCAATAAAGATGTTTCTTGTTAAAAAAGGTCCATGGTGGTAAAATCTATTCGGTGCATAAGCAGGTAAAACAATGTAATGATTTTCATGTTGATTAAATTTATATAATGCACAAGCAGGCAAAACAAAGCTGTGTGGTCCATGCTGGTTAAATTGATGCAATGCATAGGCAGGTAGCACAATATTTTGAGATACATGGGTGAGCTGGAACACATTGTTTAGCTTGTACCATATTATAAGTTCCAGTTTCATAAACCCAGCCCACAGTAGTGAACATCACAATGCAGTTTTCACCCTTCCTTTCCATTCAGTGCAATAGATTACATCAAATGAAGCTATACAAAATAATAAGAAATATCCCGCTTGAAGGATTCCCAGTCATCATTAGCCAGCTTAGCTTTCCTTGCACCTTTTAACAGTATTCATCATGAGGTATTACAACAAAATACTATGGATGGAGATGGCAGACTGAGGTTTATTCATACACAGCATGATCTGGACATAAGAGGACACTCAAGAGAGCAATCTTCAGCTGAGGCAGGAGTACTTCCCACTGTAACGCCTACCCAAAACAAGGTACACTGTTGCTGTACCAGGGTTTGCATTTATTTTGTAGCTTATAGATTAAAAGGACTTTCTGCTTTATTATTTTATTTTATTGTGTTCTGTTGTCCTTCAGCAGAGAAAAATAATCTGACTGCAGTTGTGATGACACTTGCTGTTTAACATGCTGGTAGGAGAACCTCCTGTGTACAATGTGTAATACTCTGGATAAGAAATAGGAAGGTGACGTCCATCAGCTGTTGTTTTATTTTTTTAATAAAGAATATTCTTTTCGTTTACTTGCAATGTGTCAAATGTTCCATGTTGTGATGGCTATAACAGTGCCTTCTTTTCATTCATCCTGAGCTGCATTTCTGTATTAACTGTCCCTGGGATTCATGAAGCTTACGCCAGGTGCAGGCTTATCGTTGGCGTTCCAACACCAAATATGGCAGACGAGCGATCCAGGTACGAGCTTTTTCCACGTGCACTACCTGCGTATGCTATACCTGCACAGCTCCCGGCCCCTGTATGCTAATTACCCCAGCTGCAGCAGTGTAGCATGCAAATGAAGGTATTTAGTGATCCAGGAAGTGGTGCAGGTGTACTGTAAGCATTCAGAAATGTAAACCGTAAAAATGGTTTACATTTTTACAAACATAAAATTGGAGCCATGACAGCTGACCAAACACATGTATTATATTGTTAATATATGCCAATGGCTAAATATATAGCCATTGGCATAAAAAAATGTACAAAATTTAAAATTAACATTTAATATTTATATTTGCACTATCGCGAAGTGGAAGCGCAGGGCAGCGGCGCGCAAATGGGATCGCAAGGAAAATAGAAAAATATAGAATAAAACTGCAATGTAACACATATCATGATTTCCTCATAATAGTGAATGGCAGGCATGCTACACCACACCATGGCACAAGGGTTGCTAAGGGGCTGTGACAGTGTTATGCGTGGTAGCTAGGAATTAGTAGGCAATGCCATGCAAATGAGAGGAATAATAGTGAATCACAGATTCCCTGCTGGTGTAAGGATGCACCTCACAGTGTAGCGTTATAACACCAAGGTGTGTCCTTGAGATAAAGATGACATCAAGAGAGGGGTGTGTCACCTTTGCTGTAAGCACATTGGATCATTGCTAATCCGGTTTGCCAGTAACTAAGCAAGGCTGCAGGATAGGGGTGTGTCGAACTGGCTATAGCTTTGCTTAGCTGAGAGTACACAAGGTAACTGAGTATGCATGTGAACAGAGATGAAAACATGCTTAAATCCAGTAAACGAGTTTGCGCAGCGCTCACCAGAGCTGAAACAGGAAGGATATAGGAAAGAAATAAGGAAATGCTGCAGCAGGGAAATTGGAGTGCAAATGACTAATTAACACCTAGGAACCTACAGTGGGGCATTGACAACAGCTAACAAGGCTGCAAGCAGCTACCTGCAGAACAGGAAAGGGGAGGGGCTGTACTGCAAAGAAAACAGTAAAGTGTCATAGCAGAACAAAGCGGATTTGCAGTATATCAGCTACAAGACACATTTTGCAACACAGGACTGGGAAGGGAAAGCACAAAAAAAGAAAGACGGCAGGTGGATGCATGCCTGATAATGGGAGGGGATCCAGGTTTAAAAGTGAATTAAAGGGCAACAGATTAATCAAGGCAGGCAAGCATAACTCCACACTAAAGGCCCCACACTTGCAGTACTCACTATAAAACCCATAAGTAAGATACCCTGCAGCTGGAATTGCTCATACACACCCAATGACATCAGCAGCATACATAGCAAAATAGTATAAAGTGTGAAAGCACCTCACACACACTTGTATATTCCCATACACTCTGCACCATTGGTGTATAAAGACGGGGAACTTTTAGTATCTACATGTTAGGGGCTGCCATAGCTTTGATCCACCAGCATGTGTTTGAGACTGAAGGTGGTGTGGAGGATGATGCACACAACCACCTCAGGCACCAGAGGAGGAGAAGAGTGTTCAGACTCAGGGTTACCTACCAGGGGCTACATGATCTGGAGAAAATAGAGTGTTACAGGGTGGACAGGGACACCCTACAGCAACTTGTGGAGCTGTGCCGGCCACGCCTCAGAGCGAGAACAAAAAGAGGGGAACCCATCCCAGTGGATACCAAGGTATGTGTAAGCCTGAGAATAATAGTCACAGGTACCTTTCAAAGGCCAACTTGGGATATCATGGGGATCTCACAGGCATCAGCATCCAGGGTACTTCACCAGTTCTTGGATGCCATGTTACCACATGCCAATGAGCACATATACTTCCCCCGAATGGAGGAGGAGTTGACCAGCAATATGCGTCTCTTCCACCATGTGGCAGAATAACCGGAGGTACTGGGTGCAATAGACTGCACGCACATACACATCAAGTCACCACCCAGTGAGCAGGGTAGGTGCTACATAAACCACAAGGGATACCCCTCCATCAACTGCCAGGTCATGTGCAATGCCCAGGGCATTATCATGGATGTGTGTGCTGGCAGCCCTGGAAGCTATCACAACTCCCACATCTGGCATGCCTCACAGCTTTATCAGGTATTTGCCAGGGGGGACATCCCATATGGCCACCTGGTGGGGGATGCTGGCTATGCTCTGGAATCGTGGATGATGACTCCCATCAGAAATGCACACACACCCATGCAGGAATTCCATAATGAGGCACATGCACAAACCAGAATCATCATTGAGCCTGTGTTTGGGATGCTTAAATCACAGTTCCATTGCTTGGACATATCTGGTGGAGCCTTGCAGTACTCTCCAGGCACGTGTGCCCACATCTTCATAGTATGTGCCATGCTACACAATATGATCCTGTGGAAACAGCTGCAGCAGGGACAGAATAGTGAAGGCCCTCACAGGCCACCACCATTGCCAAGGGCCCCACAGGCACAGAGGTACTCAGACCACGAACACCCTGAGCCAGCCCCAGTAGGCAGACGGAGGCATGCCCAGTATGCCCATGCCTTGGCAAGGAGGGAATGTATAGCACACACATAGACAGTGTAGGCATCTAGGGACTGACACCTTTCTCCACCTGCACACACAGTAAAAATGGATGGCATACACACAAGACTACCTATTAATTGTCATGTATAGGCAGTCTACTATGTGCATCCAACATAGGCAGCCCTCAACTATTGTACACACAACTGCTACTGGCACAAGGTAAGTTAACACCTGAACAGTAAATTAAGCTATCAGCATGTGCTGATACTGTATGTATAGGTTCATAAGTAGGTGCTTGGTTAACTGCCTGAGGGCATTCATAAGCCTAGCCAAAATGAGTCAGCTTTTGCCACCCCATTGATTCATTAACTGCCCCTCTGTGGAACAGAGCCAATGGTGGGATCCCTGGGGTGTATCTACAGTTCCCCATCCACTCTTCAAGGTTTCTCTTGAAGAGTGTAAGTGAGGGGCTCTGTATAATGTAATTAGGGATGTTGTTTCAAAGTATGGGGAGTTTCTGTGACAGGAATCTGTCCCTCCAGCATCTTCCAGTTATTGTTGTGGCAAGGTTCAGCTCACTACAGCATGTGGCTCACTGTGACATGGATTCCCATAGGTGGAGAATATCCATTAAGCCTGAGTTTGACATGGCTTTGTTGGCCAGCAGAGATCATCTCTGAGTAAATGAGATGCCACTGAGTAAAGTAGGTGTTTATTCAGTCTGACTGCATAGGACATATGTTTGAGGCCAGTAATCCTCTTAGCAAGGCACATTCGTGGACCTTCCAGCTGTTGGATGTGTCTTTTGAGGTACATCCCAAATGGGTTATTATGCTCTATGATGGGACTGATGAGTGATGAGTAAAGGGGCACTATAACCTCAGTATGTCTAGATGCGAACCCTTTAGTAATCAGATGGCCTACATAGAAGGATGTCCTAACTACTTTGGAGATATGATTGTCAAAGGAGAGATCAAAATCTACCTTAGTCCCCAGATACCCTATTACCTCTTCTGTATTAAAGTGGCTGCCACTTATGTGTTAATATGTGGGCGCTTAATATTTCACAATGGAATGACCATGCAGTTTGTGTCACTTAGCTGGAGGCCATGACTTTGACACCCTGTGTTGGTCTCTGTGAGGCCCCTTGAAGGATGTCTGTGTCAGCTGGACTGTCAAGTATGGCTCCCAGATTGCAGTCATTGCCAAACATGGTCTACCGTAGTCTGCCTGTGTTTGCCTGTACCTCTGAGAAGTATATGCCAAACAGAAGGGGTCCCAGGACTGAGTCCTGTGGGACACCAGTCATGACTGGTTAAGCGTTGGACTGGAGATACTGTACTTTTTGGGTATTGTTGTGGGCTCTTTAGGGGGTGAAGTTTGCACTGAATGTATCTGCAAGGATGTTGGCAATATCAGTAGGGTCAGTATATTCTGTGCTATATTGCACCGGCACAGTGCAAATCTGTATGTTACCACTTAGATCCTTGACATAGCCAAAGAAGGCTTTGTGGTTATCTTTCAAATCCTTGCCTGTTTTCCTGTTGATGTTAGCCTTGGATGATTTCATGTGGGACCTACGTTTCTTACTAATACTGGTCACGGATGTCTACCCTTCTTGGGATTTGCTGTTTTTCTGGACTACTGTCCTACTTCTGTTTTATAGCCTGTTTATTGCAGGGGTCCACCAGACTGGTGTCCTTGTCTAGGAGGAGTGAGTCTTGGTTTACCAGTGATGGCACGATCCATACATCCTTGTAGGTGCTTATAGAGTGCATTTGTAAATTTGTCTGTATCTTGAGCAGTGTTTTCCCTTAGCGTGGGGGCTGCGAAACCCCCACCCCTGTCTCTAGTAATGTGAATTTAGCTGTAGGAAAGGTATACACTGTGGTTTCCATGGATGGGGGAGATGGTTGGGTGTGGAAACAGTGAATAGTTCATGGTCAGATCTAACCAGTGACCAGTTTACCTCCGCTGTGGTGCACCTGTCACCCATGTTGTTGATTACCACTTCTAGTATGTTTCCACCCCTCATTAGGGAGTTTACCATCTGATACAGGACATATGAGGTGATAAATTCCAGGAAGCACTGGGCCTGGAAGTGAGTACTTGAGTAAGTTTCCCAGTTAATGGTAGGGTAGTTGACAGTGACCAATACCAGGGTGTGCGATAGGACTGTCATGTTTTCCACTGTCTCCAGGTAGGTGGAGTGGTGGTCCTGGGTCATGGAGGGTGATCTGTAGCAGGCCACAGTTTGCATTGCAGTTGTGGCTGATGTTAGCTGCACATTGATGATCTCAGAGGTATCATGCTGCCCCACTAATTTGGAGGTGTAGGTATCCCTGATGAATATGGATACACCCCCCTCCATGTCTGTGTCAGTCCATGTTCTGTGGCCAGAATGAGTGGTATGGGTTGTAGTCTAATAGTGCTGGTGTGCTTTCAGGAGCCTTAAAACAGGCCTCAGTTACTGCACAGATGTTGACGTTGTCCATACTGAGGAGTGCTGTGAGTGCGTGCATGTTGTGATCACAACCCCTGGTGTTGAGTAGCATAACCGTCATTGATTCTGCTATTGTGCTGTTTATGGAGGTGGGATTCACCTTTGAGACTTCTTTAAAAAAGGCACCATGGGGTCGCTAATAGCCTTGGCCAGTATTCCAAAGCCTAAGGCTGACACATAAGCCAATATGGTAGTGTTGCATACATGCTTCCCATCTGTGCTTGTTTCTCATCTTTCCTGTAGGTAATCTACTGGTAAACAATAGAAAGCCTTAAACTTATACAAGTCTTCTAGCTTCCAAGATAAGCTTTTGGAGTGATTAAGTATCAGTGCTCTGTATGTTCTTGCTGTACTTAACTGTTTTCTGACTGCATGGTGATATTTCACTGTATATTGTTGTCTGAAAGCTCTGTTTATTCACATATTATGGCTGTGATGGCCTGCACTTTAGAGGTTCACAGATAGGTAGTAGGCTATCTGCCCAAGGGCAATACGAAGCATAGCTTCAGTGTGTACACCACAAGGGATGATATATATGGGCTTGGAACTCACCAATTCTCTTCCAGCCACTGTCAGTGTCAGGGTTGGTCCAACAAGTATGTGCTATAACAGGGGATAGTATATGTCGATATATTGTAACAGTAGACATATGTATGGGTGTATAAGTAAGATAAACATGCCAAAGGTGGGCTTACTGTGGGCTTACTGTGCAAATATGGTTTGCATTTTGGGATATTGTGCCAATAACTGTGCCAATAACTGTGAATTGTACAGTATTCTAGGCCGATCTCTTTTCCATTTTACATAACATTTCTGTTATGTCTTGCAAATATTAGTTATGTCTATTGGCAATTACAATACTCAATAACAGGATACATATGACTTGTATTCATCTGACAGTTTAACAGCATGATAGCAAAGATAATTGGAAGAGCTAGGTAACTATCCATGCACATAACACATGTAATATCCACCTCTCTAGTGTCGTTTGCAAGCAATAACAGCTGTGCATGTGTACATGTTATGCAAATGTGTAGTGACCCTTGTTACAGGGCTAGGCCAAATGGCTATGTGCACACCTACATAGAGTGGATATTGTAAGTAGAGCCACACTGGTTGAACTTTCAGGTTTGTGTAGCCTAACCTCTCATTGTCAGCCTAACAGCCGCTTGCAAATACTGTATGTAAGAGCGTTTATATCACGCTATCGAAAGATGAAAATAGTGAACGCTATTTCATCGAACCTAAAATATCTAAGCCACATAATATTGAACATTCAGAATAGTGAAATTTTTCCTTGGGAAAAAATCCGCTATTCCGAAACACATACACACACAACACAAGCACACCTAAAAACATCAGTCCAAACACATACACTTATAATCTCCTACAACTAACCCTACACTAAACTGTACATACACTACTATCTATCCACTTACCCAACCCGTGCCCTAACCCTAACTCACTTAACCCACCCCTAACCCTAACTCACCTAACCCGCGCCCTAACCCTAATGACCACACAATCGCACACTTACCTGAACCCAACCCGTAACTTTCCACCACAGCACTGAAAATAGCAAAGCCACAGAACCGGCCAACCGAATTCTTTCCCTAGGAAAGAATTTGGTGTTCTGCAGCTTCGCGATTTTTAGCATTCGCTCAAAACGGGTCAATATTAGAACATTCGAACTTTTAAAACTTCGATGTTCTGATATAGACCCTATGTAAGGTAGTGCACAGTACTGGTAATGAAACAGGTTGCAGATCATCTCTAACTCCAGTGTAACATCTGCAGTAGGAGTGTAAGATGTAGGAGACTGCTGCCCATGTGTAATAGCTGCTTCATAGGTGACGGCTTACACTATCTGATTATATCCTGATCATGTTGATAGTGTCAGCAGAGTCTGTTGACACATGACTCTGTTTGAGGAGTAGATGTCTGTGCCCAACAGAGCTCATGGTTCTGATGGATATGTGAGTATATACCTAGAAAAGGAAACAGACCTGTAGACACTTGCATCATTTGTAATCAACTATCAGGATGTGATGTGCTCCTCAGAGGAGGACTGCTGCTAAAGGTAGCTACTATGTTTCTGTGATAGCCACTGTTGTCACATCCATAACACAAGTAATTACTTGTGAGCATCACTGTCTAAAACATCTTCATACACAATAAGTACACTAAATACAGTACTTGGTACTTGTAGTACTGAATGCTCATACAGGCATGTCCACTAATCAACTACTGGTATTTACTAATGTCAGCTTTGTGTATGTGGCCATCCTGGGGGAATGTAATCTCTATGCCATGTACACTGCCAAACCCCCCTAACACCACACCCCAAACATTGTCTGGGATGCAGCAGGGGTAAGCTGGAAGGCAGTCCAGTCTACAGCCATGACTGGACTGGACAGTCATGAGGTGTAGTTTAACACATGCATCTGATCATCAACCAACACATACCCTTACCAGAACACAGTAAGGACATCCACACATACTACCAGAAATCACACATATTCACAGAGGCTTCTAAGTATTTGGCCAAGCAAGTGACCTCCCAAGCTGGATTAGACAGACAACAAAATACACAAACTGTATGACATAGTTTGCATAATTGTGCCACACCTCAGAACACGTGGCCGGAAACATGCCCAACAGTACTCATTTGTGAATGCAAACTCTAGCACTATGTTACACACCAAGCTATACTAGGGCAAACATACTGTCAGCTGCCTGTCTGCCATGATTAGCCACATATCCATACACTCAGACCACCTTTTGAACTATACACATGGCCCTGGCATATTCCATGCTGTTGTGCAGGACCTGTGATGCAGTAGCCTGGACTGCATGGAAACACACATGTAGGAACTGTCAGGTCTTGTAGCCGATGCAGGTATGACCCAAGGCCTGGGCAGCATTTTGCCATTGGCCAGAATGATACTGCAGTACAGGGACAAAAGGATTATATTCCACAACTGTCTAATGTACTGGTGCAATGCAAAGGGTATCCAGTATTTCTCTGCCCAGGATAACATGGTTGACAGACCATGATGCTTTGCCAGACAAGGCCTGCACCTGTCAGCCCTGGGAATCTGGATACTGACTAGGGCTCATGATTCCCCTATAGTGCCTTCCTCATGCAAAGTTCAAGTGAAAGTCCACTGCTGCAACAGGGACAGCCAAGCAATAAACTGCAGGTCCTGCTACTCTATGATACATTTCAGAAACTCAATATGGACTCACTTATGTCAGTCCTTAACATGGAGAACATATCTGTGCAGTGACTGAGATATGGTTCAATGCTCCGGAGAGCACACCTGCATGACCATGTTATAACACATACCTCACCCATTATCCTTTATTGGAACACACGGGCCACAGGTGTGTCCATATTCCTGAAGGATATGTACACCCTCACACTAGTTGCACTTGCATAACTTCAGATGCATTATGCTGAGCAACTACCTTTGTGCCAAAGTAGAATCAAAATTGCACCTTGCGACAGATCACCCACCATGCCTCAGAATTCCCAACTGTCACATTGTGCTGTAATGGGGAACAAAAAAAACATAATAATGGCTACTCTCAACTATTCCATTATGAACTGGGAAGACCCCTCATGTACCAACACCTGCGCTCAATGCATGTTGGATTTCATCAACCCCAATGACCTGGATCACCATAGTTACACAAACAGGGCTAACAGTATGCGACACATAGTCAGTCTCCAAAGCCAGTGTTATGCTTCTTAAGAGCGAAGTAGTGACTGTCATGGCACCCATGCAGATGGACAATGCATGTGCAAATGCTGAATCCTAAACAAATTAACTGTAAGAACTCACATAAGTGCAGTGATTGTGCCATTGAAACAGAACTGAGATTCAACCAAACACAAACAAGAAGGCAAACCGGCGGTACCCTGCCTTAAAGTGTACCACAGAAGGTAGTAACTGTTGCAAGAGTGAGCACACTTCAGTGGAGGTGATCCCTGGTCAGCCTCAGTAAGATACAGATACACCATATAAAACCACACAAAGCTACTGTGAAACTAATCAGCCACATATGAGGCCAGGCACAGAGCATTTTATAGCTGTGTCATGAATTGTAATGGCAACAACAAGACCTGCCGTGCTTCACAGCACTATGGCATGGGAAGTACTGCACCTACAAAAATAGCACCTGTTCATCCAGATAGGGTCTTGGAGAACCTAAACCCACTCCCATACCCCCCCCCCAAACAGGTACACATATTTGTATATCCATGTACATTATAGAGCCCCTGTAATAACAACTATGCAGGTACAAGCTGCACTCTCTAAAGCCATAGATACAGCTTTCATTGGACCTGTCAACATCCCAGGGTGTATCCTACAGAAATGTCAGAAAAATTTGCTCTCCACATACACATCATGTTCAATCATAGCTTCATGTCAAGCTGTGTACACACTGAATGGTGCACAGCAACATTTATCACACCCCACAAAGGGGGAGACATCACTGATAATGGGAAATAGTGCACTACTGCCCTGCTGAATCTGGTCTGTAAGGCCATGAACCGTGATCAACTTATTTGATGTGGTCAGTACAGATGTAAATGACAGTAAGGTTGATTCACACAGCATATCATGCCCTTGCCAGGTCTTAGGACACCATCACCCATACTGTGTCCCAGCTACACTTAGTAAACTAGGTGTATATTCCTATGTCAGAGGAGTAGTTGGCAAATGGATTGCTGGCAGAACTAACACTACAGAAGGTGTATGACTAATACACGCACATCAAACCAGTGCCAGCTACAGTAATACAGGGTTAATTCCTGGTATTCCCCCTCTTTGTTATCTATACCACACAGACTAACACAGAAGGCATCTGCCTATTGATGTTTGCAAATGACTATGAACTAGGAGCAATAATTGACTCAATGTGTGCTACAGTCAACATACTGAAGGGCCTTTGTGGGTCGATGTGTGGTGTGTGACATATGGCCACAATCTGATAGCTAAATATTGCATTGTCATCCCCTCTGTTAAAAACCCTGTACCCATGAACTACCACCTAGGCAGCGGTCAACATAATGGAAACTGTGTGTGTATGGGATGCAGCTGGACAGTCGTCTTTCCTTTGATAGTTACTTCACCACACCAGACAGGTAGTCATATGTGGCACCCCTAATCATGACAGGGTGCCATCCATGAATATAGAGATCATTGTTCAGCCATACTCAACACTCACGTGACCCATAATAGATCACATATCTCCTTTAAGGGTTATTGGCCATGTTTATATGGCCTACACTGGCCTTCCCAATCCCTTGCTCCACTATGTAGCATGATGCCTACCCTGAATAAAGCCATGTCCAACCCAGAGATGTTGGACATGCTACACTTACACATCTTGATTTCAAATAAACACATAATTCATGGACATCCACCTTTCTAGTACAAGGATCAAAACATGCCTGACAGATCTCTGTCCCATACACTTTACATACTCCTGCCATACTATGCATCCCTGTCCAGCGAAGCTGCACATTGCCCCTCTTTGTGACATGGTGTGGGGACCGCATGGAAAATATATCAGTAACCCTGTAGATCAGTTCTGTGGCACTGCTTGAACCGGCCACTGAAACTTACCTGTCTGTTGGCTACAGCTAGGTAACCTTTCAGCCTAGGCTCATAAATGGCCCAGGGCATATAGCCTACTAGTTCACTATGACCATACATGTTATAGTTGATATTCAGCCCTGCAAATACCAAAAGGCTAGCCATTGTCCCATGTGTTTCACATGTGCAACACAGGTAATGCATGACAGGATGCTAAACAACTGTAAAGTGCTATGTAGATGTATATGGCAAAGCACATACATGTAAAACTTTCTGTGAGCAAGTTTGCAGGGTCACAGGACACGTTCCTTAAGGCTGTGTATGACTATATAAGTGGCATATACACAGCATTAAGGTCTAGTGCATTAATGTGAACACATCCAGGCATGTACTGATAGGTAAAGACACCAGTACAGGCAAACAGACATGCCCACATCAAGACATCCACATGGACTATGAACAATGTCATCACTTGACACACACATATATGGTGATAACATCAAATCACCAGTAAGTGTCAAATGTGTGTGAGTTAAACATGTCAGTGGTGTTAGTGTCATGTAGATTTGCAAAGACATATTTGTAATATTAATAAATGTGATATACATGTATGTTCAGCTGTACTTCTGTACTTTTCTGTGAGTTACTGTGACCTGTCTCCATCATTACATCTTCCAGGTATGCCACGTGCCAGGCTGCCACCATACACCCGCTTGGAGGATGAGGTCCTCATCCCATACCTCCTCGACAACCATGTAACACTCTTCAGCAATGTGCCACAGGATGCACAGCAGCGGGATACCCAGTGGGAGGAACTCCGCAGGAGGGTAAATGATGTTGGCGACCACAATTGCACCTATCAGCAGGTGCACTGACACTGCATGGACCTCATAAGACGGGCAAAACAGTGTGCTAATGCAATCACCAGGGAACAAAGTGCAACAGGTGGGGGGCCACTCACCCAGCCCCCACTCACATGTACCGAAGAGCTACTGGCCAACCTGGGGACACCTGCAGACCTCCATCCACAAGCTTTAGCTGGTATTGTGGAGGTGGGTGTCTCTCAACCACCGAGCCTGGAATTGCCTGGTAGGTCATTACTGCACATATAACACAATTATATTTCATATAGTCACATGTGTTACTGTACAATATGTAATGTAACATCATATGCAAGGCATCTACGCACACATGCCACATACTATAGTCTGCTACTCTATGTATGCACAGATGTGCATACTCCATAGTATAGTCTATTGTACTGACTTATTTGCTAACATGGACATTGCACCCTGTAGCTATCACACAGGTGTGGATAATGATCTTACTGCTGTGACTCTCCTATTTAGGTACCTCTGGCGTTTCGCAGTGACACCAGCCTCTTGCAGGTGAAATTGTTATTTACCAGGCTTGATAATGCACATATCATATTAATTGCATGCTATCTGCCATGTGGCCATTTAACACACGTACACATAATGTATGGTGGTCCTGTTAATATACACTGGTCAGACCTGCAATGCATCACAGTGGTTACCCATGTGGAATGATTGAAGACTATATGAAACACCTACACTAAACCTTACAAACTGTTATTTCTAGATGTGTGGGCAGCTGTGAATACAATGGTGGAGGTGTGGTTCACTGTAGGGACAGGTACTACAGATCAGCATTACACATGTGGGGAATACAAACAGTACTATACAGAGAACATATGTGTGCACACACTCTAAATGTGTTGGAGATGGAGTATGACCAGCCCACAGGATTCACCCTTGTGGATTATATCCATGCTATGAATGTCACACAATGTCATGTGCTATCTGACATGTCCATGACATGTAGTGGGCTGACTTCAACACTGCTCAACTATCCTGCAAAACATATCTCACATCCCAAACATACCACCCTTTGTCTGCATAACCCTGTCCTCAGTGGAGCATATGACATCTATGGGTGTATGTCATATGGGATAACACTGACATGGGACATAGATGCCCATCACAACCATTGGATAAAACATGTCTACACATGGCCATGGAGGATGGCCAGAGACATGAAGCAACACACACAGTAGAAGTGATGTACATGTGTGTATACCCTGTGGTACAGTGGCTCAACACAATACAACTATGGCCTTTATGTAATGGTGGTATTGCAGGTGTGAAACACTAAACATCATACAGGCCTGTGCACAGCTTGTGTAGGCATGACATCAAAACCACCACATAACATGTCTTGAATATCTTGAGTGTGTCACGACATGAAAGCATTCACCTATACAGTATCCAAATACATACATGTGTTGCACAACATACACGTACAACCACAGCAGGGCACAGATACAGTACATTCATCTTGCTGGTGTCAGACATCACTGTCATGCTTGCTCCTCATGTGTGTGAGGTACACAGATGATATATGGGACATGGAGTACTGCTAAGTTAGCCATGTCTGGGCATAGTTGCCAGGCATCAGTAATATGGTTGCAGATGTGCATGGGGTGTCATCTGTATACCCTACAGTGACTTGTGTCACACATTCCACATTAGGGTTTAGTGTGTATACACCTCACTGACGTGGGACACATTTCACATTAGATATGTATTGTATCTGAACACAGTCATGGCTATGAACTGTGTCTGTAACTCACACTGTATAGCAATAGTGAAGCCACATGATGCCCTGCAATGGTTATGCACATCATATTTGTAGGGTGAATGACAACATTGCATCAGCTGAAGGTCCATGTTAGTATAACACGTCCCTGCATTGGGACACCTTACCTTACTGTATATTTGAAAGGACACCATTGTGTTACAGATGTATGCATGTCGTTCAACACATCAGCAGAAGACATGTCACACTACATGTGATTGGCAAGGTCATATGCCACACATCAGGCTGGTGTACTGTTAACCTGTGCTGGTCTGTGGCACCATTGCAAAGTAGGGACAGCCATGTCAAACATGTGTGTACAGCCACATGCACATCATCTGTAGACTCAGCTCAGGGGTAGGCAGAATAATGTTGAACAGACATGCACTGCTTTGGGGGAGATATGCAAGCTAGGGCTCAGGCAAACATAGTATTCATTCCACATACCCTTCTGCACATGTCCTCCTCACACATAGGGGCAGTGGCCAACACAAAGCATCAGTGGCAGATGTACAAAGGTCAGCAAAAGTCTGTTAACATGTGGGGTATGTTGCCCAAAATGTGACAGTGTGGTGCAATAGTGCATAGAGCATGCATTGTGTTGCAGGTATGGGGCATAAGCTACTAACACAAATGGTGCAACACAGAGATGTATGCTAACTACTACTATACATGTGTAAGGTGCATGCCTTCTGCTATAACACATGCATGCTGTTGTGTGCAACTCAGGGCTGTATAATAACTACCACTATTATTGTCTAAGCTGAATGCCATCTGCCATATCACATGCACGTTGCATGCTGTTGGGTGCCATAGCATGTGTCTCTCTTTGTGTCTGTCTGTGTGTCTGTGTCTGTCTGTCTGTGTATGTCTGTGTCTGTCTGTGTCTATGTGTCTATGTCTGTCTGTGTGTGTGTGTGTCTGTCTGTGTGAGTCTGTGTGTGTGTGTGTGTGTGTGTGTGTGTGTGTGTGTGTGTGTGTGTGTGTGTGTGTGTATGTGTGTATGTGTTTGTGTGCTGTGCTGTATAACTTGTAATGTACAGTTCTTGTCTGCTCCCACAGGTGTTTATGTAGGTGCGTTGCCCTCCTGCGGGCCACCTGATGTTAGTTTCCCCACAGACTCTAGCAGTGATGATGAAAGTATGATTGAGACACAGGCAGAGTTGTCAGGGGCTGAATCTGTGCCATTGGTTGCCATTCCACCTGTATCCCCCTCATCCCCGCACACAGTTTTACTGCCTACACATACCCCATCACCAGTGGCCATACAGGAAGGACAGTTGGCAGATGGTAGCATGGAACAGGGAAGTGTGGAGACTATGGAAGGTGTGCCTGCACACCATGATTCCAGACAACTGACTGGTGATGTCCCACACAGGCATGTGCCCAGTGCTGCTTGTAGAAGGACCACTGGCCAGCATTCCCCTGCAAGACAAAGCACATCAGCTGGTGTCACCAGACACAAGTTTCAGGCTGTAATGGAGGCACAGTCATATGCTGAATGGCACAACAGAGAAGGTCTGAGGCTTCAGGGGGCTGCTGTCCGTTCTTTAACTGACAACATCCAGACAATTTGCTCACCCTCATCTTGCAGATGTCTTGGACAGACAATTGGGTGACATGATGGGAGTCC
>NC_056733.1:547200775-547215775 GCF_019279795.1 Protopterus annectens
GTCCCATTGGGACACCTTACCTTACTGTATATTTGAAAGGACACCATTGTGTTACAGATGTATGCATGTCGTTCAACACATCAGCAGAAGACATGTCACACTACATGTGATTGGCAAGGTCATATGCCACACATCAGGCTGGTGTACTGTTAACCTGTGCTGGTCTGTGGCACCATTGCAAAGTAGGGACAGCCATGTCAAACATGTGTGTACAGCCACATGCACATCATCTGTAGACTCAGCTCAGGGGTAGGCAGAGTAATGTTGAACAGACATGCACTGCTTTGGGGGAGATATGCAAGCTAGGGCTCAGGCAAACATAGTATTCATTCCACATACCCTTCTGCACATGTCCTCCTCACACATAGGGGCAGTGGCCAACACAAAGCATCAGTGGCAGATGTACAAAGGTCAGCAAAAGTCTGTTAACATGTGGGGTATGTTGCCCAAAATGTGACAGTGTGGTGCAATAGTGCATAGAGCATGCATTGTGTTGCAGGTATGGGGCATAAGCTACTAACACAAATGGTGCAACACAGAGATGTATGCTAACTACTACTATACATGTGTAAGGTGCATGCCTTCTGCTATAACACATGCATGCTGTTGTGTGCAACTCAGGGCTGTATAATAACTACCACTATTATTGTCTAAGCTGAATGCCATCTGCCATATCACATGCACGTTGCATGCTGTTGGGTGCCATAGCATGTGTCTCTCTTTGTGTCTGTGTGTCTGTGTCTGTCTGTCTGTGTATGTCTGTGTCTGTCTGTGTCTATGTGTCTATGTCTGTCTGTGTGTGTGTGTGTCTGTCTGTGTGAGTCTGTGTGTGTGTGTGTGTGTGTGTGTGTGTGTGTGTGTGTGTGTGTGTGTGTGTGTGTATGTGTGTATGTGTTTGTGTGCTGTGCTGTATAACTTGTAATGTACAGTTCTTGTCTGCTCCCACAGGTGTTTATGTAGGTGCGTTGCCCTCCTGCGGGCCACCTGATGTTAGTTTCCACAGACTCTAGCAGTGATGATGAAAGTATGATTGAGACACAGGCAGAGTTGTCAGGGGCTGAATCTGTGCCATTGGTTGCCATTCCACCTGTATCCCCCTCATCCCCGCACACAGTTTTACTGCCTACACATACCCCATCACCAGTGGCCATACAGGAAGGACAGTTGGCAGATGGTAGCATGGAACAGGGAAGTGTGGAGACTATGGAAGGTGTGCCTGCACACCATGATTCCAGACAACTGACTGGTGATGTCCCACACAGGCATGTGCCCAGTGCTGCTTGTAGAAGGACCACTGGCCAGCATTCCCCTGCAAGACAAAGCACATCAGCTGGTGTCACCAGACACAAGTTTCAGGCTGTAATGGAGGCACAGTCATATGCTGAATGGCACAACAGAGAAGGTCTGAGGCTTCAGGGGGCTGCTGTCCGTTCTTTAACTGACAACATCCAGACAATTTGCTCACCCTCATCTTGCAGATGTCTTGGACAGACAATTGGGTGACATGATGGGAGTCCTTGACTGTGGCATGTCAATCCTCGAGTGTGGAATGTCTGTGGTGTAACATCTGGAGGGAGTGAGGCATCAGGCATGTGGACATAGGCCAGCTACATCACCTGTTGAAGGTCTACGTGAACATGCTACTTCACATGCCTGCTCCCATAGTGGCGGTAACAGCAGCAGTGCAGCTGGTGCTGTGCTGTACACACCAGGACACAGCAGGCCACATGCATGTGGTCCTGGATGGTCCCAACAGGGACATGGTTACAGTGGACATGTGTCATCAGACAGTACCCAATCTGGACCTCTGCCTGGTAGTGCCCATGCAACCCCTGGCAGGCGCAGGTCACGTGGCCATGGCCGGACACCGTGAACTGTGGAAATTGCCCTGTACAGTCTGCAGCTGTCAGTAATACCCCAGTGTAGGCCAGCCACATGCCAGACCTGTGTGCATACATACACACACACACACACACACACACACACACACACACACACACACACACACACCAGAAACAAATGTAGGGCACTTCAACACACACACACATAACATGCACACATGCCCAATGAAATTAAAGTCCCTAATCCACACACTTGATGTCATCCAATGGTGCAGCCTAGGCATCTGGCAAACATTATCACCCTGTGCATATGATGATGCCTGTGCCGCATCCCTGTCATCCACATCATCGGTGCAGGGACATGCTCATATGGTCTGATGCACAGCGTGAACATACTAGTAAGACAATTGTAGATTAATATTGTTGAGTAGTGTTTGACAGGCAACAGACATACCATGTAGTACAGTTTTAGAATGCATTTGGTATGTTTGACAGTATGTATCATGTGTAACATAACTGCATGTTGATCTTGATGTTCTGCCTTCCTCCTTCAGGTGTAATTGCATGTGTCAGAGGATGTCAGTGTTTAATGTTAGTGTCCCATATGTAAATGTTGACTACTCACAGGTCTGTATGTCAATACCTGCATGCACTTTGTAGCTTCCACATCGCAGTTTTAATCTCCCAAGTTTCAATTATGTTTACTGATCTAATGATCCAAGAGCATGATAGCTGTGTAGTAAGTTACTGTGTTCAGAGCCATCACATCCATAGTGGGTGACATCGCAGGTATAGTTACCTGGAGTGGGGAGGAGGTAAAAGAGTGGTATAGCAAATGACAAGGGTAAAGGCTAGTTGAAAAAGTGGCTTCTCATTGGGAAGCAGTAATATCCGCTCTCATGACAGGATGCAAACACAGACACACCCACACACTCAGGGATTCACAGACACAGTAACACACCCACACACTCAGGGATTCCCAGGCAGTAACACACACACTCTGACACACACACACACATAGCTGCCAGTGCTGGGATGAGAACCCCTGCCTATGTGCAAATCATCTTTATAGCACTACGCAATTACAAGAAATGCCACAGAGATTGCACATGTACAGGTAGTTGGAATGATCTAAGATTGAGGACATCAACAGGGATACTAGATCACAGTGAGTGAATGTGGGGTGGGGGGGTTCATCAGTCGGCTATGTAACAACAAGCCTCACCCCAGGGTGTACATGTTTACAGGCGGTTAGAATGCCCTTCTAAGATTGATGACATCAACAGGGATACTAGATTGCATTGAGTTGATGGGGGAGGGGGCCTTAACATTTCACTATGGTAAAATACAGCCTCACACCAGGGACCGGACAGCCATACACACACACACACACACACACACACACACACACACACACACACACACACACACACACACACTGTGGTATTCACAAAGATATACACCTATGTCACACACATAAAGACACTTGACATGTGTGAGATTCAACCACCTGCCTATGTCTTTCTTTCTACACCTCACTTCTGTACTGATGTCTTCCACAGTGTTCAGGAGAGTAAAAAACATTTGGGATGTATTCCCCACCATATGTGACATATTTGGATACACACACACACTCACGTGCCAGTACTATGAATCAAACACCTGCCTATCTCATGATAGGTATTACAGAGTTACAGCACTATCACATGCGCTACAAAGCATACCAATTCTTTCCTTTGTCACCTGTGCTGATATATGCAATGTAGCCCCACCACTTAGTAGTCATGTCCAAACATCTGTCCATACCTAAATTGCAGCTTACTGTACTTTGAGCATATCACCAAATACAGTTGGCAATGCTGAGGCTGAATTGCAACAGCATGATGTACTAAGACAACAGTCACCTTCAAACATCAGACACTGCACATGCATGGAATATAAACACACATCAATACATGTAAACATATGCAGTCTCCATCAGTAAGTGGACTAGCAGGTCAAGAGGATACATTCCACACCTTCCCCACACCATGTGTGAAACCTAGTCGAGCATTACACCATAATGGATGTTGTATTCCTGTACTGGTAGGACACACAACCACCTTCACTGAGTAGCTAAGTGTACATTCATGCCAACAGCACATATCAGTGAGACACACATACAGCAATATTCCATGTCATGATCCCACAAACTGTTACTTGACAGTTCCATGGTGAAGCCAGGGCACTGTAATGGTCAACAGTGAGCACTTGATGTATGCCACACACACTTCATGATTACTGGAAGAGTGCCAGCAATGTGGTCTGTTTGAGCTAGGCATTACACTCATTCAAGCATGTGTGTGGTCTGTGGCTTATAAATATCTCACCACAGCATGTTCTGGCTATTGTGGTATTATGGTTAATGTCCAGACAGCACACAGCATGCATGGCTTGCAATTTTTGACATTTGGTATATGTAGGAGCTGTAGGCACACATGGCTGTACATGTCATAGACATATCACCTGTAACTACTCAGGAACATACAGATCATAGCTGTATTTCCCTGAGTCTGTCAATACAGGTCATGCATGTAGGTCCTATGATCCTGTTATTTGGGTATGTTTGTAGGCACTGCATTAGGTGGACATGTCTAATGACATACATGCCACATGGGTTGCTGTATGATATGATAGGTGTCATGGGTGACCAGTAGAGAGGGAATATTACCTCTGTCAACTAAGATATCAAACCTTATGTACTGTTATCATTCAGCAGCTATGGACCTATCTGCCATGTGCATGTGTGTAATGAATGTAGCCACCTGTATGTAGAAAGGACAACAACAACTATGGTATTTTCATTTATGTTGTATGAGTGTTGGATGTACATATCCAGGGCAGGTACATTTAGATCATGCCCAACCATGATGGTATTGTTTACTGGTGTACAGTAACAGTTGACTATGTTAATGCTGACAACATCCGAGGGACCCTGGTATGTGTACAACTAACCTGGTTGCAAACAGTGGTATATTTGCATTACATAACACATTATGCAACTGTGACAGTACATGGGTACTTTGCACAGTTGATGTAGGGCTAGGTACAGTCCACCAATCGAGGGTTATTTGGTGTTCAACCATACTATGTTATACCACATGTATGGATGTGTGTTGGTAGTCTGAGGACATGGTGGTGGATGTATGAGGATAACCCTAGAATGCAGCTTTTTCCATGGTCACTTGTACTTGACAAATCTGTGATGACTTATGTCGGAGTAGTGGTCTTTACTTGTGAGTAGCCTTTATGAATATGTGGACACTACCACCTGGAATAGTCCATACCAGTGTTATGGCCCACATGTCTGGATCTGAGTTATATGGTGGTAGTACAATTGTGTACTACAGAGCCTTCAGCCAAGTGTTCCTCACTGCACAGATGTCAGTATTCCCCATTGTAGGTTCTACATTGAGCAAATGG
Source organism: Protopterus annectens (assembly GCF_019279795.1). Classification (NCBI taxonomy): domain Eukaryota; kingdom Metazoa; phylum Chordata; order Ceratodontiformes; family Protopteridae; genus Protopterus; species Protopterus annectens. Next base: position 547,206,079 of record NC_056733.1, read on the forward strand.
ATTACGAAAGCCGCACATCTAGCACTGGTTAACATAAACATCCAATGCAATTGTCTTGTAGATGTCAGGGTGTTACTTCTGTGTTTAGGACTTTTGCCTTGGAATGCCACTATACAGGTAAATGTGACCTAGGTATTATCCACACTCCCTTGAATCATGGATGCATGTGCTGTGTGACAAAGGCTTGTCTTTCAGTCATGACATCCTGGAATGACAGACACTGGGCAACCTCATAATTACAGCAGGACATTGGCTCATTGTTTTGGACAAGCAATTGCCACTCATACCATGACATCACTGTGAGTGGCAGTAATGTGGTTGGTATCAAATGTTACATCTAAGGTGACGGACACCAGCAGACATTGTGTATATGACCAATGTCAGATATACTTAGTGTAGCGGTCCTGCTAATAATGACAACTACTAACACAGCCAGGAGAGGTCATCTTGACACCTGCACCTCAGTATCATTAGACAATGGGGCTCACATATTATGCTTGCACATGCCACTGTTCCAAGTATAATGACACTGTCCACAACCTGCTATCAATGTATGCCTTTCAGGGCAGCAATGTGTGTGACGCATGCTGTAGTTAGCATCCACCTATGTGTCCCAGTTAACCTATTGTCTGTCACTTCCACACATGCATGATTGTGTATACTTCACACACACACACACACACACATATATATATATATATATATATATATATATATATATATATATATATATATATCAGTACTTCATGTACATGTATGCATGTGTATCACACAGCACAGACACAGATATATCATTTACGGGCCACATACAGGTATCTGGTAGTAAACCTGTATGATGTGCATATATACTGACAGTTAAGATGTACATAGATGTAAACCTGTGTGTTTACAATAGGGGTCCATTACAACATGTTCTGTACATGTAAGTGTATGAGCATACACATTGTGGTCTTCCATGGTTAGAATCGGAGTGCATCCCAAACAGCCCTGTGTAACTGAGTGTATGAGCATACCCACTACCACCTTGTGTAATTTGAGTCAGTGCATCTGAACAAGACCTTTGTTTCTAAGTGTATGAGCATGCCCAGTATAACCTTGTATAGTTGTAGTAATAGTGCATCTCAAACGGCCCTGTGCTACTAAGTGTATGAGCATGCCCACTGTCACCTTGTGTAATTGGAGTCAATGCATCCAAACAAGTACTGTGATTCTATGAGTATGAGCATTACCACTGCAGACCTGTATAGTGATAGTAGTTGTCCATTCCACAGATGGGCATACTCCAGTTCAGGGCTTGTTGTGCTACAACTATACCTCTCAGGCCTACCTATGTCTTACCTGCAGATGATGTGTCATGTTTGTGCATACAGGTTGTAATGAACTCCTACTTTAAACACACAGGTTTACAGCTTTGTACATCATGACTGTCAGTATCCCTGTTGTGGTCCTCAATCTTAGAAGGGCATTCTGACTGTCATGGAATGTGAAATCTCTGTGGCGCACTTCATAACTGCGTAGTACTGTAATAGTGATCTGTAGATAGGCAGGAGTTCTGATCCCACCTCTGGCAACTGTGTGTGTGTGTGTGTGTGTGTGTGTGTGTGTGTGTGTGTGTGTGTGTGTGTGTGTGTGTCAGCAACTGGCTGAGTGTGGTTGTGTATGTGTATTTCTGTCTGCATGCTGTCATGACAGTGGGTGTTGCTGCTTTCCAAAGAGAAACCACTTTGTACTGGCCTTTATCCTTGTCATTTGCTAAACCACCCTTTTCCCGCCACCCCACTGCAAATAATCAGTCCTGTGATGTCACCCAGCTCAGAAGCAGAATCAGAGTAGTGTAATTGTATGGTGTCTGTGGCACATACCCCAAATGCATACCACTCTACTAGTCACCTTTACATAAGCAAGACGTGTATGCACAATACTGGCACGTGTGTGTGTGTTTGTCTGTATGACTACCCTGTAGCCAGGAATACACATGTGTTATGTCTTTTAACATGCTGCACACCATGGTAGTCATATGTGGTGAGTGGAATCTACACATTATTACATAGTTAGGAATAGAAAAGAATAGAGAGTCAAGAATGACTACAGCTGCGTATGTTGTTTTCCTGTGCCATTGTCGAGCAGTGACACATAAGTGGTCACCAGGGTGTATGTCCATACCCATCATTCCCCCACCCAAACTCCATCATTCCCCACCCCAAACTCCACATACACAACAACCATCGCTTCTCTGGTGAACTGATTGCAATTTAAATGTTATAAAACAAGAGATGCCTCTGTTTTGTGTACACGTCAGTTCCTTTGGGTCCCTTCTGAGTCACAAAGGGTGTTCAGACATTTGTGTGTGTGTATACATATATATATATATATATATATATATATATATATATATATATATATATATGGCTATAGCTGTGTCTGTGTATATGCGTATGTATATATGTGTGTACACATCCCGTAGTTGCATATATGTATTTAGTTATGACAGTTGTACAGATGTAGACTTGTCTATGTTGTTTCACAGAGTACAGTACATTCAAGGGTACTGTACATATGTACACAAAGTGACTGTCCCATTTGTTTTCAGCACTATGGAACACCTGTAGTAAGATGTGTATTATAAAAACCATGAAACATGTATACAACTCAGATGGCTTAGTGGTAAGTCCAGTAACCTTGGTGTGCATGGTCCCGGGTTCAAGACCTGCAAGGATTGTTGATAATGTCATTTAGGACTGAATAAGACACTTTTATGTGGGTGTAAATGTGTTTTCATCACAGTAAGCAGTGGGTACACACAGGTAAACGACATGTACAACTCGCAGTACACTTGAAATGCCCTTCTTTGGCAATCCTGCTGATGTCACCCACCTAGAAATACACCTCTGGGACTGTTGTAACCCAGTAATCTCTGTAGCATTTCTTGTAACTGCGTAATGCTGTAGTGTGATAAACTAGTTTGGTAGGTGTTCTAATTCCAGACATGCTAACTGTGTGTGTGTGTGTCTGTCTGCCTGATAAGGGAACAATGCTTTTTAGAGTACGCACACTCCTTACAATTCACATACTCACCTTTGGCAATCCTGGTGATGTCACCCACCTAGAAATACAACCCTGGGGCTGCTGTAACCCAGTAATCTCTGTAGTGCATCCTGTAACTGCGTACCACTGGAGTGTGATTTAAAACTGTCATAGGGATCCATCCACAATCATGGCAGTTATGTATGTTTTCTGTTTGTTTCAGTGTCTGTGTAGGAAACAATGCATTATACCCTATTCACTTGCAGGACATTTACAATGCCCTACTTTGGTACTCCTGCTGATGTCATACCCTGTAAAATACACCTCTGGGAAATAAGTACCCTAGTAATCCTCGTGGTGTGTCCTATAACATCTCCATGCAGTAGTGTGATATAGATCTTGGTCATGGGTTCTATACCCAGACATGTCAATTGTGGACGTGTTGTGTGTGTCTCACTTTCTGTTTTGTGAGCAATGCATTTTGGGCTACTCACTTGCAGGAAATCTGAAATGCCCTACTTTGGTAAACCTGCTGATGTCATTCCTTGTGAAATACACCATTGGGGATGGAGTAGCCTAGTAATCTCTGTAGCATGTGCTATAACTGTGTAATGCTGTAGTGTAATAAACTAGTTAGTTGGAGTTCTATTCCAAGACATGGCAGGTGTGTGTGTGTGTGTGTGTGTGTGTGTGTGTGTGTGTGTGTTTGACAGTCAGAGCCTGTGAGAAGGTGGCTATGAATGTCTAACCACTGGACATGTTGAGGAGTGGGTTTTGTAGTTTTCCTATATTGTGGCCATATTATATGTCACAATGTCCACCTCATGAGGTTTACAGATTTCAGTCAGCCAAGAGACTGGGTTAGCAAGCCATACCCCTACATCTGGCAAAAGTCCTGGTGAACACAGTAAGCAACCCTACTATTACCCAGACTACGGTCTGAACCCATGTGTCATACACAAACACACTTGCCTAGAATACCCTGCTATGTTGCTAGTACCCTGCACATTGTTGACAGATAGTAGGCATGGTGTGATTACAGTGGGCCACACAGGGCATGGCACCCTGTCCAACAGTACAATAGGCACATAATTGCGGACAATGCGCCTTCACTATGTTCCCCACTGGACGCCTGCAACATATGTGGTGCCATCAAATGTGATCCACAAAGGACATACAATGCCTTACACACATGCCCTGTATGAACAGATGCCACTGACATCAGGGAATACCTGTATCATGCTATCATTGCAGGTGCAGGGTCAACCTGCTGTCTATTAGCAGGTCCTGCCACACCAGGCCAGTATTGGCGCATCTGATGATAACAGTCAGTGTACATAACATGTGCCAGGCAAACCAGGTACACATAAACATGTCACTGTACATTATTGTGGAACGTGCACATCACAGGCATTGTCCATGTCAAGGACTATCAAACACAGACATGGCATGCATTGCAAAGCAATGGCCACACACAATGGTAACCAGGATGACAGGACAGGTCGTACAATACCCATATGTGTGGGATATTGCAGACACTACACCCCTGAACCACACTGCAGACCATTGTCAGGTGGCCTGATGCCAAGGATTACCCCTCACGCAGCCTTGTATAGCTATCTTGCACAGCCAACCACTACACACCCATGAAGCAATGCACACATGCATGTCAGTACTGGCACCTTGTGTCTGCGTGTGGGGTATGATGTTCCCAACCACAGTCACACCCAGTATAACTCCCATTGGCATACTGACTGCTGTCAGACACGTTCACATGCCGTAGCTCATGGAACCTCAGGATATCACCTGTGGTGCATGTAATACCTGTGCATTACTGCAGTGTGGCAAACTTAGTAGTTAGGAAGTATATTTATGAGCCTGCCAAAGTGTGCCAATGTGTCTGAGTCCCTTAGAGAGTGTGGTTGTTTTGACAATGACATCTGTTCATGTGGACAGCCATGTGTGCTACACCTAATGTATGTCTCTTATATCTCTGTTGCAGATGTCATTCACCAGCACACATATATGTTCTTGCAGCACACTACCATGTCAGCTATGTGGCACATGGAGTAGCTGCATGCATTTGTAATAGTAATGGCTAGTCAGTCAGGGGTTTGAACCCCTGTACTGGTAGGTGTGTGACAGAAGATGCTTAGGATTTAGTCTCCCAGCCCTTCTCTGATGTACTTTGCCGCTGTCTGTCCCTCCCACACACTTTCTGGTGGATGTGGAGATGTACACCTGCTCAGCAGCAGCTTGTGTTTTGTAAGTGATGGTCATGATCAGGTGATGGCCTCTGCACCTATTGCAGTCCTCCTCTAGCTGATTGCATGTGGAACAGCTGTGGTGACATTCCCATAGCCAATTGCATGGAAACACAGTACAATATCTAGGAACATCATGTTGGTGTTTGCCCATGACAGTCGTTGTGAGTGGAACCTGGATCTGGTGTTTGGTAAACAGCATCACAGATGATATCTGGATATTCCTCAAACAGCATACACTGTGGAAAATAGCCTAAAAACAGGAGGGTGATGTGCCAGACATGACTACAGCATATAAGTGTAGCTATGCTTCATTCAGACTACTGCCAGTTTAACAGGTTGTGTGTGGTAATGGCTAGTCTTCATGTTTTAATAACTGAAAACACAGTGCTCTGTTTGTGAGGAAACCCCCGTCTGTAGGGACATCTATGGACTGGTCAGTGTGTGGAACCATTTGTTTCTTGTGTTATTCACAGAACACACATCTGTGAACTGCAAAAGCATAGTGTGAGGATTGCAGTCAGTATATGGTGACAGTGATGAGAGTTACTGACATTGCATCCCTGATTGGGCATACGTCACATGAAACATTGGTATGACAGTCACTGTCTGAGGTTATCACAGTGACATGCCAATAATGGGCCACTGTTTATAGCTGCAGTCACAAGTCATCTACGCTTTGGACAGATTCAATGCAGTATATATGCATGTGTTGTGCTCCCTCTGCAAATGTATGACATCTGTCTTGGGTTAATGGTAATATCTATGCATGCTGTTATAAGTAATCCTGAATGCTGTTGAGTATTACTAAGCCTTATCTGTGTTAAAACTGCAACACTATAAGCTGTATGGGATTGCAGGTCCCGGCGGAACCACCTGTCCCACTTCAGCTGGCCATGGCACCAGGCACCAGCACGTCTGGGGCCCAAACTTGGACCTCCACCTCTGTTGGCTCTGCACCACCTTTGGGTGGAACCACCACTGAGGATGGGGCTTGCACCCCCCGGGAGCATGTCCAGACAGGAACTTGCCAGCCATTGTATGGTCCATGATGTGTTGCGTGGGGAGCTCAATAAGGGGTTTTGAGGCCAGCTACGTCAGCTCGAGGGCAGAGTGGCACAATTAGAGGGTGAGCCTGCCCCTCCTAGACAGCCCCCAGCACAGCCAACTTTGGGGCTGTAAAGGTGCAGTGGTGGCTGCCCATAGGTGGAGACCTCCGTCCTACTGTTTCCATTTGGGGGCTCATGGCCTTGTGACTGCCAAACACCCTTCCCCATCCAAGGTGTTTCCCCCCCACATGTGTCATATACCACCCCTGTATGCTGTCTTGTCTGTCATCCTACCCAACCTATCCTCCATGAGCATACCTACTCTCCATCCCCAACATCACACTCTCACCTTACAAAAACGGAAACATAAGGCCAATCTGTTCCCAGAATGACTTTTGCCCCAGATATAGCTGTCCATTTCACATACTTCCAACTGGTATCCAACATAGAAACACAAGACAAACTGAAAAAACAAGTCCTGAAGTCCAAGGTAGAAAACTTACAAAAGATGTATTTTAATAATAAACTTGAAGCACTTTTCATCATCATAAGTGTGGTAACTTCCTCAGAAATAGTTTTACAATGAACAAGAAAGTATATAAGTGTTTGAAAAAGTTTTTAAATACAAGGAACAAAGTATCACATGTTTAAGAGCTACTAGACAGGTCTGATTCCACTGGCAGATCCTATTTTAAAGTAATAGTGTAGACAAAATATTCAAATTCATCCCATGGTTAATAAAGACATAAAAAGTAGCCGTTGTTATGTAATAGTAACTATCCCTTATAAGCCTGAAACATTTGTAATACATACATACAGTGAAATATGTAATCTAGCCTTTAATAAATGTAAAAACATTTTTTTTAAAAAAACATTCTAATGAAATTGGCTATTGAATATAACAAGTAACATGTTATCTGTTTAAACTCTTAAGTTTCAATAAACAAGAAATGTCACAGGCTTCATTTAATCCTGGAAAATAAAAACTCCGCCGCTTCAGGTCTGCATGGTGGTGCCTGACCTGCTCACCAGTCCGGGGGATACATGTGGCACTAGTGAGGTCACTGGCGAGACTGCCCCAGGCCTCTGTTTTGTACTGCGAGCCCTGGTATGGGCTCTGCAGTAGTCTCCAGTCATGGTGCTTTACCAGGAGCCATACCATGAATTTGGACTCCTGGATGCCCCAGCCCTGCACTCTAAAGTGAGTGCCTTCTCCCACTCCAGCCATTCCGCCTGCAGGGAGATGCTACAACCAGTTATGAGCCATATTCCCACCTCTTTGGTTTAAGTAGGGCCGGATTCCCGCACTTTTCTGTAATTGGTCAGTTTCAAAAAGTCTAAGCTATGGGCACACCTGCTTATTTCAGGTTGGAAATGCTTAAAGAGGTGTACCTGTAGGCATATTGTATTGGCTTCCCTACACATTGCTTACAATTACTTAGTTGGGCTGTGCTGCCGTTAGCATTGCTTATTGGTTATCTAGCATTATATTTGCCTTTTGTCAACGACGTCTTACTCATTACAGGTTATATATGTGTCTGGTATCCGTCATTCATGTGTACATATGAGGTCCTGGGGACTTTATAGCTTTATTATAGTGACACCTCAACTCTATGTTTACTGCAGTACTCCAATTCATATATTTATGGTCTGTGTCAGGTTATAGCACATTACACTGTAAGTAGATTCAGTTCACATATTTGATTTGATTTCCCTGTTGTGAGGATTAGTTTGCTGATACCTCCTTTATATGTATTGCTATCATTACATAGTGGTTTACTACTATGACTGTGATGTCCAGAGTTCTAGCCTTGCAGAGGCTGGTTATTTTGTTGCTGGCCAGAACATGAGCTGTTGGGTACAGAGTGATTAAGGCACTTTAAAGAAGTTGTGAGCAGGTGTGCATGGCATTGCGTGGAGCTAAGCAATGCTAACCTCCGGTTACAGTTTCTTTCACTTAGTTAGCCTCTACATTGGTTCACCAGTGTGATACTCGTATATCGGCACCCAAACAGGATTACACCCGCTTGCTCCTGCACTTGCAAATGCACTGCATTTGGTGTTTGCATCTGACACTCACACCTCTGGATGGGGGTGAGGACTATGATAATACCTTCTGATGCCTATTACATTGGCTTACATGCCTACAGTGGGGTGTTGCGACCATGTGTTCATAAGTGTTGTGTAGTGGGTTATACAATGACACAAATGGTCATACCATATTTAGCCATTTAAACTGGACTGTGCTGTGGTGGAACCCATATCGGGAATGGCTGCCCATTAGGTGTAAGCATGTCAGTTGACTGTATGGAATCCGTGGTCTGGCTAGAGTTTGCTTCATACTATTGGTGTGTTCCTCTTACAATTTGCACCTGTCTGACCAATACCTGGGAAATGACACCATTAAATACAGACAAGTAATTGGGTTTAGGACCCCACATCCTTCAGCCAAGTCATGCTAATGCATACCTATTATTCTATCAGCTTTCTAAGGTTGTAAGTGGGATATGTGCTTTCTGCCCCTATCAGACCTCTCAAACAAGTGGGGACAAATTTCAACTGAATCAGGGACAAGTCAAGGAACACTCAAGGACAATCAGGGGCACTTTTAAAATATTAGTGCTATTAACTTGAAACATTGACAGAATCAAGGCATGTGAATTAATACACATTTTCCGAAGTAAAAGGAGTTTATAACAATTATTGTCATTATTCATTAAGTGTAATTCACCACCTTTCCTCCAAAAGTCACTAGTTTTAGGAGGGATTAAGAGAGACAGAGTTAAAATGTGAGTCAAAATCAGAGACGTCCCTGAAAATCATGGACAGTTAAGAAGTATGGTCCCTATTTGTTCCCCCTAAGGTTTATGTCCTGTCCAATGGATTTGCTCTTAGGGGTTGAGAGGTATGGGTGTAAACTCCGCCCATTTTGGAATATTACTTACATCCCCGAGGCAGTCCTAATACAACTGCGCCAGCCAACACCTGCACACCTAGGCCCATAATTGCATACCCATAGTTCCCCCACCTGCCCCTCCTCTATAGCACTCATCCTTACTGTGTGTGCAGGTGGAGTCTAACCACACCACTACACACTGCCCACTTTCCACGTGTCAGGACCCATGTTGTACATTGTGTCGACCCATGAGTTATCAGGCTTGCACAACCTACTGGTCCGTGTATGTCTACAGCCTGGTTTGATGACTCATGACAGGAACTGACTCCAATGATCAGTAATTTTTGGGGTGTCCCACAAGGGACATTGATGTCTTTGTTTCAAGATTAGATCTGGCAGGTCTCTCCCACTGGTAGTCCTGTTTGTGGTCTGGGAAGCAGTGGTGTGTTTACTTTTATTGTGTG
>NC_056733.1:547220775-547448275 GCF_019279795.1 Protopterus annectens
ATTTCCATAGTTTTCTAAAGTGCACATAACTTTATACTCTTGAATCAGATATCTGGACTTTCTCATCTCTTATTATACTTTTATAAATTATTAGAATATGTTTTCTCATTACCATTGTTATTGCTACCATATATAAAGCAAGACCTCCTCCCCGTTATACTGCTTTGAAGAAGTTTACAATCATTTAGTCTTGAAGACATAACAACAAAAGTAGATACACTAGTTTAACAGAGAAGACTTTCGTTAGGTTTTTAATAATATATTAGAGGCACAGCTGTGTAATTGGCCATGTGGGGAGAGCAAGCCAAACCTAAAAAACTTAAAATACTTTCTATTCAAAAAGCAATTCTAACTTTTAGGGACAGAACACATAAGCAGGAATGAGCTAATGTTTGCTGCATACTAATGAGAACTCATGCTTTACTCTTACAAACTATGTGTAGCTCTCTGCTTTCAGAAATTAAGGCACCCAAATGAATATCTTACCCTGAATGCAATGAACCAATCAGAGCACTTCAGTCCTCAGCAAGTCTTTGGGTCAGACTTACGACTGCAGTCTTCAGAAGCATCTGCATTGAGTATGCAATGTTATTGAATGTGACATTTTACTGCCAGTTGTACCTCTGTGCTAATGGATGGCTGAATTTGCCTTTTAATCGGGTTGTCTTATACCACACTGCACTTGGTCATATGGTTTAAGTGAGATGACATTTTAAGTAGGTGGAAGAGATATGGAAGAAAAGAAAGAACAAAGATAGAAGAAGAGGTAGGCAAAAGAAAGGCAGCAGGAAGGAATGAGGAATGTACACTGGAGGAAAAGAACACTGGTAGAATAGAAAGAGTGAATAAGGAAAAGAACCAAGAGACATAAAAAGAAAAACGGCAATGGGGGTGTGTGGTGTGATAAGCAAGTGAGGGAGAGGCAAGGTGTAAAAGGCTTTACGTAGGCTTCTGGAGATTTTTTACATAAATATTATGATTTTAATACCGTCAGATGTTAATGTGACTGAGTTATAATCATTGTTTAAATGACTGGAATGGTGAAGAATGGTAGGTGATGCGCCCTTAGTGCTGATAAACACTTGATGACATGCATAGCATAGTAGTAAATAAAAATGTCTGCAGTTGGTACCAGATATATGTTTTATTACACCAGTTATTTACCACCCATTTTTAGCATATCTGTCTGTCTGTCTGACTATCTATCTATATATCCCAGGAAATACGTATATATATATATATATATATATATATATATATATATATACCTGAATATCTGTATCTATCTTTCTAAGAGGTTTTCTTTGCATTTCTGTATACACACATGCACACACACACACACACACACACACACACACACACACACACACACACACACACACACACACACACACACACACACACACACACACACACACACACACATTTGCTCATTTTAATTTTGCTCAGGATACATGCAAGTGAGATCATATTGCTCATGTATATCTTTCTAGAAGATGGTCGACCAAGGAGAAAGAGCAAAACGGGATTTACACTACTTGTCAGTTATCAGTTTTACTCCCTAAGAAAGTTACCTTGGGGAAAAAAAAAGAGTAACAATGTTTGGGGTGTGTGAGAAGATTGTTTTCCTCATTGAGGGTGCAGTTGACTCACACTGCAAAAAAACAGCTATATAATAATACTACATTTACTCATATTGCTTATGAACTGGAGTATCATGAAGGAGGTTCTAAGTACTAAAACTAGTGTTTCAAGCACCTCTCTGTCTGTCTTTTCCTCTCTCTATACACACACACACACACACACACACACACACACACACACACACACACACACACACATATATATATATATATTTTTTTTTTTAATAGCTATGAAGCCTTTAAATTATTTGTCTTCCCTCGTTTTCATTGCTGCAGCTTGGATATTTACATCTGAAGGCTTTGATATTGGAGTGCTGGACTGTGGTGTGTGTTTATATATATATATATATATATATATATGTGTGTGTGTGTGTGTGTGTGTGTGTATATATTTATATATATATATATATATATATATATATATATATATATAGACAGAGAGAGACAGGAAAAGATAGAGAGATAGCTAGAGGGATCTAGATGTCAGGATACATATGGTGGTTCCCTTTTATTTAGTTAAGCTAACTTTCAGGCCCCACTTTAGTACAAAAGATTCTTTGAGATCCAGTTTAGTGAATTTAGTTCAACAAGTCCCAGCATGAGGATGATAAAACTTGTCACCCTGAATAATCAGTGGTCAGGTCACTGAATCAGTTGTGATGTATTGCAAGCTAATGAATCTTGATTCAGCTAAAGAAATATTACCATAGATATCCACGCACTTATTGTATGGCTAGCCCCTTTAAATGCACAAGCATGATGGATGATCCTTTTAAGGATACTAATCCAGAAACAGGCACAAGGTTAGAGTTAATGAAGGACATCCACACAAAGGAATATTTAAAGCCAAGTGCTCTAATGTAGAGTAGATTTTTGACCACTGGGTCTGATGAGGGTCATAAGAATGTTCTAGAAGGGAGGGAATTACAAAGGCATCCCTGTGAGGAAAGTGAGCTGAACTTTTTAGTGGAGAAGACAGCTAGATTTGTACCTGTCTATATGAAATCAGAAGATATTTTAGGTCATCCTTATTTGTGGAATTATAAACAGTATGTTATCGATAAACACTGTTCATTTATTTTGCCAGAATCCTGTATGTAAGATGATACTGCTTCTGGATGTAAAGAAATGTTCATTTTTATTTGATCAGGAACAAGAGAAGAGAAATTGTTTTCACTACAGACTGAACTGTTTGGTATGAAATGAATTTTCCTTTTTTGTAAATCTGATTGTATTGCAAAGAAACATGAGTGTCAAACTGAAAAGGTGATGCCGGTGTATACTTTGTTCCAAACAATACAGTATTTTATAATATATACAGTCTATGGACTGGCAGGTGGCTTGTGCCTTATGATTGCTAGGAGAGGTATCAGAGAATACATTAATGTATTTCTGCACTATGATTTGGGAGGCTGAGCTTAGAAATGTAGGAGTAGACTCTGTTATTAACTTTTTTAAATAACAGATAATGGATAATGGATCCAGAATATCCTTGCGCAGCAACAAATGGCAAATTGTCTTTTGGATAGAAAAACAAACCATGACATTTGATACACATTTAAAGTATTTGGTCTAGTACTGCATCATCTTTTTTACTCTTAAAGCTGATTAAAACTCTTTTTTGACATGAACAGTCTTTTCTTGTTGTATTATGCAGGTCCAAACAGAGGAATAAAAATGTGGTGATTATTTTTTATTTCCATTCTTCCAGAAATAAACCATAATTGGTTCTTACTATAACAGGATAAATGATGACTGCAGAGGTTTTCCTGAATAAGAAATAACATTTTATTCCTAAGCATGGTATCTCAATTCTTTTAAAAATGAGTCTGTCCACAAGCAGAACTATTTCTTAATCTTCTCTATAATCTTTTCATCATCGTCTTAATTAAGTTCTTTTTATGACCTTACTGTGCAGTCTAACGGATTATTTCAATCTATATTCCCACTTACAATAGGATTTCAGTTAACTCAATTTTGCAGTAGGAAATTTGAAATACATTTTCTAATATTTATTGACTCAGCAGATTAACCCCCTATTTCCTAATATCCCATTCCCATTCTAACATGTAACAGTAGCTGACTTCAGCATTACAACTTATAACAGCATAGACATTTCTATTTATGTATTTATTTGCATTTCTGTTTATATACTATGATTGCTTAATGCTGCCATCCTCAAAAATGGCTTATGTGATTGAAACATGCATTTCTGCTTAATAATCTAAGGTTTGTAGTAAAAGGTTTAATAAATAAAAGTCGTATTTTGCTAGTAATAATCTCTTTATATACTAACGAAACTCATTAGATGTACAAAACATATGTGAATCCAATGTGTGATTAGATATATAATTATGGAACATGTGTCATTTAAGGACCTCAAAATCTAACTTTGCTAGTTTCAGATTATAACTATCTGCATGCTACTTATGAGACAATACATTTTTTTTTAATTTTCCAACAGTTATTTAATGGTTAGTTTAAAAAATAAACTCATATCTTAAAACAACATGCAACACTGTCTGAGATTCAAAGAGAAGTAGTGGTCAAAATAGTGTGGAATTCAGCACATGTTAATGAGTGCATAATGACATGTAGAAGAGGAACATCATGCACATGAGCCACACTGAATATACAAATCATGAAACTCCAAATGGCATATAGATTTAGAGACACAGAAATAGGTGGTACTGAGCAGCTTTTCTTATGCATTTTGAATATACAGATTTGGGGTGTACATGACTGGAGCTATTCCAGGAAGTGCAGTAGCTGTAACATTGCAGTATGTGTATTCAGAGTCACCATTAGATCCACGATTTGCAGTTATGTATGCAGGGTTGCCACCTTTTGTTGTGGCTAAAACCGGAGTAAGGCCACACCCCTCGCATCACCGTAACCTCGCCCAATACCACCTCTCCTCCACCCACACTCTGCCCATTTTGTGACATCATTGTGATGTCAGCTGTCTGGACTTCCCTCTTTTTCCATTCCTGATGCCTACTTTCAGCCAATTTACTATGCTTTTCTGTAAAACAGCATAGTAAATCAGCCACTTTAACAAACTCTGATAGTCTGTTTCCTTGTTTGAAACAGAGTACCGGAGATTGTACAGTGTTTTTCGGACTACCAGAGAATCAATCTGACTTCAGGATAGTCTGGAAAAAAAAACAGATAGGTGGCAACCCTAGTTGCATGTCTCAGCCATCAGTGCTAACAGAAAAAATACAATCAGTGTCTGACTTACCTTCACCTGACAGACCAACAGATAGTGGACTATTTCTGAGTGGACAAAGATACTATAGGCAACCTAGCTGAACTGTGTTACTCATGAGTCCATTGCCCATTTCTGTTCAAACGAAGATATGTGCAGCATTAACTTTCTTAGATATATGGATCCACCAGTGACATTCTTGGAACATGCTAGGAATCTCACTGGCATCAGCCTTGTAACTCTTAAACTAAACCTTTAACACTATGCTCCAAAATGTTGATGAGGGCTATGTCTGGTTCCACAAGATACTGTAGGAGAGAACCAATGCCACACAGACCTTTTGTTAGACAGCCCATTTTTGAGAGGTCCTGGGCACCATAGATTGCACTCATACTGCTGTCAAAGCTCCACCTGGACAAGATGGCCAGAGATACATTACTATGCAGGGCTTAATCTCCCTGAACTGTGGAAAAGTCTATAATGCCCAGTGCATTTACCATCCAGGCAGTGCACATGATTTACATAGATGGTACTTGTCTGACTCATACCAGTGGTTGCTATGAGGAACTTTCCACAAGGACACCTTTAAGTAGATGCTATTCATGCGAGACAGAGAGGTCTGTACATACACAGGTAACATGCATGCTGATGGCAGGCCATATTTAACATTCTACAGAAGATGACCACACAACTCTTATAACATGCAGTTACTGCTGTGTAATGCAGTCCATGGTCATGTAGCATTACTGTAGAGATGCATCCATTGCATAGAGCTTACCACAGGGGCACTGCAGTATATCACAGACACATGCTCTGAGATGGTAAGGTTCACAATATGTTAGGAGTGATTGTTAACTCATCATACTGCTGTATTCATTTTTTCTTAAGTTATTATTTACTGGGACTTTTACTCCTGAAATTTTTCTCTTATATATAGCTTATCCTTATAAAGAGTTTCAGATTTAACAATGAAAGGTTTGGATGATGCAGAGAGAATGCCATTTACCATGTATGGTTTATTTTGGAATTCTTGTGGAGCATGTCCTTGTGAAGAGCTGTTTGCACTGTTTGGAGGTTAGAGTGGTGGAATCATTGATGTATTAATATTTCAGACTTTGATTGCTGGGCTGATAACAATGGTAGGGCTGCTGTGCTTGAAAGGGTTGGTATCTGGAGAAGATGTTTGCAACAGGTGATATTAGCTGCTGCTGGATGCAGTTTGTGGCTTATTTACTCATGTTTTCTGTTTTTGTTAAGATAATTTCTCTGCAGTATCATTTTTGAATTTAGTGATCTGTTGCAGACTTTTGGAACTTGTTAGGATATTTGTGAGATTTAGTTTTTAGGCATTTCATGACCACTTGCCACACTTTTACATTTTATTGTGTTTTGGCTGTGACTGTTATCTGGAAGTTGCTTATGCTTGAGCTGTCTGTTGGATTTCATTCATTCATTATTCAGCCATTAGACATCATCCATCACTGGCCACTGGACTCCATTCATTATTTGTCTACTGGACTTTCAGTAACTGTTTTTCTAAGTGTTTGTAATTATTTCATTTATTTAGGTTTATTGCTCTCTAGACTACAATTTTATTTTTTTTTGAGAATACTAGTTTAGTTAAAATTGATTTAATTTGTATTCTGCTTTTACCTCAGTTCAGACCCAAACTAGGGGGGGCAACTGCCCTAGGGTACATTTGGCAGTGATGACTACCAGTAAGTGCAGTACTTGCAATGCTTTGTTAGCATTCATTCATTACTGCCGTTTGTCAGTTTTGCATTAATACTTGTGTTTGTTCATTTAAACAGTCATGGCTGTGTAGCTGTTTAAATGCATTCTTCTTCTTTTGGCTTTTCCCAGTTAGGAGGCACCACAGCGGATCATCTGTCCACTCATGATTGGCAGTGGAGTTTTACGGTGTTGAGTTGCCAGCCCAGCGCCCAACCTTCCACAGAAGGCACACACATGCATACACTCACACCTAGGGCCAATTTAGAGTGTCCAATCTACCTACTGCATGTCTTTGGGATGTGAGAGGAAACCAGAGCACCCAGAGGAAACCCACTCAACCACAGGGAGGACATGCAGACTCAGCACAGAAGACACCCCAGCATCGAACCAGAGAACCTCTTGCTGTGAGGCAGCAACGCTAACCGCTGCACCACCCCTGGTACAGAATAGGAGAGTTAAGGAAGCAACCTGTCAACCTTGAATAGTTTCTTGCATACCTCTCAACCTAACAAGTCAAGACAGGAATAGACAGCAGCTCAGACTCTTCAGCTCTTTGTTAAAATAACAAAAATGAAATAAAAAAAAAATAAACCACTAATAATACCAACAGATGAAGTTAAGAGCTTTTCATCTAGTTAAATAACTAGACTTCTTCAGACAACTAACAGCACATGCAAAGTTGCTTAAATACAGTCCCCCCTGCCTTATTTTCCTGTTAACTTAATTACTTAATGAATATCAATTAACCTTAATAAATGGTTCTGTATATGCAAAGATAATCAGCTTAACAGTCAATACTGCTTACAGCCTTAGTGCAATAAATGTACAACATACATAGTACTCTAAAAGGTTTTAAATAATAACAAATTTAATTAACACAAGACTCTAATCTTTACAATCTGTTGGTATTACTATTGATTTATTTTATTTCATTTTTGTTATTTTAGTAAAGAGCTGAAGAGTCTGAGGTGCTGTCTATTCCTGTCTTGACTTGTTTTGTTGCAGTTTGTGATACCTCTCAACCTCTTAGATCAAGAAATCTGGATAAAGCCATAAATAATGGGGGGACAAAGGCCAAAAAATAGGGACACTTTTTAAATATTGTTCTTACAAACTTTGTAAGTTGATAGAATAACATGTTTTGCATTAGCACAGATTTTCTGAAAGGTATGAAGTCTTAAACTCAAATGTCTGTCATTATTTTCTTAGTTAAAACCCTGATTGATTTGCCAATGATTAGCTAGAAAACCACAATCACATGAGAAATTAACCAAAAATATGAAGCAAAAATCTGGACATTCTGCAAAAATCTGTACAGTTGAGAGGTATGTTAAATTTCCTACACAAATTTTATATGGATGCCAATCTAATGGTCTTCCCAAGGCAGTGGATGCCAGTTCGATGGACTGCCCAGGGCAGTGGACTCTAGTCTGACGATTGCCTAGGGCAGCAATTTTCCAAGCTACTGCTCTGCCTTGATTCACTTAATGTTTTATATATATATATATATATATATATATATATATATATATATATATATATATATGTATATGTGTGTATGTGTTTGAATTTTTTGTTTTTGTAAAGTGTTTAGGAATTTAAGCACTATAATAAATGTGAACTTGAACATGCAGCATGATATCTGTTGTGTGTACCATGCTGCACAAGATGGTGCTACATAAACAAATGAAAAGGTGAATATCACATAAAGGTAAAGGCTGGTGGTATACATTGTAGCTCTGCCAAAGCGGTAGTGTCTACTCCATAGCTATAGGCCATGACACAGACAGCAGAGAATAAAATGATGCATGCACTATTATACCCAGGCTATACAATACAGTATATGGACTGGCCATACTGTGCCTTACACATCACCATGTCCACACAACTCAGCTCAGGGGGTGGACAGTGCACAGTCATCAACACAATCACAATTTGGGGGCATACAGTGACAGGTGACTGAAACAATATATTGTATTGTAGGGTCACTAGAGGCAAACACAGTAGTTACATACTATAGGAGGTTGTGAGTAATGAGAGATCACATCCCGCAGTGATTCGCCTAGTACTAATCTATGAACCTATGAACCTATGTTGGGCTCCCACAACATGACCAGTGTCAAAGTCGACTATGGTAGCCTATGGTGTTGGGCTGGATTCAGTCTGTAGCCAAGACTGTGAAGACATCCAGAAATATGTATGTGGACCCTAAGGAGACATAACCTGGAAAATGTCTATGACCAGGATTGACATTCCATGTGGCCTAGATGTCACTGATGCCATCTCTCCACTGATAAGTGTAGTCTGAGATGGGAAGGCCTGTGCCCAACCACTTCACATTCATATCCTCCCATGGTGATGTACTGCATGGCCTGCACAGGCAGCCTGGGTATAGCTTACACCATGTCTCATTGATGCAGCTGTGGAGGTAACATTTTCCATCAACAAATCCAGAGGCACTGTTGTCTCTCCCTTAGTCTACTCCTTCTCACTGAGCAGTTAATGCTTTTCCTCCCGCAAGCCTTGAAACACACTTGACATCTTCCCAATGATATGCATAGCAGCTGTCTGTGACTGGCTCACTGACTTGCCATCTGCTGATTGCACTGATATCAATGACTATCATGGAGTCATAGCAGTGCCACACCTTTCTGTCTTCTATGGTGGGTATGCCACCTTAGAGGCAGTGCACATGTCAGTTGATATGTGAGATGGGTACACAGGTGGAAACTTAGTGCAACTCTTAGATACAAGATGTCTGTCATGCTCTGGTGTTCTCAAACAGTATTTCTATATGAACCTCTGTAAAGGTGGTCATTGGTAAGCTCTCCCACTATAGCATACCTCTCAACTGTCCATATTTTCACATAAGGTCCATATTTTTGCCTCATATTTTTAGTCTGTCCTTATAAAATTTGTGGTTTTATGGCAAAACACTGAGGATTAAAGTATAACACACATTTGAGTTTCAGACTTTAAATCACTCTGAAAATGTATGCTATCACAAATCCTGTTATTCTAGCAATGTTTAAGTTTATAGGAGACAGTTTTAAAATCTGTCCCTATTTTTTTACTTTTGCCCCACCATTGTTTTAGGCCTTGTCTAGATTTCTAGTTCTAAGAGGTTGAGGGGTTATACTCTGTAGTGTTGCACACAATCCCTCTTTGCTATCAGACCATGTCACTTACATGTTGCCATCATTATCAACCACAGGTGCTCTGCTTATGCTAGCCATATCTTGTCCTGTTGTGATGAACCCTCTACCAGTGTAACCTTGGAAATCATGAAAAAACAAGACATGTTTTTAGCTCACACACATGTGTTTCCATATTCTCTTGTGGCATGCATATTGGTAAACATGGAGACAGTATTGTAAAATGCTATAAATGTATTTTACATGTTGGAGTATGTATGTGTGTACATAGTTGTGCAGGTTGTTTCATTTGCAGATCAGAATTGGCTGGAAGGACATATATGCAGAGAGACTTTGGTCAACCCATCTGTTCTGTCATGCACTGATCTGTTTTATAGTCTACTATTATTGGCATTAGTAACCTGAAGCTTTGCCTATTTCTACATAGGAGGTTGATGCCAGGTTTGGTCCCATATTCAAATCCCCCCAGGGTGTGAAGTGGCCAATTGTTCTGGCAAGTGAGTCACACTGAAAACTCTTTGACTTCTATCAGCCATTTGTGTGCTGGTGGACCATCAGCTGTGGTGGAACTTCCCTCTCCAATGTCCTGTGTACTTTCCATTGCATGGAGTATCACATCAATAATCTTTTGTTACACTTGTTATAGGGACCTATTATGGACACCTAAAGCATTCATATCCTACCCTGGTTCCTGCTAAATCTGGTCCCAGTGATACCTTTTAGCAACACATTTGCTCAGTAGAAAGCATACCATATATACACTGGGCCTTCAGTGACAGTTCATTTTCCCGGCTAGTGGATTGCTCTAGGCATTGCCCCTTGGGTGGCCATGACAGTACTTGTAGACCTAATGATAAAGCATTTAATTTAGTGGATATATATATATATATATATATATATATATATATATATATATATATATATATATATATATATAGTATACTGCTACGGAACAGTCACACCAACACCTTGTAGTATGGTATCCATGCCTCTACATACAACCATGGAACCTTCCAACCCTCTTTGCATGTAATCTCTGCAGTATCCTATGTTCACTCCCATGCCACACACAAGTAGAAACTACTGTGCCAAGCTACTATGGTCATGTTTCACTTATACCTACAAGACATGTGCCTCACTCTCTTTGTTAACCACCACAGTTCTTGTTGTTGAAGATACGGTAACTTACCAGCAGGACACTTTCTTTAACTCTGTAATGCCTCATGTCTGTAAGCTTTTACTGAAATTACACTGTATCTTTGTCATGTATTGTAAATGATGCTGAACAAGATGTCAGTGGTACTTTAAATTGTTCTAACTGTGAACAGCATGGCAGGTATGCAAATGAAGGCAGATAGCACTAATGTCTGTGAATTGCTGTCTGCATGCAATGTTCTTTAAATACAGTTTGGCAAGTGCCATACACTCAACATTTACCATGCAGCATGTGACTTCTGTACTCATGCGTATGCAT
Source organism: Protopterus annectens (assembly GCF_019279795.1). Classification (NCBI taxonomy): domain Eukaryota; kingdom Metazoa; phylum Chordata; order Ceratodontiformes; family Protopteridae; genus Protopterus; species Protopterus annectens. Next base: position 547,231,993 of record NC_056733.1, read on the forward strand.
GTAGTCCCATAAGGCAGTATTACTTTGCATACCATAAGATTAATAAGAATATATCTGTATATACTGGACTACCCCATTGCTTTTTGAATGAATCTACAGAGTGGCCATGGCTGCCTCTGCAAGAGGAAATATAGGGTTCCTATTATGATAGACCTTTGAAGAAGGTAAAGGCGTGGTATGAGGTGAGGCAGTTGTTGATTAATGTGAAAAATCACTTGTTCTTGGAAGCAGTACTGTCATCATTACAATGATTTGAAACAGTACAGCTCTAATCTTTTCTGACAGCACGAGGCAAAGATGGGTGAGACAGAGATGTACCGTAAGCATGTTTGGATGGCTGGTACCATTGTCTTGTAGTATGCATACTATTGTATATGCATGATCAACTATTTGGTCCTGCAGAAGGCAGAGGCACCTCAACAAACAGCATGGTGTGTATCTTATGCCACTCCACCATACAGCTGTAATTGTGTTGTTATTTTATGTGTGTGATAATTTCTTCCCATTGTGTCATACTTCCTCTGTCAGGTGCTGTACCTTGTTGGCAGGTGCTGCTGCTCACCTGGTTTGCCTCTCAGGAGGGCACTGTAGTCACTTTGATGGAAATGACCTGCAAGATCACTGGGGCCAATTAACAACAAGCAGTGTTATGACACTGTCATAGTCCATGTTGGAGTGAATGACTTGAGATACACCTCAGTGGACTCCATGAAGAGAGACATTATGAGCTTTCAGATTATGTGTCCTAGGCAGCTATGTCCCTAGCCTTAAGCAGCATTCTACGTTCACCCAGGATGATGCCACAATACAAACAAAACATGATCAACCTCAACAATTCCCTTAGCTTCTGTTGCAGACCAGGGTGAATCAGCATTTGTCCACATGGGATGTTATGGTCAACATACACTGCTGCTTTGCCAGAGATGGTCTTCACCTGTCACCTCTTGGCTTTCAGTTACTGGCAAAGGTACTTGCCTCCCCCCCATAGTGCATTTTTTAGGCAATGTTATAAGAACAAAATTCCAGATGTAAAATTATCCTCTAAGACAAACTCAAGGTGATGCTGCTTAATGCTAAGAGTCTAAATCAGAAACTGCACTCACTGGAAACACTCCTCACTTTGGAAAATGCAGACATCTGTGCAGTCACAGAGACATGGTTCAAGGCTTTAGCGAGTACCCCAGACATGCAAGGCTACAGTGCCTTCCACATGTTCAGACCACAAAATATACGTGAAAGAACCAAAGGAGGTGGTGTATCCATATTCATTAAAGGCAAATACACCTCAAGACTGGTTAAACAGTACAACTCCCTAGAATGACTCCAAGGCCAGTTAACTGTAGGAAAGACCCCCCCCCCATGTCATTGTTAGCTATAGATTCCCTGCCATGACCCACAAAAACCCACACTGCCTACCTGGACCTACTTGAGTCACTCATAATACAACCAAACACCCTGGTCTTGGGTGACTTCAACTATCCTTCCATCAATTGGAAAACATATATGAGCACAAACATGCTCACACTAAGGTTTCTAGACTTTGTTAACACAAATACTCTGGAACAGATAGTGAGCACCCCCACAAGGGGCTCTAATGTCCTTGACCTAGTACTCACCAACATGGGGGATCGCTGCACCATTCCATGTGTGGAACACTCCCTGGTAAAATCCGATCATAAATGAGTCTCATTTGAAGTAATGATAATACCTGTCCCCCCTCAGGAGCACAATAGGTGAAAATTTTCTCCAAAGCAAACTATACCATCCTAAGTGATGGTATAGATAGTTTCAACCCCCCCCCCCCCCGTGACCAATGACAGCAATGACTCCTATACTGAGGTGTTCACAAATGCCCTGTATAAACACCTATACAAATGTATTGTCTCAGCCTTACCAGAACTGATGAAAAATGGTCCTCACAAAAAAAAAGTCGCCCTGGTGGACATTTAGCATAAATAGATTATACAAGAAAATAAAGAAACTGCTGTCAAAGAATAAGAAGGAATGGTCTCAGCAGAAGAAGAACACCCTCCACAGCTTGAACAAGCAAATTAGACATCTTTTAAAGTCCCCTAAATTTAATTATGAAACTAAATTAGCATCTCTAGCTAAGGATAATCACAAGGCATTCTTTAGCTACATTTGAAATCTAACAGGGAAGGCCTATCTTTGTGCTGAATTAGTAGTGGATGGTACCACTTATACTGAACCTGAGGATATTGCCAACCTGCTAGCAGACAGATTTGGAGAAAACTTTACCCCCTCCCCGCCACACCAACCATACCCCAAAGCATACCTGTCACCAGTACTCTACCAAGTATCACCAAAGAGCAGGTCATAACCACACTCACCATGGCCAAGAACACAGCCTCTATGGGACTGGATAACATCTCAAGCTGTTTACTAAATTGTCTAAAACAAGAGTTAATGGAACCACTGTGCACTCTCTTCACCCACAATCTATGTAATAGTTTTGTCCCAGCAGATTGGAAAAAAGAAACTGTAATCCCCTTGCACAAAGGAGGGCCCTCAACCAACCCTGGGAATACTAGATCCATAAACCTAACCACCTTATCTGTAAGGCCATGGAGAGAATCATCTTGGACTTTATCAACAAGGATATAAGAGACCTTTAAACTCTTGACCCAACCCAGTTTGGCTTCCTCAAGGGCAGATCATACTTATTAAACCTGGTGGACTTCTTTGAGAGTGTCACCAAAGCCCTAAATTAAGGCAAAACAGTACATGCTGCATATCTCAACTTGGCAAAGGCCTTTGACACAATCCCTCTCTCAGGCATCATTGAGAAACTCACCCTGCTGGGGAGTAACCTGTATGTCATTAGATGGGTAGTCAACTGGCTCACCGACAGAATGCATACAATCAAAGTTGGAGATTCAGCCTCTACCAGCAGACCTGTTACTGGTGGTGTTCTACAAGGTTCTGTGCTGGGCCCCTACTGTTTGGAATCTGTTTCTCAGAAATCCAGGTGAAAATAGATGGCCCGTGGCTTACTAAGTTTGCTGACAACTGCAAACTGGGTGCAATCATAGAATCCCCCAACAATGTCAACATTTTACGAAATTTACTCACACAGCTAAATGATTGGTGCCAGTCATGGACTTATCACTCCCTTAGGTAAAGGAGAAGCCCCTCCAAATTACAACATTAATAATAGCCCCCTAAGTTCAAACGCTTTAGTCATAGATGACTCTATAGTCAGGCACACTGATGTCCCACTCACCAGGCTGAACAAGGAGAAAATTACAGTCAGCTGCCTGTCGGGTGCCAGGATCCACCACATAACGCATGCACTCAAGTCACTCCACAACAAGTACAAATACAACTCTGTCATTGTCCATGTTGGAGTGAATGATTTGAGACATACCTCCCTGGACTACATGAAAAGAGACATGGAAGAGCTCTCGGATCATGTGGCCCAGGCAGGTATGACCCTAGCCCTGAGTAGCATCCTGCCTTCACCCAGAATGATACTACTGTATAAGGACAAAATGATTGACTTCAAAAATTGGCTAAGCTTCTAGTGTCATTCAAAGGGGATCCAGTATCTCTCTACCTGGGAAGACATGATTGACAAACCATGATGCTTTGCCAGAGATGGTCTGCACCTGTCACCCCTGGGATTCAGGTTACTGGCTAAAGCTCTTGTCACCCCTATAGTGCCTTTTTTTAGGCAAGGTTCAAAGGACAAAACCACCACCATAACAGATACAAGCATGCAAAATCTGAAGGTAATGCTACTCAATGCTAGAAGTCTAAACCTCAAAATGCACTCTCTCGAGGCACTCCTAAAAATGGAGAACATCGATATCTGTGCAGTAACTGAGACCTGGTCCAAGGCTCCAGAGAGCACCCCTGCAATACCAGGCTACAACTCTTACCACACTTTTCGGCTGCAAAACCAAGACTGAAACACTAAAGGTTGAGGAGTGTCCATATTCACCAAGGATATTCACACCTCCAGGCTAGTTGCCCAACACAATGCATCTGAAATCCTCCAGGAACAACTAACACTAGGTAAGACAGTAATCCAGTTTGTAGCTTGCTACAGATCCCCACCATGCCCCCAAGATTCTCACAACACCTTTCTAAACATACTGGAAAATATTAAGATACAACCAAACACGCTAATACTGGATGATTTCAACTACCCTGCCATTAACTGGGAAAACTACTCGGGTACCAACACCTTTTCCCAACGGTTCTTGGAATTCATAAATTCCAATGCCCTGGATCAACTAATCCATTGTCCCACCAGGGGCTCCAATATCCTAGACCTGGTTATTACCAACATAGGAGATAGATGCTCCACACCAGTGGTCACCCCCTCATTGGTCAGGTCTGACCATGAGCAAATCACCCTTGACATCCACATCCCACCCCCACCCCTCAGTAAGGAAACCTCCGTAAAAAACCTCTCCAAAGCCATCTTCATGCTACTGAAGTCAGAAGTGACAAACTTCATGACACCCATGCAGACGGGATCTGAAAGTTCGACTGCTGAATCGTATGCTAAGGCACTGTACGAGCACATCCACTCGTGCATGAATCGTGCCATCCCAAATAGAACCAAGATGCTGTCCTCCAAAAAAACGAAGCCAATCTGGTGGCCCCCTGCTATAAACAAACTATACAACAGGAGGAAGAAACTGTTGCAGAAAAGAGGAAAATCTCAGGATGCAAAAAACTCCCTCACCAGCCTCAGTAAGAAGCTGAGATCCCTCATAAAATCCTCCAAAGCTAGTTACAAAAATGAAATTGCCAAAGATTCCAAAGACAACCACAAGGCATTCTGTAGTTATGTCAAAAATCTAAATGGCAATGCTCAGATCTGCTCTGAGCTACAACAGAATGACATTAAATATACTGATCCCAAGGACATTGCCAATATCCTGGCAGATCGATTTAGTGCCAACGTCACCCCCCCTCTCACCCCCTAAAGGGCACATCTCAATAGTAAAAGATCGCCAATTCTGGTAATCATGGCCACACAGGTAGAAATCGCACTCTCCAAAGCTAAGAATACAGCATCCATGGGACCACATGACATCCCGGGCTGTGTACTACATGAACTACAAAATGAACTGGCACCTCACCTAAGTGTCATATTTAATCATAGCCTCACCTCAGGCTTCGTGCCCACTGAGTGGCACACAGCTACAGTTATCCCACTCCACAAGGGGGGGAATCCACCTTGGATCCCGGGAACTACCATCCCATCAGTCTGACGAGCCTGATCTGCAAGGGTAGGGAATGCATTATCATGGAAATTATAAACAAAGACATTGAAAACCTTCAAACACTGGACCCCACCCAGTTTGGGTTCGTGAAGGGCTGATCTTGTTTCCTGAACCTGATTGACTTCTTTGAATCAGTCTCCAGAGCTGTGGATGAGGGTAAGGTGGTCCACACAGCCTATCTGGACCTCGCCAAGGCCTTCGACACCATCCCCCACTCTGGAATCATAGATAAACTTACTAAGCTGAGCATAAATCCCTACGTCACTCAATGGGTTGCCAACTGGCTTACTGACAGAACCCAGACTGTAAAAGTAGCCGACTTGAAATCCAGCTCCAGACAAGTGACAAGTGGAGTACCTCAGGGTTCAGTCCTGGGACCACTCTTGTTTGGCATCTACTTCGCTGAAGTACAGGCCAACACTAAGGGACTTTGGCTAACAAAGTTCGCAGATGACTGCAAACTGGGAGCCATTATTGAATCCCCAAATGGTGTGGCTATTCTAAAAAAGGGCCTTACAGAAACAGATGCCTGGTGCCAGAGCCATGGGCTCAAGCTTAATGCCAAGAAATGTATAGTTATCCCCTTTGGAAAAAAACATGTACCCATGAATTACCGCATAGGTGGCAGTACACTAAACATCGAAAATGTGATGAGAGACTTAGGGACACAGGTGGACAGTGGTGTCACCTTCAATAACCATATCGCCACAACAGTCAGGAAATCCTTCTATGTGGCACACCTCTTCACTAAGGGCTTTTCATCCAGAAAAAAGGAGGTCATTGTCCCACTGTACTCATCCCTCATGTGACCCATTATAGAATATAACGCCCCGTTTGGTATGTACCTCACAAGGCATCTGCAGCAGCTGGAAAGGCTGCAGAAATACTTCACTAAAAGAATCACAGGCCTAAAGCAGATGCCATATGCTGATCATCTAAAAAACCTCCAGCTATACTCTGTGGCATATTGTCTACTCAGAGGCGATCTCTGCTTAACATACAAGGCCATGTCAAACCCTGAGCTGTTCCACATGCACCACTTAATGGAATCCCAATCCCTCAGAGCCACATGCTCCAGGGATCTAAACCTTGTCATCACAATGAACAAAACATGCTGGAGGGATAGGTTTCTGACCCAGAGACTCCCCATACTCTGGAATAGGCTGCCCATACATCTCAAGCAGAGCGCCTCCTTGGCCCTCTTCAAAAGGAACCTTGATGATTGGATGGGAGATAGGAAATTCACCCCGGGGATCATGTCAGTCACCCTGCTAGACATGGGTCCAGGGAAGTAAATATTGTGGGAAGAAATATCCAGGGAATTATTATGGCTAGGCTTGTATAGGCCCTAGGACCGATAGCCTAGTACCAACTTATGAACCTATGAAACCCAGTGGCAAGAGATTTGGGAATACATGTTGATAGCAACCTTAACTTTGATTGCCATGTGTCCACAGTGGTAAGGGAGGCCTTCTACACTGCACATCTCATAAGTAAGGGCATAGCTTCTATAGCTAAGGAGGTTGTGACTCCCCTGTACTCGTACCTCATCAGACCAATAATCGAGTACAATGCTTCCTTCTGTATGTACCTTACCAGACACCGACAGCAGCTTGAGAAACCTCAGAGGTTTCTCACAAAGAAAATTCAGGGTTTACAACACATGATCTACATGGATAGATTGAAGGCCCTGTCACTGTACTCTGTCTCATATAGACTGCCTAGTGGTGACTTGTGCCTGGCCTACAGAGCAGTCTCAAACCCTGCCATAATGGAAATGTAGCACATCCACAAAATCAAGAGGGGAAAGAGTCACTCAGTCTAGGGAACTTAATTATGCCTGGAACATTAACAGGGCATGCTGGAGAGACCGATATATCTCCCAGAGATTGCCACTCCTCTGGAACAAGCTCACGCAGAACAGAGCCCCTCAATGTCCCTATTTAAGCGAGACTTGGACGATTGGATGGGAAACCATAAATTTACTCTGGGGGTTTCACCTATGTCCCTTCTGGATAGGGGCAGCCAGTGCTGATCTTAGATTCACAACCAGTGCTGATCTTAGATTCACATTTTAAATATAGACTATATATCTTGGTCTCTAAGGGAACAAAGATATAACATGGCTAGGCTTGTAAAGGCCCTAGGGCCAATAGCCTAGTAACTTCCTATGATCCTATGATATATCCATGTTAGTAACGTGGGAGGATTAATGGCTGCTGTCCTGAAGGTGGACTGGAGGAGTCTGCACTGGTATCCCATTATCATTTGCTGAGGCTAGTCATGGCTGAGATGTGCTGGCAGTTGGATGTCTGCTGTGTAACATTTTAATGTTTTCTGGAATGACTGTTGGGGTCATATGACTGGCAGGCTCCACCCACCAGCTGCCAGTGGGAACAACTAGCCTGTAACATTATCCACCCAGGTGGCTGACTACGTTTATTGTCCTGTGGGCTGGTCTGGCAGCCAGCCATGCTAGGAGTCTCCTTCCTGGTGTGTTCCTTTCCTTATGGATCATTGCCATTTCCTTGTTCTTTGCCCAGCCATCCTCATCACAAGTTGTCCACCCTTTGTTTGTATGGGTTCATCCACTCTAATCTTCACCTTTTGTGTGAGTGATACCTCTTTCTGATTGTGTCACTTTATCATGTTTGCGTGTCTGCCCCTGCTTCTTGCCCTTCCTTGTCTTAGCCACAGCCATCCCTCAGAATTTACCCTTCATTTTTAATATTTAAAAATGGGCTGTACTCACAAAACAAACAAAAAAAAATCTTTCAAACACCCCCCCCCACTGTTCCTGCCTTAGTGTTAACCTTCTGTGTTTCCATCTGCTTGCTGTTTTCCCCTTTCCTACTTTTCCTATCTACCCAATTTCCTTCTTTTGTATGATGAACAGGGTTGCCACTTTGCTGTGGCTGATCCATATTGGTCTATCTGTTCACCATTGTGATGGCAGTGGCTGACCCATATGGGTCTAGCCATTCACCAATGTGTTGGCTGTGGCTGACCCATATTGGTCTATCTGTTCACTACTGTCTCGGCTGTGGCTGACCCATATGGGTCTATCCATTCACCAATGTATTGGTTGTGGATGACCCATATTGGTCTATCTGTTCACCAATGTGTTGACTGCGGCTTTTTCCCACTGCTGTGCGCAGCAATATTCTATGCAATGATGTACACTGAGTCAGACATGCTAGCATGTCTTAATTCTCATGTCCTAGACATTGCCCAAGCCTGCTGCTGCTGTAGCTCCTAACATACCCTATCATTGCTCCATTCTTCATATTACTGCTGTTGCACTGTTTTCTTCTGCGGTACTTTGCTCGACATGCAGATACTATCTACTGCCTGTTACATCTACACTGAGCTCTATGGCACTTTGTACTGCATGATTCTCTGATATGAGCACTGTTCATCTAATGTCAGCCACAGTTTTAAAACATGCTTGCAAATTACAGCTACACATGCTTAGTTTCAATAATTTTCATTTCAGACATGTTTTGCAGATGTATAAAGTTCCTCAAAGGTCGAAGTTCCATCACGCAATTGTTTTGGAACTTTGCAGTGAAATATTTTAATGACTATATGAGATACAACTCTATAAATTGTGTTAATAGAATTCTTCAAGACTTTTAACTTCTTCTTTCGGCTTTTCCCAGTTAGGGGTCACCACAGTGGATCACCTGTCTGCTCATGATTGGCAGTGGAGTTTTACAGTGTCGAGCTGCCAGCCCAGTGCCCAACCTTCCACAGAAGGCACACACATGCACACACTCATGCCAAGGGCCAATTTAGAGTGTCCGATCCACCAACATCATGTCTTTGGGATGTGGGAGGAAACTGGAGCACCCAGAGGAAACCCACATGACCACAGGGAGGACATGCAGACTCCACACAGAAGGCACCCTAATTAACCGAACTGGAGAACCTCTTGCTGTGAGGTGGCAATGCTAACAAAATCTGTTCTGTAAAACACTTTACTTCCCTCATACAGCATCTGTGCTTTAAACATCTGAGAGTGTGATCTCTACTGGCCCTATGAAGACTTATAGTAAGTACTTTAGTGATATCACAGATTGTACAACTGCAAAGGCACTAACTCATACCTCTCAACTGTCCAGATTTTTACAGAATGTCTAGATTTCTGCCTCTTATTTTTGGTCTGTTCCTCATAAAATTTGTGCTTTTCAAGTAAATCATTGAGGATTGAAGTCACTAAATAATATTAAATAATAGCAGGTAGTTTGAGTTTCAGAATTCATATCCTTCAGAAAATATATAATTATGCCAAATCTGTCATTCTATCAACCTTTTAAGTTTATAGGAACAGTATTTAAATTCTGTCTCTATTTTTGGACCTTTGCCCCTCCCCCATTTTTTTCTGGTTTGTCCAGATTTTTTTGAATGTGAGGTTGAGAGGTATGACTAACATTACTCTTGTTTAATACAGTATGTTTTTTGAAATGTTACACTATATATAGGTGCATAGGCATATACTAGGCTGACAACCAACAGGGCCTTTATAAGCCTAGATGTGCAACCCAAACCAAGTGTATGCCCATGTATCATGGACATTTATTAGGAGGGGGTATGTTTGAAAATTTCTAGGGATTCAAAAGCAAGAGGCAGATCCTGCATGAAAAAAAAAGCCTCAGTATAACCAAACACCATGTGACTTGGACCACAGGAAAGACAAGAATGAAAGACAGATGATAGTAGTTAGAAAACATGTGTAGAGCTTTAATTTAACAGCTGATAAAAATGAAATAAATGAAAAAAATCTACATAATGCCCCATAGTTAAGCACTTTTGTCCAGTAAGCTGTAACACGACTTCAGAACAGGATGTAGCTGGTTTAAGCTATTTAAAAAAACTCACTTCCTCAGTTATAATTAAAACTTAACGGGACCGATACCTGACTCAAAAACCAGACAAGAACATACTGCATGACTTCAATTAAACACAAAGGAATCAAAATAGAAACATAGTTTTTAAAAATTCATAAATGTAAAACCTGATTGGTCAAGTTAGAACCAATGAATTATTAGGCATATATTAAAAATATTATAAAAGCAGGTTAAAGAAAGCCAGAACAACCATATGGTTAATAGAGGTACCTAAAACCACAACAATCAAATTAAACACTGGAAAAAACAGCTATCAAAGTTTGGCAAAAAGAAACTTGTTAAAAGACACACTAGACAGCGAATGCATATATAGAGCATTTTTAGAATTCTTAGATCAAATATCATATAGGTATTTGTAAATTCTTTTTCTAAGAGGGTGTTCAGTTTTGCCTACATAAAAGGCAGGGCAGGATTCACACTTAGCCAGATAAACCGCACTGCTTGTGTTCAAGGCTCAAAAGACAAACCCACCTCTATAGGTATCACAAGGGATAAGCAACTAAGAGTAATGCTACTCAATGCCAGAAGTCTAAACCCCAAGATGCATGCACTCGAAACTCTCCTTAGCATGGAGAACATCGATATCTGTGCAGTAACAGAAACCTGGTTCAAGGCTCCCGAGAGCACCCCAGCACTACCAGGTTATACCTCATACCATGCTTTTCAGCCCCAAAACTTGGACTGAACCACAAAACGAGGGGGAGTATCAATATTCGTCAAAGATACCCACACCTCCAGGTTGGTGGCACAGCACGAAGCATCAGAGACTATCCATGTGCAACTAACAGTGGGTAAAACTGCCTTCCAGTTTATAGCCTGCTACAGACCACCCTCCCAAACCCAAGAACCCCACTCAGCCTTCCTGAGAACACTGGAAAATATGAAGGCCTCTTCAAACACCATTATATTGGGCGACTTCAACTACCCAAACATAGACTGGGAGCATTACTCTAGCTCCAACACCCTAGCCCAAAGGTTCCTAGAATTTATAATCTCAAATGCTATGGAACAACTTGTTACCACTCCCACAAGAGGGGAAAACATACATGACCTGATCATCACCAACATGGGGACTCTATGCTCCAGACCAGAAGTGTATCCCTCACTGGTAAGATCAGACCATAAACTAATCTCACTGGATATTCACACCCCAACCCCGCCCCCTGCCCAGAAAACCACAGTGAAAAACTTCTCTAAAGCAAATTTTACACTCCTTAAAACTGAGGTGGAATCATTCAAAGACCCCGGGCCTGTGGAAAATATGGCCCAGACCACATAATCCTTTATAAACGCATTCTATGAACACCTTCAGGAATGCATGGATCATGCAATCCCAAATAAAACCAAGACCCAATCCTCCAAAGGCAGACGTCCTGTCTGGTGGACCCCAGCCATAAACAAACTATACAATAGAAGGAGGAAGCTACTACATGATAGAGCAAAATCCCAAAAAGGGAAGGCATCTCTGATCAGTATTAACAAAAAGCTACGGGCACTCATAAAATCGTCTAAGGCCAGCTTCGATAGAAAAATTGCACAGGACACTAAGGATAATCACAAGGCTTTTTTTAGTTATGTTAGGAACCTGGGTGGGAATTCCCAGATATGCTCAGAATTAGTCTAAAATGACAAAAAATACACCGAACCCACAGACATTGCCAACATCCTAGCTAACAAGTTCAGCGCAAACCCCCCCCCCACCTCCCCATCAAAAGGGCAAATATCTGTCCTAGCAGAGTGCTGCCCCCTGACATCTCAGATGCTCAGGTAAGAGCCACCCTCTCCAAAGTAAAAAACACAGCATCAATGGGACCAGACGGTGTCCCGGGCTGCGTCCTACATGAACTCCAAGAAGAGCTAAACCCAAACATAAAACTACTGTTCAATCTCAGCCTTACTACAGGATATGTACGCAAAGAGTGGCGTACAGCAACAGTCGTCCCTCTCCACAAAGGTGGTGCCTCAACAGATCCTGGAAACTATCGCCCCATAAGCCTGGCTAGCTTGGTCTGCAAAGCTATGGAAAGGATCATCATGGACCTCATAAATAAAGATATTGGGGACCTACAGACACTGGATCCTACCCAGTTTGGCTTTGTTAAGGGCAGATCCTGCCTCTTAAACCTGGTCGATTTCTTTGAAACAGTCACAAAGGCCATTGATGAGGGGAAGGTGGTCCACACAGCCTACCTGGACCTCGCAAAAGCCTTCGATACAATACCCCACTCGGCATTATAGATAAGCTCACCAGCTTAAATATAAACCCCTATGTCACTAGATGGGTTGCAAACTGGCTCAAGGACAGAACCCACATGGTTAGAATTGCTGGAGCCATGTCAGACTCCAAACCAGTTACAAGTGGCATCCCACAAGACTCAGTCCTGGGACCTCTCTTGTTCAGTATATATTTCTCGGAGGTACAGGCCAACATGGAAGGACTGTGGCTGACCAAGTTCACAGATGACTGCAAACTGGGCGCCATAATCGACTCTCCAGCCGACACAAGCATCCTCCAAAAGGGCCTCATAGAAACAGACAACTGGTGCAAGAGCCATGGCCTCAAGCTAAACGCCAGAAAATGTAGTCATCCCCTTTGGCAAAAACAAAGTGCCCACAAATTACCACATAGGTGGTAATCCATTAAGTACAGAAGAATAATTAGGGACCTGGGGACCCAAGTTGATAGCAATCTCTCATTTGACAACCACGTGGCCAAAGTGGTTAGAAAAACATTTTATATAGCCCACCTAATCATGAAGGGATTCACATCTAGATCAGGGGAGGTCATCGTGCCTCTTTACTCATCCCTCATCAGGCCCATAATTGAGTACAATGCCCCTTTTGGGATGTACCTTACCAGACACCTGCAGCAACTGGAAAGACCCCAAAAGTACCTCACCAAGAGGATCAAAGGGCTCAAACAGATGCCATATGCTGCCCGGTTAAAGAAACTCCAGCTCTACTCAGTGGCATACTGCCTGCTCAGAGGCGATCTGTGCCTGACGTATAAAGCCATGTCCAACCTGGAATTAATGGACATGCTGCACCTCAGAAAATCCAAATCCCATCGAGCTACGCGCTCGAGAGACTTGAACCTCAGCACTGAAATAAATAGGACATGCTGGAGGGACAGATTCATAACCCAGAGGCTCCCTTCACTCTGGAATAAAATCACAGTCCAGGTTAGGCAGAGTCCCTCGTTGACTCTCTTCAAGAGGAATCTTGATGAGTGGATGGGAGATCGTAGGTTTACCCCATATTACTTCTGTGTCACTGTTAGACAGAGGCACAGTATACTAACCTCGAAAAAGGGCATAGCAAAATTAATTAAAAATGGGTGGCGAAAGCCAAACACACTATGGCTAGGCTTATAAATGCCCTAGGGCAGATAGCCTAGTATGAACCTATGAACCTATAATCGCACACACCCTATCTGGCATGATTGCCTGCTTGGGACTGCTGTTCTATAACTCTGCCCCATTGATTTGAAAGCTGTTATATAAATGTTCTCTCTTTTGCTTGAACTGCCAACACTAGAATGTTTACATTCAGAACACTTCAGATAATTCTTGTTGCAGACCTCAAACTAACTGTGGTTTTGTATACTTTTGTTCGTATTCCCTTCTTTACAACACAGGTTATGTTTGTTTTATTTTTTCATAGCCTTTATGATGTGTATGTGCATGTGAAAACATTATAACAAGTATAAAAATAGTTTGAATTAAAGCTTCTAACTTTTTGCATATCATCTAGTCATTGTACAGGTCAGAGACGTGTATTTATGATTTCTGTTTGTACCCACTTGACCTAAAAGCTTCACACTTTTCAGAAACCGTTTTCCAGATATTGCTGTGAAAGATTGTGGTAATCTTTCTGATGTATACAAGAGTCACATTTAGTGTGATATCCAGCAGATACCTTGCACTTAAGATCATTCAGTTGTATATATTACATGCCTTTTACTGTGAATTTCAGACGGTTTTATATAGTACAGTATTAAATGGGCATAAATGATTACAGTTCCTTCGAACAGTACTTATATGCTGTGAACTTGTGATTTGCTTGGAAATTACAGAATGCGCTACTTTTGACCCTCTGTGAGTATATGACAGTGACACACATCCTAAAATAAGTACTTATATGCATACAAAATGTCACCATAAAAGAAACAAAGACATATTTGCAGACTTGTCAGAACTGTTAAGAGACTTAAGTGAGAAGACATCCTGTGGCATCAGTTTTTAATATCTTAGGAAAGACTGCAATTTTCATTTGTAGTTTTGCAGATGTTGTGAACATCTGCTGTCATTACATTTATAGGATAGATCATTGCCAAGGCAGTCTGATGCTTCCTTCAGCTTTACCACTGCACTTAATATTCATTTTTTATTTTATTCCATTTTATTGTAGAGATGTATACTGGGCCCAGGAGCCTCTTTTTAGCTATAATATGTTACAGTACAATTAAAGAGTCAGCCTTACAATTGTACAGCAAGAACAAATACATTTGAAAAGTTGCTACAAAGCTTGCCCCTCAGCTTTTAAAATAAATTAGGCAGAAAATGCAAATGTATTTCTTATGCCAGCAACTACATGACAATAAACTTTGAGTGTTTTAAGAGTCTTCCTTAGACTAGTATATTAAAGTAAATGTTCAGACTTGAACTGATAATTAATTCAATAACTGTGAGGCCCAGTAGAAGAAAACTTTAGGGAAAGTTTCCTTAGAGTATTGGAGTGAAGATAAGGTCAGAGAGCTTGCAGCAGCACTACAAAGTGAGCAGGGAATAGTTTTATCCTCAGTAATGATCTAAGTAAAAATGACAGAAGTTATTTTTTACAGTCTTGAAGATCAAGTTAGAAGAGGCAATTTGTGCTCTTAGTATGCTTTATTAAGCTGATACAGTGTAGTTCCAGCTTGGAAGACTGAACTGTAATAATGACCACTTTAGTTTAACACCGCTTGTAGGCAATTACAGCTATAAAAAGAAGAGGTACTTGTTGTTGCTAAGCCATATTCAAAAGTATGTATTATCCTTTGGCGTTTGAATAAACAAAAGTTCAATTTTCTAGTTCAATTTCTAAAAGGCTTTTTTGCTGTTCCCATTATTTTGTCTGTAGTTGTAATGATGTGAGATAGTGCCAGCTATGGCAGAGAGAGAAGGGCAGTGCATGTGTAACATATGCTAACATAACTAGCTGGACATTTGTAAAGAATTTTATGTCATTTGAATATTAAACTGATTTGTACAGATGCTTGAGTTAGAAAATGTATCAACAGTGGGTTCTGCTAGACATTAAAGAAATATACATGTATGTCAGACTGTACTGTTGTTAACTGTTGAAGTGTATATATTTTAACAGAGGATACTGGAAGAGAAGGGGTTAAGCTCAGCCCAACTATCCTTAACAAAATAGCTTGAAATTAAATAACTTGGTTTATCTCACAGGCCTGAATGCAGCCAGAGACACAATGTCTGGGCTGGGATCCTGCTCTTATTGTCTATAGTGGTGACCTAATTGCTACCCTGGGGTGCAAGAGAATGGCTGGTTAGTCTCTGCCGGAAGGATGAAAGGGTTGGAACTGTTTTACACTCGGAAGATGCTGGAATAAGCCTTTGCAAAGTTCTAGGTGTGTATTGTGACACATCTTTGCCAGATCCTTACTCAAGTTTCTAGTCAGGGGTAGTGTGGGAACCACTGAGTAAGGTGACCAGATGTGATGTCATTCTGTAGCCAGCATTGAAATTGTATTTAGATGCTAGTGAGAGGTATATCACTCAGCACTATGTTTTTGGGAACCTGACTACAAAGTTACTCATCCACTCCATCTTGCCATGCATTAGTAAGTAACTAAACTAGGGAACAGCAATTCTTCAGTCAGTTAGGAAACTATAGTGAGATTAGCTAAAAGTTTTGTTTTTCTGTATCTGTCTGAGTCTTTCCATCTGTTATGTTTTTATATTTTCTGTGAATTGCAACTCTGGTATTTATTGTAAATAGATACTCAGTATTTTCATGTTTTCTATTTTATTATATATTAATAAATGTACTTGTACCTTCCATTGTGGCTGGTCTTTTAGAAAATATTTTAACATTTGAGAATAATTGCATTTATTTGGTGGCACTGGCTTCACTCTCCTGAAAGTCTTGCCAATTGGTTAACACTACCATTTGTGTAAGTATTAGTTTTACTAAGAGTAATTGAGCACCCTGGTAAGAGCCTTAAAGTAGCTGGCTGGTGGCAGTGAATCTACCTTATAGCTTCGGTGGAGGTGGCATAGTGGGTAAATCTATGCCAGCCTTTCCCAGTTGTGTGTGTGTGTGTGTGTGTGTGTGTGTGTGTGTGTGTGTGTGTGTGTGTGTGTGTGTGCGCGTGTGTCTGTGTGTATGTGTGTCTGTGTGTCTGTGTGTGTGAGTGTGTGTGTGTGTGTTTGAAAATCAAATCTCAAAGAATGTGTGTGTCAGCTACTTGGAACAGGGATACAGAGCACTGATGTCTGAGAGAGAGAATGACAGACTCTTATTTGTGGCCTGGAGGAGAAGTTCAGTCCCAGAATTGGAGTGTGCTCCCTGTGTGCTCTTAAGGGAAGTTGTGCTTGGTGCAGAGAGCTGCATCTGAAAATACTGTGTGTATCTATTTTTGTTCTAAGTGAATGTTCCCCACCAATGTTACTGGTGAGGATTAAGGATCCTTGGTCACTGGCCCAAAGGAAGGATGTCACAGGAGTACTGAGCACAGTGAGCTGAGGTCTAACCCAAAAAAAAAAAACACAGTATTTGAATTTATATGTAGAAGTCAGGTAACCAGACTTAGGTAAAGCTGCAGTTCAAGTTTTAGTAATATAGGAAAAACAGTTTGGAGTTTCAGACAACATTGCCCGAGTTTCTTAAAACTTAATTTTTTATTTATCCTTTGTCAATCGGGTTAGTACCACTAGGGTAATAGTCACCTCTTTTTAGGGGAACCTTAAGGTGGCATTTATACTATTAGAGGAAATGTGAGCAGGGAATTGGGGAACATCCCTTACTCTTTTCAATAGGTGCTTTGAGATCTTTTACATCTACCTGATCTGCCACTAAAAGCAGATGGGACCTCAGTTTAACACTTCATCTGAAGGATGGCATACTCAAGAATGGAGCTCCCCCGTTATGCAGCAGTGCCAACAATCAATCTGGTATGGGAATAGATCCCACAGTCTTCTGCACTAAAGGTGTGTGTGTGTGTGTGTGTGTGTGTGTGTGTGTGTGTGTGTGTGTGTGTGTGTGTGTGTGTGTGTGTGTGTGTTTGTGTGTGTTACTTGTTGTGGCACTGAGTGCCAGCTAAACATTTAAGGTATGGCCTAGGGAGTAAAATCAAATTTTAATTTTCTTCCAATTAATAGAGAAGTCCTCAATGATGGTGTCAGGAAACATGTATGATACCTACGGTATTATTCCACATAACGGAGATATCTGAGAGGGAGACAGCAAAAGGATTTATGAAAGTGGTCCCAGCACACAGCTTTGGGGCTAACTAATGTCCATGTGCACTGTATGTGAGAGAGATTATTTAACTCCAGTTTTAAAGAAGTAGTTTAATGCAATTTTTTAAACCATTTGAGAGAAGAATGGATGATGCTATAACATTGTAATTCCACTGGTAGATTACTATAGTCATCAGAGTCAAAACTCTTACATTTACTGAATAAAAAAGTTAGTTTTCTTCTATCCTGGCTTGGAAGATGCTGTTGTTAAATACTAAAATTGCAATATTCAAAGTATGTCATTTTCCTAAATAATAATAATCATAGTAATGATAATAAAAGACAATCTTCTTAATTCCCACAGAAGGCAAAAAAAACTAATAATTCTATAGGACATCAAATTAGAAAAAAAAATGAACCAGCAAAATACAATGTCAACATAATAAAAAAGAATATTCTTTAAGCATTTTCATCTTTAAAAGCATATGAAGATTCCAACAGACTAACCATGGAACACTGCCTTTTCTTCATATTTTAGTAAAAAAGCCACATGATATTGATGAAACATTAATTGCAACAATTAAAGGAACATGAGGCTTAAAACATCATGTCTGGAAAAGAAACATAATAACTTTATTTTATCAAACCTTTTTGATATTCAAAAGCTATCTTATATGTGATCTGTTTAAACTTTTAATGTTCACACTTTTAATGAGGCCTTCAAAGTCATCTGCCTTTCAAGTTCCATATATTCCAGAGGTCCCTGTCTATTACATACCAGACAATTTCTGACAGCATCTGCAGATTCATTACAAACTCGTCTCTCTGTGGGCATCACTGTATCACCCTAGAAAATGTCAAATGGCTGCCCATAAAACAATGATGTAACCAACTTTCAGGATTCCAACTTTACAAATGACTCCAGCACCCTTGCACCTAGACTTTGGCAGAACCCCTTCTTATGCAACCAGCAACACTATTCATAAGCCACACCAATTCTCATCACCCCTACAACCAAACTCTACAGCACTGCATATGTTTTCTCCTCTCAGGCACCTACTCTTTGGAAAGCTGTCTTCATCAACTAAAGGAAATCAACACTTAGTTCAGAATGCAACTCAAAAAGCACTTCTTTAAACAAAACAAAACAAAAAAAAAATCTTTATTGATTTATCACTTATGACCTCGGAAATCGTACAGTTATATAAATGAAAACAAACCATATTTACATATTTGCAGTTGAAAACAATATAATATTCTATATAGTCTAATTTGCTCCTACTGTTTTCTAAAGATCCCACTTCCAGTTCTTTTATCTTTGTTACTATATTCACTACTTGAAATACAGTTAGTTTAGACTTTGATTTCCATTTTCTAGTAATCACTTTTTTGGCAGCAACACCTCATTATGTCTAGGCAATTCAAATCCTGTATTGCAGCTAAGCACACCATCTAAGCTAAATGCTGCTGCTTCAACACAGACATATCACTTAACACACTATCCCTATCTCATTTCCAAGTCTCTTCTCCTCTCTCAGATTTACTGAAGGTATATACACTTTATAAACTAATATATATTTTGTACATTACACTCTTCTTGTTCACTAGCATATCTATCTATCTATCTATCTATCTATCTATCTATCTATCTATCTATCTATCTACACACACACACACACACACACACACACACACACACACACACACACACACACACACCACACACATATTTATATATAAGCACACACACATACACACACACACACACACACACACACACATATATATATATATATATATATATATATATATATATATATTACAGAATGGTATATTTACCATTTTCCTCACTGAAGTGTGATCTCAGAGTTGGTATATTTAATTAGCAGAGGGTGTGGGGGTGCAGGGGAAACTTGTCCCCTGCCAAAATGTAAAAAAATATTTTTTTGTTTCTATTTTTTTTTTAATTTAAATATCGAAGTGTCAAAACTTTGATCTTATGGTCTCGACTATAAGAAAGTTGACATTTTGAAAGTTTAAAATTTAGAGGTAGACTTACACACACACACACACACACACACACACACACACACACACACACACACACATATGTATACATACAGTTGTTCTATGTAACCAGTCAGAATTAGTCTGTTATTGCATATGTCTGTATTCTTTTAAATATTTTGCATTTCACTTGGACTGAGCCTAAAATTGGTCAAGACTAATCAATGGACTACCTCAGTAAACAAATAAATAAATAAAATATCCTCTTCTATGTTGTGGGGTACATGGACGGCAGATCTCTTTAGACTGATATTTTGTTTAAGGTGTCAAAAAGAGGTCTGAGTCATTCTTATTCCCAGTAGCAGAAACATATTCATAAATGTGATCTCTTAACTTTCTAGCAATCTTTCCAATATAGAAAGAGTCACATGAAATGCAAGAGGCCATACAAACTACAAATTCTGAACCACCGGCAAACGTTTTGGAGTACCATAACTTTTATTAGTATTAATGCCATAAAAATGTAGATGCATCAATTACATCTTTACAAAAATTTCATGCATAGCATTTCAGTGTATTTGACCAATAATTCCCTTGTATTGTCTTTGTTTTTCTTTATTTTTGTTCAAAATCTTCTTTCATTTTCACATCTCTTTACTAAATTAAAAAAATATAGAAAAAAACAGATTGTTCCCCCAGTCTGTTCGGATAAATGTTATTACTATAACTGGCTGCTAGAAGTGATGTGTATCAGAGACTGGAGAAAACCAAACGGCAGTAGTTCTGTACCTAAACTGACTGGCTTTGTGTACTAACACTGAGTACTGTATGCAATCGTCTCATCAAAAGGAGTGACTGAAGATCTCCTTTAGTTTATTGCTTTAATACAAATTATGTTTTCTTGATGCTGTCATTTTGGGGCAGAAGCATAATTAGGGTGGGATTAAGGGAGCAGCCCCCTGGGCATAATGTGTCAGGGAGGCACGATCAGCAGTTACTTTTGGTGGGGCTTTCTTGCAGTATCAGTGCCGATGCTGTAATTGTTTTCAGTGCTGAACACTTTAAAATGCTGAAGTACTTACTGGGCTATATTGTAACTATAGCAAAGCAATTGCGACTTTGTTGCTAGGGGTTTGTTACAGTTAAACATAGACGTCTTTTTGAGATTAGATTTTGCCTAAGCATGCATTTTCTGAAGGATTGGCAGTGTGAAACTCAAATAACTGTGCAGATGGAGGAGAATAGACCTTATTGCTTAGCAGAGGAGCACCATATTAAGGAACAGCATTGGGTACTTGATGGGCTATCTATGGCTCTGTGTTCGGAGTGAACATAGGGAGATCTGGGATATATACACTTTCCAGTATGTGGAGTACAGGTAACCAAAATATATAAACAAACATGTAAATAATGTCTACAATGGTATCTGTAAGTAGAGTAAGAGATGTTTCTTTAAATGAGTAGTGTTTCTCTAAATTTGCCCTTATTTCTTTAGGACATAAATATACCTGGCTGTATTAATGAGAGCAAGTTTGTTTAAGAAGCTAGTGAATGTAATACAAAAAGAAGGCTGTTAGAAGCCCAACCTGATAGTGTTTGCCCTTAATGGTGACTTGGAGGAGAGAATCAACCACTGTGATGAAGACCTAGAATTTCTGGTAGAAGAGTTTAGAGAGGCCTACCAAAAGAGACTATTTCATGCGACTGAGTTAAGGTACTTTCTTTGCTTTTGCTAAAAAGACAGGATTATTGTTCTGAATAGAAGAGCCTGACATTAACTTCATTATAACACTGGTTGCCTCAGCTGTGTTTATATATATATATATATATATATATATATATATATATATATATATATATGGTTACATCTCGACATATCGAAAGCTCATTTGAATGAAATGTTTTTTTTATTGGGCGAAAAATGCTGAAATCACAAAATATCTAAAGCACAATTGATGAATGCTCATTTTTGTAGTGTTTGTAGGTAGGATTGTACAGGAAAACGTTTGTGTGTATGCGCTGAGTTTTCACAGATTTTAGGGTTAAGTAAGGGGATAGATCTACTATTTTGCATGTTTGATGTTGTTTTTGTTCTCCATTCTTCTGTATTGTGTAGTTGTAATGTAACTTGTAGGGTTAGGCTGAGGGACAGGATTACAGTCCAGGTTAGGGTTGAAGTTACCACACAACAGTAAGGTGTTGCTGGGGGAAGTGATTTTGCAAAAGCTTTTACTGGAATTCTTAGGTCTGCATTGTTAGGGGTTGTGGGTGACCCAGGTGGTTGAATCCAAGGTCTTTTACATCTTAACTACAGAGAAGTAGTGAAGTGGACTATGTATAGACTGAGAGGTAAGAAGGGGAGGGAGGGAAAGAGTAAGTGGGTGTAACCACAGCAATGTGGAATGTAGGGGGGATATATTCTTCATAAAAAAGAGTCAGTAAGTGCTAGCTAAATTGCAGAGCATAAATTTATATGTTATGTTTTTGCATGAGTTAAATTTAAGGAGAGAAGAGATAAAAAAATTACAAAGAGAGACTGTCAATGGTTGGAGTGTGTGAAAATGAGGAGTAGAATGGAGTTGATATCTTGGCTATGGTTAGATTAGGGGGAGAGAAAAAAAGGACTATTCTGAAGGAGGAGTGGTATGTAATTGTGAGATGTTAGTCAGAGGGATAAGGTATGGTGGTAGGCACCTACTATGGACTGACTGATGATAATGAGGACACATTGGTAGTGGTTTTTGAAAAGGATTCCTGTCAACTCACAAAAGGCATTTGGACTGAATGCTATTTGGTAGAAAAAATTACCAAAAGCACATTCAGCAATTTCAGCAAAAACCTTTCTTTGCACATGACAAGCCCCTCGGTATGCCTTTGTGGCGAAAGACACACATAGCCTCCAGTAATCAGTTCTGAGGCTGCACAACAGTGGACAAAACTGCAACCTCAGAGACTGCCAAAAGTGTTTCAATCTACATGCCTTCAGTGACTCATCTATAACCCTTTGAAAATGGTTAAGCAGGCAAGTAAGAAAGAGGGTAAGATACTTATAGGAGGGGTTGTAACTTTGTTATAGAACCTCTGTAAGATAGACTGCATTATAAAGTACAGTTTCAGAACAAAAATGTCAGAAGGATCTTAAAGAGGTGGACGATGGCAAGCTGAGAGAAGAGGGAATGCTGGGAAAACCGATTATATTATACATTTTCCATTGATGAGAAGAAACAAACTATTAGACATTTTAGTCTGTTCATTGATATAATTATATGAGGTGAAGTCTGTGGAATGGATATAATAAAATAAAAATCTTTCAGACCATGACATACTACAGTAGTTATGGTATGAAACTATGGATAAATAGGGAGGAAATATGGAGGTGGAACTCATGCAAATGGATTAAGAACAAGCAGGTAAGGTAGTTACATCGTTTAGCAATTGTTGGAGTATAAGAGAAATGAAAAGGGGGCTAGGAAGGACAGAGTGGAATGATCTAGAGGCAGTGAGAAAGGGTCGCTTAATGGTAGAGGTAGGTAAGATGTAACATAAAGAGGGAAGGTAGAATAAGGGAAGGAGAGAGGATGCTCCCAAGGTTGCAGCTTGATAGGAATGCTAATGCTGGGGGTGGGGGGGGGGGTAATTTCCTAATGGAAAGTAATATATATCATGTTTGGAAGTGGATTCAAATAGAGCCAGTATTTTGATGAACCAAGGAAGAAGTGGACCTAAAGTGAGTTGCCTGGAAGGTAAAAGATCAATGGAAGAAAGTGAGCAAGATGGCGATTAAGGATGAAAAAGTGAATAAGTATGCAAAGAGTGAGGAATTTTTATTGTTGTTTGTAATTGAAACAACCTGTTAAGAAAGATAAGTTCATGGACTGGGATGGGCCATCATTATTTCTGGATGAGTGAAGGGACTGGCAGTTAGTGCAGGGGATTAAGACTACTTGCTGTTAACAAGCTACTTTTTGAGTTGCATGGTTTAAGTCCCTCAGTCTTCATTTACTTACTATGTGACCTTGAGCAAATCACTTACAAGACAGTGCCTTGGGGTAACTGGGAATTTGGGCTAGGCTCCTTAATGGTCTTAGTCTATATGCCAAAAAATGCCCTATGAATCTATGAGAAGGAGTTACTGAATAGAGCAACAGGAGTTGGATTAGTTTTAGGTATTATTCATGCATATAAAAAAGGGCAAGGTGGGAGACCCTGATGGATTTGTAATTGTCTGTTGTAAAGTTAGCACTGTCTATAGTGTTTAATTATATTTTGGAGGAAGATGGTTATCAAAGTCCATTTCTAAAGCAATATGAGTTTAATCCCTTAAGGCCAAAAGGATCCAGAAAATCCTAAAAGTTTCCAGACTATTTCATTATGTAACATGGATGCAAATAATTTTAACATTTGGCAGCCAGATTAGAAAAAGAGCTACCTGACATAGTGAAACAGGATCAGGTGGATTTGTGGAAAAATTGGTCATCAGTCAATCATTGGTGACTGCTGTCAGATTGTAAGTCGTAGACAAGGAAGGAAAGGTAGAGAAAAGTAAAAGACAGTATTAATGGAGATTAAAAAGACTTTTCATACTTTTAGTTGGGAATTCATGTTGTTCACAGCACAAGTAGTAAAGATGGGACAATTTGTCCATGTGGTTGTTACGTTGTATAAGAACTGCTAGTGAATGGTGGAGTTTCAGAACAGGTGCTTTAAAGTGTTTTTACAGAGAAGAACACAGTAAAGGTGTACATTGTCACCAATTCTCGTTTTCATAGCCACTTAGAAATTGGCATCAAAGATATCAGTATATGTTTTTGTGATAAGTAATGAAGATCGTATGATGTTCCTGAAGGGTTTTGAGATGTTACTGCCTGGGATTCTACACATTTTTAAACAATGTGAGGAAAATTAAGGATTATACTAACCTCCCAAGTAGCCTGTTATTAACAGACTTAGAAAAGATGTCAAGAGGGTTAGAGAAGCTGGAATGCAGCTATCTAAAGGAGGAGAAAGGTACTTAGGAATAAAAGTGCATCTAACAGTCTTAGGTATTAAGAAAATTGAGGAATGTTGTGGGAAAGAGTGGGAAGCATATTGGACAAGTGTCCCACAGGGTGAGTACTTTAGAAGCTGTAGTGATAGGGATCAGGATGGTGGCCCTTTCACTGGTTTTAATTTAATCAATGGTTATGGTGATATATTTGCAGGAGAGTGGAGCAAATAAGCTTCAGAGGATATGTGGAGGGAGGTAATTAGAACAGGGATGTAAAGGTGGACATGAAGTTTGTGACTGGAATGATTTAATAATGCAGAGGTTGTACAGATGGATGGGAAGGAGGTGAGTAAGCAAATGATAAAAATATACAGGAGTACTAAAGGGGAACAGAGGGGTAAGATGTTAGGGGAAAAATGGTGAGTGTGGTTGAAGTAGGAAGTAATATAGCAATAACCCATGCCTGGGAGTGGGTAATGCTGGATTTACCCACGGTTGGCGTGGTTTGGTCCCGAGGGAGAAGCCCGAGGGACCAAACAAAGACAACAGTGGGTAAATCCAGCATTACCCACACCCAGAAGTGGTTATTGCTATTATAATGACATTATTTAAGAAAAGAAATAATTACTTTTCTTAAATAATGGCATTGTATAATGCCTCTTTGCTGCCCTTCCGCAGCTGTCTGGTGTTCATGGCAGTTCTGATGTACTGCGCATGCCTCGCAGTACATCAGAGCTGTGGGCAAAAGCAACGGAGAACGCAAGATCTCCGTTGCTTTTACTGTCTCGTTATGTTAAATGGGTTAAACATAGCGAGACAGCTTTAAAATAATCAGCGGAGATCTCCGTTGCTTATTTTAAAGCTGTCTCGCTATGTTAAACTCATTTAACATAGCTAAACAGGTTAAAAGCAACGGAGATCGCAAGATCTCCGTTGCTATTACATTGTCGCTATGTTAAAGGAGTTTAACATAGCGAGACAGCTTTAAAAAAAGCAACAGAGATCTGCATTGCTTTTTTTAAACCTGTGTCGCTATGTTAAACTCTTTTAACATAGCGAGATTAGTGTTTTATACTAACGGAAAAAGTCCGGGCGACCGGACCTTTTTCCGTTAGTATATTGAGGGATTTACAACGGGCACGTTGGTTGGGCTGGCCAATCAGCGTGCACGTTTTAGAGGAGGCATTGTATAATATGTCTTAGGCCTTTGAAGGTGCCATGTTCAGATGGCATAAGTGATTAAATGAAAAGAATAGAGTAGGTTGGGGTACTGTAATGTGGGGTATTTAATTAAGGGTCTGATTGAACACTATGGGAAAGAGTATGAGCAGAGAATCATTTTTAGGGGGCAGAATATTTGGATGTGTCATGACAACAGGTATTTTGTAATACATCCAGGAGCAGGCTAGCATAAATATGGAGTGTTTTTTGCTTTTGATTTTGGTGTTTATTTTCTGTCCTTTGATTTCTGTATAGGTTCATTCATGAAGTGCAATGACAGAAGCCATCTTCCATTGCCTGAAGATAGAATTTAGAGCAAACACTGAGGTTCAGACGAGAGTCGGTGACTGTAGGATGCTGAGTGAAAAGAATGAGTAGATGGGCTAATTGCTGATTGTGGGTGTATTGGGGTGTATAGTTATGTAACCTACCTCCTGAGTATCATAGCTGTAACTAATAATAACAGGGGGAAAGGATTTGGGAGAATTGATATAGGACTGTTGCACAGATCAGATTAAATATGTTATTTATGTACAGCAATATGGCACTTAACATGTCTGTTTATATATGTAGGAATGTAGGAACATAGCAGCAATAATGCAAGCAGTCATAGGGATTATAAGGTGCTTAGTCATCCATACCTTTAAGTAGACATACTTATTAGTTCTTGACACCCTTTACAACACACAGTAGTGCCCACTCCAACATTGCAGTGCTGCACGTGATAACCTTGGTGTAAATTTGTCTCTGCTCATCCAGTTTTTAGACTAGCCATAAAGGCAGCCAAGACAGCATTTTGTTTGACCTGTAGTGGTAAAATATTCCAAAGGCTGGCTGTATATTGAATTATGACCCTATTCCTCTAGTGTCTTCCTTATTTGTTAGTGTAACTTTAGGTCCCTATTATACAGGCGTTTGTACAGCCATTGGTTTTGCAAAGAAATAGGAGGTCAAGTCTAACTGGTTCTTAATGATTTGAGAAGCAAGATACAGGTTAACTTGGAGCAGCAGGATACTGATTATGAGGAGAGTTGTGCTAATCTAGCAAGATAATTGAAGGATTTAAGCCTTTAATTTTATTGATTAGAAAACTTTGGGGCTTTTCCAGCTGACTAATATGATTAGATTTATGCATACCTAATGCGGCATTGCATTTGATGAGGGGCCTGATAACGGAATAGCACAGTGATAGGATATCTTTTTGGATCTTGAAGATATTCTCTTAGAGACTGATTGGTCCAAACAGAAGGATTTCCTGACTATGGTGGAAACATGATGCTGGAATGAGAGATAGCTGTCCATTTAAGTAGACAGGTCTCATATGACTATATCGATCTGTAGAGGAGTACCATTTGTAACATATTAGGTAGAGGCAGATACTTTTGCTAAACACTACTACTCTGAGTATATGACCAGATAACAATGGCCAGCCTGCAGTCATCAGCAGTCTTGATTAATAAGACTTCTGGATATTGGTTTGAATGATTGCAAAAAAAAAATACCAGACAGGAGAGGACTCAGCACTGATCCATTTGGTATCCCTCTAACTACAATCTTGTGTTCATATATGGTACTAACAACATTTAGTGCATGGGATCTGCTGGATTACCAGATTACAATACAGCTGACAATATGGGATTTACATTACATTTGAATGATTTGCAGTAATACTGGAGTTGAGGATGATGTCAAAAGCTATGGCCAGGTCAAGATAAGCAGCATGCACAGGATGACCACAGTCTGCAGCTACTGTAACTTTTTCAAAATGGTTTACTAGGTTCAGGAGACAGGACATGTCCTTCATAAAACCAAATTTAGTGGGGTCTGGATCACTTAAGCTGCCTCAGCCTGCATACTTGAGTGCTGTGATACATTGCATAGCTTTGCATATAAGGTTAGTGAGGCTGTTGGGCCTGTAATAACCCAGATCTGTACACAGGCTACCTTTGTGTAGGGGATCACAATGGCTGTTCTTCGGGCATCAGGCACAACCCCTGTGGATAGATGCATCAATTACATCTTTACAAAAATTTCATGCATAGCATTTCAGTGTATTTGACCAATAATTCCCTTGTATTGTCTTTGTTTTTCTTTATTTTTGTTCAAAATCTTCTTTCATTTTCACATCTCTTTACTAAATTAAAAAAATATAGAAAAAAACAGATTGTTCCCCCAGTCTGTTCGGATAAATGTTATTACTATAATTGGCTGCTAGAAGTGATGTGTATCAGAGACTGGAGAAAACCAAAAGGCAGTAGTTCTGTAACTAAACTGACTGGCTTTGTGTACTAACACTGAGTACTGTATGCAATCGTCTCATCAAAAGGAGTGACTGAAGATCTCCTTTAGTTTATTGCTTTAATACAAATTATGTTTTCTTGATGCTGTCATTTTGGGGCAGAAGCATAATTAGGGTGGGATTAAGGGAGCAGCCCCCTGGGCATAATGTGTCAGGGAGGCACGATCAGCAGTTACTTTTGGTGGGGCTTTCTTGCAGTATCAGTGCCGATGCTGTAATTGTTTTCAGTGCTGAACACTTTAAAATGCTGAAGTACTTACTGGGCTATATTGTAACTATAGCAAAGCAATTGCGACTTTGTTGCTAGGGGTTTGTTACAGTTAAACATAGACGTCTTTTTTAGATTAGATTTTGCCTAAGCATGCATTTTCTGAAGGATTGGCAGTGTGAAACTCAAATAACTGTGCAGATGGAGGAGAATAGACCTTATTGCTTAGCAGAGGAGCACCATATTAAGGAACAGCATTGGGTACTTGATGGGCTATCTATGGCTCTGTGTTCGGAGTGAACATAGGGAGATCTGGGATATATACACTTTCCAGTATGTGGAGTACAGGTAACCAAAATATATAAACAAACGTGTAAATAATGTCTACAATGGTATCTGTAAGTAGAGTAAGAGATGTTTCTTTAAATGAGTAGTGTTTCTCTAAATTTGCCCTTATTTCTTTAGGACATAAAGATACCTGGCTGTATTAGTGAGAGCAAGTTTGTTTAAGAAGCTAGTGAATGTAATACAAAAAGAAGGCTGTTAGAAGCCCAACCTGATAGTGTTTGCCCTTAATGGGGACTTGGAGGAGAGAATCAACCACTGTGATGAAGACCTAGAATTTCTGGTAGAAGAGTTTAGAGAGGCCTACCAAAAGAGACTATTTCATGTGACTGAGTTAAGGTACTTTCTTTGCTTTTGCTAAAAACACAGGATTATTGTTCTGAATAGAAGAGCCTGACATTAACTTCATTATAACACTGGATGCCTCAGCTGTGTTTATATATATATATATATATATATATATATATATATATATATATATATATATATATATATATGGTTACATCTCGACATATCGAAAGCTCATTTGAATGAAATGTTTTTTTATCGGGCGAAAAATGCTGAAATCACAAAATATCTAAAGCACAATTGATGAATGCTCATTTTTGTAGTGTTTGTAGGTAGGATTGTGCAGGAAAACGTTTGTGTGTATGCGCTGAGTTTTCACAGATTTTAGGGTTAAGTAAGGGGATAGATCTACTATTTTGCATGTTTGATTTTGTTTTTGTTCTCCATTCTTCTGTATTGTGTAGTTGTAATGTAACTTGTAGTGTTAGGCTGAGGGACAGGATTACAGTCCAGGTTAGGGTTGAAGTTACCACACAACAGTAAGGTGTTGCTGGGGGAAGTGCTTTTGCAAAAGCTTTTACTGGAATTCTTAGGTCTGCATTGTTAGGGGTTGTGGGTGACCCAGGTGGCTGAATCCAAGGTATTTTACATCTTAACTACAGAGAAGTAGTGAAGTGGACTATGTATAGACTGAAAGGTAAGAAGGGGAGGGAGGGAAAGAGTAAGTGGGTGTAACCACAGCAATGTGGAATGTAGGGGGGATATATTCTTCATAAAAAAGAGTCAGTAAGTGCTAGCTAAATTGCAGAGCATAAATTTATATGTTATGTTTTTGCAGGAGTTAAATTTAAGGAGAGAAGAGATAAAAAAATTACAAAGAGAGACTGTCAATGGTTGGAGTGTGTGAAAATGAGGAATAGAATGGAGTTGATATCTTGGCTATGGTTAGATTAGGGGGAGAGAAAAAAAGGACTATTCTGAAGGAGGAGTGGTATGTAATTGTGAGATGTTAGTCAGAGGGATAAGGTATGGTGGTAGGCACCTACTATGGACTGACTGATGATAATGAGGACACATTTGTAGTGGTTTTTGAAAAGGATTCCTGTCAACTCACAAAAGGCATTTGGATTGAATGCTATTTGGTAGAAAAAATTACCAAAAGCACATTCAGCAATTTCAGCAAAAACCTCTCTTTGCACATGGCAAGCCCCTCGGTATGCCTTTGTGGCGAAAGACACACATAGCCTCCAGTAATCAGTTCTGAGGCTGCACAACAGTGGACAAAACTGCAACCTCAGAGACTGCCAAAAGTGTTTCAGTCTACATGCCTTCAATGACTCATCTATAACCCTATGAAAATGGTTAAGCAGGCAAGTAAGAAAGAGGGTAAGATACTTATAGGAGGGGTTGTAATTTTGTTATAGAACCTCTGTAGGATAGACTGCATTATAAAGTACAGTTTCAGAAAAAAAATGTCAGAAGGATCTTAAAGAGGTGGACGATGGCAAGCTGAGAGAAGAGGGAATGCTGGGAAAACCGATTATATTATACATTTTCCATTGATGAGAAGAAACAAACTATTAGACATTTTAGTCTGTTCATTGATATAATTATATGAGGTGAAGTCTGTGGAATGGATATAATAAAATAAAAATCTTTCAGACCATGACATACTACAGTAGTTATGGTATGAAACTATGGATAAATAGGGAGGAAATATGGAGGTGGAACTCATGCAAATGGATTAAGAACAAGCAGGTAAGGTAGTTACATCGTTAGCAATTGTTGGAGTATAAGAGAAATGAAAAGGGGGCTAGGAAGGACAGAGTGGAATGATCTAGAGGCAGTGAGAAAGGGTCGCTTAATGGTAGAGGTAGGTAAGATGTAACATAAAGAGGGAAGGTAGAATAAGGGAAGGAGAGAGAATGCTCCCAAGGTTGCAGCTTGATAGGAATGCTAATGCTGGGGGTGGGGGGGTAATTTCCTAATGGAAAGTAATATATATCATGTTTGGAAGTGGATTCAAATAGAGCCAGTGTTTTGATGAACCAAGGAAGAAGTGGACCTAAAGTGAGTTGCCTGGAAGGTAAAAGATCATTGGAAGAAAGTGAGCAAGATGGCGATTAAGGATGAAAAAGTGAATAAGTATGCAAAGAGTGAGGAATTTTTATTTTTGTTTGTACTTGAAACAACCTGTTAAGAAAGATAAGTTCATGGACTGGGATGGGCCATCATTATTTCTGGATGAGTGAAGGGTCTGGCAGTTAGTGCAGGGGATTAAGACTACTTGCTGTTAACAAGCTACTTTTTGAGTTGCATGGTTTAAGTCCCTCAGTCTTCATTTACTTACTATGTGACCTTGAGCAAATCACTTAACAGACAGTGCCTTGGGGTAACTGGGAATTTGGGCTAGGCTCCTTAAGGGTCTTAGTCTATATGCCAAAAAATGCCCTATGAATCTATGAGAAGGAGTTACTGAATAGAGCAACAGGAGTTGGATTAGTTTTAGGTATTATTCATGCATATAAAAAAGGGCAAGGTGGGAGACCCTGATGGATTTGTAATTGTCTGTTGTAAAGTTAGCACTGTCTATAGTGTTTAATTATATTTTGGAGGAAAGATGGTTATCAAAGTCCATTTCTAAAGCAATATGAGTTTAATCCCTTAAGGCCAAAAGGATCCAGAAAATCCTAAAAGTTTCCAGACTATTTCATTATGTAACATGGATGCAAATAATTTTAACATTTGGCAGCCAGATTAGAAAAAGAGCTACCTGACATAGTGAAACAGGATCAGGTGGATTTGTGTAAAAATTGGTCATCAGTCAATCATTGGTGACTGCTGTCAGATTGTAAGTCGTAGACAAGGAAGGAAAGGTAGAGAAAAGTAAAAGACAGTATTAATGGAGATTAAAAAGACTTTTCATACTTTTAGTTGGGAATTCATGTTGTTCACAGCACAAGTAGTAAAGATGGGACAATTTGTCCATGTGGTTGTTACGTTGTATAAGAACTGCTAGTGAATGGTGGAGTTTCAGAACAGGTGCTTTAAAGTGTTTTTACAGAGAAGAACACAGTAAAGGTGTACATTGTCACCAATTCTCGTTTTCATAGCCACTTAGAAATTGGCATCAAAGATATCAGTATATGTTTTTGTGATAAGTAATGAAGATCGTATGATGTTCCTGAAGGGTTTTGAGATGTTACTGCCTGGGATTCTACACATTTTTAAACAATGTGAGGAAAATTAAGGATTATACTAACCTCCCAAGTAGCCTGTTATTAACAGACTTAGAAAAGATGTCAAGAGGGTTAGAGAAGCTGGAATGCAGCTATCTAAAGGAGGAGAAAGGTACTTAGGAATAAAAGTGCATCTAACAGTCTTAGGTATTAAGAAAATTGAGGAATGTTGTGGGAAAGAGTGGGAAGCATATTGGACAAGTGTCCCACAGGGTGAGTACTTTAGAAGCTGTAGTGATAGGGATCAGGATGGTGGCCCTTTCACTGGTTTTAATTTAATCAATGGTTATGGTGATATATTTGCAGGAGAGTGGAGCAAATGAGCTTCAGAGGATATGTGGAGGGAGGTAATTATAACAGGGATGTAAAGGTGGACATGAAGTTTGTGACTGGAATGATTTAATAATGCAGAGGTTGTACAGATGGATGGGAAGGAGGTGAGTAAGCAAATGAGAAAAATATACAGGAGTACTAAAGGGGAACAGAGGGGTGAGATGTTAGGGGAAAAATGGTGAGTGTGGTTGAAGTAGGAAGTAATATAGCAATAACCCATGCCTGGGTGTGGGTAATGCTGGATTTACCCATGGTTGGCGTGGTTTGGTCCCGAGGGTGAAGCCCGAGGGACCAAACAAAGACAACAGTGGGTAAATCCAGCATTACCCACACCCAGAAGTGGGTTATTGCTATTATACAATGACATTATTTAAGAAAAGAAATAATTACTTTTCTTAAATAATGGCATTGTATAATGCCTCTTTGCTGCCCTTCCGCAGCTGTCTGGTGTTCCACGGCAGTTCTGATGTACTGCGCATGCCTATGCAGTACATCAGAGCTGTGGGCAAAAGCAACGGAGAACGCAAGATCTCCGTTGCTTTTTACTGTCTCGCTATGTTAAATGGGTTTAACATAGTGAGACAGCTTTAAAATAAGCAACGGAGATCTCCGTTGCTTATTTTAAAGCTGTCTCGCTATGTTAAACTCATTTAACATAGCGAACAGGTTAAAGCAACGGCGATCGCAAGATCTCCGTTGCGTTTTACACACTGTCGCTATGTTAAAGGAGTTTAACATAGCGAGACAGCTTTAAAAAAAGCAACGGAGATCTGCATTGCTTTTTTTAAACCTGTGTCGCTATGTTAAACTCTTTTAACATAGCGAGACAGTGTTTTATACTAACAGAAAAAGTCCGGGCGACCGGACCTTTTTCCGTTAGTATATTGAGGGATTTACAACGGGCACGCTGGTTGGGCTGGCCAGTCAGCGTGCACGTTTTAGAGGAGGCATTGTATAATATGTCTTAGGCCTTTGAAGGTGCCATGTTCAGATGGCATAAGTGATTAAATGAAAAGAATAGAGTAGGTTGGGGTACTGTAATGTGGGGTATTTAATTAAGGGTCTGATTGAACACTATGGGAAAGAGTATGAGCAGAGAATCATTTTTAGGGGGCAGAATATTTGGATGTGTCATGACAACAGGTATTTTGTAATACATCCAGGAGCAGGCTAGCATAAATATGGAGTGTTTTTTGCTTTTGATTTTGGTGTTTATGTTCTGTCCTTTGATTTCTGTATAGGTTCATTCATGAAGTGCAATGACAGAAGCCATCTTCCATTGCCTGAAGATAGAATTTAGAGCAAACACTGAGGTTCAGACGAGAGTCAGTGACTGTAGGATGCTGAGTGAAAAGAATGAGAAGATGGGCTAATTGATGATTGTGGGTGTATTGGGGTGTATAGTTATGTAACCTACCTCCTGAGTATCATAGCTGTAACTAATAATAGCAGGGGGAAAGGATTTGGGAGAATTGATATAGGACTGTTGCACAGATCAGATTAAATATGTTATTTATGTACAGCAATATGGCACTTAACATGTCTGTTTATATATGTAGGAATGTAGGAACATAGCAGCAATAATGCAAGCAGTCATAGGGATTATAAGATGCTTAGTCATCCATACCTTTAAGTAGACATACTTATTAGTTCTTGACACCCTTTACAACACGCAGTAGTGCCCACTCCAACATTGCAGTGCTGCACGTGATAACCTTGGTGTAAATTTGTCTCTGCTCATCCAGTTGTTAGACTAGCCATAAAGGCAGCCAAGACAGCACTTTGTTTGACCTGTAGTGGTAAAATATTCCAAAGGCTGGCTGTATATTGAATTATGACCCTATTCCTCTAGTGTCTTCCTTATTTGTTAGTGTAACTTTAGGACCCTATTATACAGGCGTTTGTACAGCCATTGGTTTTGCAAAGAAATAGGAGGTCAAGTCTAACTGGGTTCTTAATGATTTGAGAAGCAAGATACAGGTTAACTTGGAGCAGCAGGATACTGATTATGAGGAGAGTTGTGCTAATCTAGCAAGATAATTGAAGGATTTAAGCCTTTAATTTTATTGATTAGAAAACTTTGGGGCTTTTCCAGCTGACTAATATGATTAGATTTATGCATACCTAATGCGGCATTGCATTTGATGAGGGGCCTGATAACGGAATAGCACAGTGATAGGATATCTTTTTGGATCTTGAAGATATTCTCTTAGAGACTGATTGGTCCAAACAGAAGGATTTCCTGACTATGGTGGAAACATGATGCTGGAATGAGAGATAGCTGTCCATTTAAGTAGACAGGTCTCATATGACTATATCGATCTGTAGAGGAGTACCATTTGTAACATATTAGGTAGAGGCAGATACTTTTGCTAAACACTACTACTCTGAGTATATGACCAGATAACAATGGCCAGCCTGCAGTCATCAGCAGTCTTGATTAATAAGACTTCTGGATATTGGTTTGAATGATTGCAAAAAAAAAAATACCAGACAGGAGAGGACTCAGCACTGATCCATTTGGTATCCCTCTAACTACAATCTTGTGTTCATATATGGTACTAACAACATTTAGTGCATGGGATCTACTGAATTACCAGATTACAATACAGCTGACAACATGGGATTTACATTACATTTGAATGATTTGCAGTAATACTGGAGTTGAGGATGATGTCAAAAGCTATGGCCAGGTCAAGATAAGCAGCATGCACAGGATGACCACAGTCTGCAGCTACTGTAACTTTTTCAAAAAGGTTTACTAGGTTCAGGAGACAGGACATGTCCTTCATAAAACCAAATTTAGTGGGGTCTGGATCACTTAAGCTGCCTCAGCCTGCATACTTGAGTGCTGTGATACATTGCATAGCTTTGCATATAAGGTTAGTGAGGCTGTTGGGCCTGTAATAACCCAGATCTGTACACAGGCTACCTTTGTGTAGGGGATCACAATGGCTGTTCTTCGGGCATCAGGCACAACCCCTGTGGATAGGCTGAGCAGTTTAAGTAGAGCCTCGGATAGCAGCTGGTATGTTATCTTGTCTCTAGAAGTATTATGCTTAGCATCGATAGGGATTCTAAAGTTTGTTCCAAGGTGATTTCAGAAGAAAATATTTTTTTAGGAATAATGGGGACAATAATTTAGGTAGGTGGAGTAAAGTTAGTACTAAATTTGTCTGTTAGTGTACTGGCTACATATTTGCAATTGGAATGTGTGATATTATTATCGTTATGGATAAGTTCAATGCATTGTTGGACATTATTCTTTAATTTTCTGACATAACTGGGGAAAAAGAATTGTTATTTTGTTTGGTATTTGTAATGATCATAAGCTCATTCTCCATTTTACATTTTCTTAAAAGTGTTCAATAAGAGTGCTTTAGAAAAAAATGTAAGAGATAAAAAGTTGAAAGAATATAATGTCTCTGATCTTTATCTAGTCATTACCTTTTCTTGTCTTGACAAACAGACCACATAAACTATTTTTACTATAGATTCAAATTTTCAGAAATGCATAGCACATAACAACAGGTATACCAAGTGTGATTCAGTAGGTTTCATTTCAATATGCCATCGATGGCGTAACTACATTGAAGTCCTTACTTGATGGGAAGACTAAGGTACTTTGGTTGTGAAACTCCATGAAAGTACTCAATAATATACATGCAGATTAAAAAAAAAAACAAACACTTTTTTCATTTAGGCCCCTTCACTGGATTTTTCTTATGCTACATGAATCCAGCAGGAGATCGTGAATCTGTGACGTTTGTGCCGCTGTTGAGACTAGCCCATGGCAGCTGCCCTCCTTCCATTCTATGCCTGTGCTGCTTTAAAGGACTTAGCTGTCTGACCTTCTGCTGCTCATTTCAGTGTAACACATATGTAACATGATGCAATTTAGGTCTGGAACAATCAGACTAACAGGACCTCTTTGTTGCTGATGTTACATACCTTACTAATTTCTGATAGAGGGCTTTTGTTTGTTTTCACGCTTATGTAAACATAAAATGCATGCTGGTCCCAAAAAGGTATCACATCACCTTGTCTTCCAGTGTTTTCTGTTAGTCGACCAGTATGACATTTCTTCTACTTCAGTACAATAATTGAATTCATCTGTTAATGACCTGCACCTGAAAAAGTACATTCTTATATCAATAGTAATCTATGCTCCCTGGAAGTGCTTGCCATGCTTCCTCATTCCTGCCCTATCATTACTTTATGCTTGCCATGCTTCCTCCTTCCTGCCCAGTCATTACTTTCTGCTTGCCATGTTTCCTCCTTCCTGCCCAATCATTACTTTATGCTTGCCATGCTTCCTCCTTCCTGCCCAATCATTACTTTATGCTTGCCATGCTTCCTCCTTCCTGCCCAATCATTACTTTCTGCTTGCCATGCTTCCTCATTCCTGCCCTATCATTACTTTATGCTTGCCATGCTTCCTCATTCCTGCCCTATCATTACTTTATGCTTGCCATGCTTCCTCCTTCCTGCCCAATCATTACTTTCTGCTTGCCATGTTTCCTCCTTCCTGCCCAATCATTACTTTCTAATAAAAATGTATCTCATTTACCACACATTCTACTGCTTCTCTTCACTTCAGTGATAAAAGGATGAGCTCCCTTAGGCTCTTCTCAAATGTCATTTTTTCGATTATCTTAACCTTCCTGTGTACCTCCTCCAGTGTTGTGACCTCCTATTTTAATAAGGCTTCTGGAAACAGGACGCAACATTTTATCTGTGGTTTCAGCATTGGCTAATTAAAGGACCATTATTACATTCTGCTTCCTGGACTCTAACCCCCTAGATATATACTGTAGCACTTTGATTCACCTTTGGTGCTGCCACTTCATTCAGAGCCTGACTGTTTTTTTTTATTAATAATAATAGCCCACAGGTTGCCGTCTTGTTCTTTTTTTTCATCTTGAATCCTTTAGTTGTGTGACCTGTGGTATGGTTTCTATTCCCCAGGTGCAAGAGCTTTACACTTGTGTAAGCTGAAGTTAATCAGACACCTGTTAGACCATGTCTGTACTCGCTTTAGAACAGGAGCCCTTCTCTTAGTCACTGTATAATGGACTGGTCCTTAGAATGTTGGACCTAAAAGATTGTTAGTGACTTGTAATGGTGGTTAGAACTGGAGAAGAGTGAAAAACTTACTACTGCATTTTCTTCACTTGCTCTCTGTCTTCTCTGAATTTGTGCAATCTCACTGTTTTTAACATCAGTGGATAGCTGTGCTGACAAGGTCAATAAAATGGCTGTTAACATACCTGTCCATAGCCAATGGGGTTTGGCTTTACTGAATGTAACCATAAAGATTTAAAAAGTAAAATTTAGAAAGTAAAAAAGTCATGAACATTAAACCTTTTAAATTTTGGGGAGTTGAGTAATCTCATGTTGATTAAATTAATTTTGATTATTTGTAGTGGAATGCCTTAGAGCCCTCTTTAGGCTTGCTACCAATTTGCTCTCACTTTACCCTAAGCATCATCTGCAAACATATTGCTCCAATTTGCATTGCCCTGATGATATCAGAGATGAGCACATTATACATATAGGACTCTAAACTAATCTGCATAGGACACTATTTGCTGCCCTGTTATCCTCTGAGAAGTCTGCCTAGCAACTTAGGTTGTCTTTGTCCAGCCATTTCTCTATCTAACCACACATCTGTTATCCACCCCTATCCTTCTAAGTTTTGCAAAGAGCCTGTGATGGAGGTAAAATCAAAGGCTTTGCTGAAATCCAGCTAGAGCACATTCGCATGACTACCCCTGGTAACTGATTCACTGAACATTATCAGGTTAGTCTGATAAAATTTAGCTGTTGTATGAGAAACCATGCTGGAACTCAATGAGCAGTTCAGGTTGCCTGAGGAACCTTATTTAAGCCCTAATTCCTTTTTTATTTTTAAAACCTTTATTGAATTATCACTTGTGACATAGGCACATTTACATTTATATAAAATTAATCAAACTGTATTAACAAGTTAATATTAACAAACATTATGGTTCACATGTATTGCTATGTATCATATAGCTTATGCAACATTACATAAATTATTAATTCCTGCCCATTTTTTAAACAAGAAACATGTTTATCAAATCATCACTTATGGCATAAGCAATCATATGTTTATATAAATGAAAACAAACCACACCGACACAGATCTAGTTGCAATCATTTTACATCACAAGCCATAGTGACACACTTCCAGTCGCAAACATTACATATCACTTATAATCAACCCAATTGTTTTCAGCCAAACATTACATAGCTCATTTAAGTCCTGCCTTCTTTTAACCTCATTCCTCGATGTATGTATTGTTCCCACAATTGCCATTTTTCCTATGTAGTTTTCTCCTACCTTTTTCCTAAAGATCTGAATTCCAGTTGTTTTATCTCTGTTACTATATTCACTACTTCTAGTATAGTTGGTGTAGATTTTGATTTCAATTTTCTAGTAATTGCTTTTTTGGCAGCCACCATAATTAGAGACAGTAAGGCCTTACCATGTCTAGGCAATTCTGATTCTGTATCATAGCTCAGAAAAATCATCTCCCTTGTCACACCAATCTGCCTACCCAGCATCTCTGATGGTATATATCGCAGGAAATCTTTAAAGTCCACCAACTCACTGCACTTCAAGAAAATATGTTCCCCATTACCTCTTTCTTCTCCAACACACCTCCAACATTTGCTATCCACCTAAGGAAAAATTCTCTGGAGTCTACTTTGGGTATAAAAATATCTTTGTAAACATTTCCAAGCAAAAATCCTAAATCTTCTAGATTTGGTTGCATATTTGGGAGACATACATACATCCTCCAACCGTTTCTTTGTGAATTGCTTATCCAAGCTCTCTTCCCAATCCTTTCTAACCTCCTCTGATTGATACTTACAGCTATCATGCAATATTTTATATGCTCTACTAATTATTCCTTTCTTAATGGCAGCTTCTGTTCTAGATACTACTAAAAACTCTACCAGTGCTGGTCTTTCATTTGGGACTCCCCTAATTCTTACTGTTTGCCTATACTAGGGCAGTTCTCTTATTCCCTCAATACTGAAGTAATCAGCTTATTGATTTTTGGGCTTCGTTTTAGTCCATATTTGTAGTTGGCATCATAAATGCTTGCCGACAATTACATGGAGTCATCAGCAACCTAAAAGTCCTGAAGAATATGAATGTCAAACATTGTACCAAAACCCCAGCAACCATTTGAAGGATACTTGGTGGGATCTCATCTTGCTCCAGTACTGTATCCTTTTTCAGACCTTCTCACCAGCTGATAAATCTTTCCATCTGCTTCATATCATCTCCACCTAATATGTTCTCATCTGTCCACTCTCCTCTGCCCCTGTACCACTATTCTGGATGACTACCCTCCCATTTGCTTTTTTTGGTGAAGATTGTTGCAAAATATATTACTCAGCAATGTGGAGTAAACCTTTCCAAAAATCAGAAAAGAGCAATCTTGTCTTTTTTTTAAAGATAAGCTACTAGATCACAACATCTCATTATAAAATGGCAATGCTTTAGAGATGATAGTTGATTAAAATAGCTGTAGGTATTTAAATATTCCTTAAAAGTGTTGTTACTGCCTTTTCAAATTTACTATCACTATTATTTTACATGATGTCACATCCATTATTTTGTAATATCACAACACTGTCTTCTATGTATTATCCCCTTCAATATGTAATGATGTTCAGCTTGCTTGCTATTATCAGTGTTGATGTACTTTCTTTGTAACCAGTAACTATGAATGATTGTTTAAAATATAATTTTGTTGTCGCTTCTCTGGTCTGGGTCATTACTGAAAAAGGTTTTTTTGACAAGTCCACCTATTGGTGAACAAATAAATAAAGAACTACATTTGCCTGCTTTTTTTGGTCTTCTTATACACCTGCCCTTACCAGGCTAGTTTTCCATTTTTCACCCATGGTATTTATCTTTCTGCTACATACCTGAAGAAGA
Organism: Protopterus annectens; assembly: GCF_019279795.1. Lineage (NCBI taxonomy): Eukaryota > Metazoa > Chordata > Ceratodontiformes > Protopteridae > Protopterus > Protopterus annectens. The sequence continues at coordinate 547,272,538 of NC_056733.1, forward strand.
CCTTTTCCACATTCTTAAAGTCTAACTTTTCCATTTCCATATTTGCCTATTTAATGCACTTCACTGGCATGATAACAGCCTTTACATAACCCTTCCATAACCATTCCCCCTTGTCCCTTGAATCCTTGTGTCTGATTTCCTTTATGCCTGGATCACATTCCCAGTGATTCAAATTGTGTTTTGGTGTTGACATCCCTTTTTCCAGGTGTCAGGCAATTTCCTCCTTATGGAGTTCCCCATAGATCTTCCAAATGTTTGTTCTCCTATCAGCTTACTAGATATCTTTTTATATACTCTTAAACAATACCAGATCTGGATGTTGTGACCCTTCCCAGCTTTTTTTTTTGTGATCCCATTTAAGAAAACTGTTAAATGGATGATATTAAATGGTAGAAGTCTGACATGAAGATCCCTCACCTTTTCCTGCCTACATATATCATGATCAATGGCATTCCCTTACCTGCTTTCAGCTAATACCTTCTTCCTTAAACTTTTCTAGGTCAGGTATTTTAATCTGTTTTGCCATTGTATCTTCACACTTTGGATGATGGATATTTAAATATGCTTCTGGCATTATGAGGTCCCTTGTCATAACCAGCCTCTTCCTTCCATCCACCCCCCTTAATTCCTTCCAGTCAAAGTTCTCTTCTCCTTGACTAGCTCATTATCTATTACAGTTTATTCGATGGCATGTAGATGACTCCAACACACCACTTTTTCACTTTACTTCAATCACTGATATTATTGCCTTCTTCTTCCTCTCCCTGCCATTCTATCAGCTCTTCTCTCGTCTCTTCTAATATTTTCCTCTTACCTTGCTTCAGCTGTCTTTCAGCCTTTCCTCTAGACATGTATGTTGCCACTCCTTTCCCTATTCTTTATACTGTCTTATTTGAACACTCTGTGGCACACTAACACAATGCCTATTCCACTCCTCCCACTGGCTCATATCTATGCTATCCATGTCATATCAGAAATATTTTTTATTGACCTTTCTTGACAAATGCCTAGTTAGATGCATGACATAGGGGGAATTGTACTTGATGATGGGTCTGGTAAAGGCTGGGTAGAGTGGTGCCATAATTTCCTTGGACTTGGATGCCATACCCTTGCTTATGAGTTGGGTGACATAACATGATTTTCTTACTATCATGAATATGCATTGGCTGAAGGCTAGTTTGCTGTCTACATATGTTCCCAGATCCCTAACTACAAGGTCAGCTGTTAAGTGTGTTTTATCGATGGAGTAATTAGCTTGGGTGGATGATTTCCCAAAGAGCACTATAATGCATTTCTTCATGTTGAGGTTTAATCCGTGCTTTTGCTCCAGTAATTTGTATGTGTTAGATACTCTTGTAGGATGCCTGTGACATGAGGGAGTCTATGATAGCTCCCAATTTACAATCACCTGTGAACTTGGTGAGCCAGAGGCTTTTGACATTAGCCTTGACTTCCAAGAAGTCGATGCCAAATAGGAGTGGGCCAACATGGAGCCTTGGGGTACTCTGCTGGTGACTGGTCTCTTGGCAGAGGTGGTCTCACTGATCCTGACTTCTTGGGTCCTATCTGTGAGCCAGCAATTTAGCACATTATGTAGGGATTTATGCTGTGAGAGTTTATTAATAATACCTGAGAGTGATATTGTTATTGAATGCCTTGGCCAGGTCAAGGTAGGCAGTATATGCCATTTTCGCCTCATCCATATCTTTGGTGACCATCTTAAAGAATTCTAATAGGTTGAATAGGCAAGACCTTCCCTTAACAAAGCCAAACTATAATGGACCAAATGTCTGTAGGTTGCCAATGTCCTTGATGATCATTTCTATGATAATTTGTTCCATGGCTTTGCATATTATACTTGTGAGACTAATAGGTCTGTAGTTCCTGGGGTCAGTTGATGTACCACCCTTATGAAGAGGGATGACTGTTGCAGCCCACTATTCACCTGGCATGTGACTTGTTTTGAGGATGTAGTTGAAAAGTGTCTCAAGTGGTCCCACTAAGTCATGTTTTAGGCTATTTAGGAAGCAACTGGGGATATTCTCAGGGCCCATTGAAGCAGTGTTTTTGGCCTTTGCAAATGCCACCAGCATCTTTCACTTAGGGTAGTTGGGGTGAGTGGTGTGGTGAAGTTACAGCTAACTTTATCAGCCAGTAGATTCACTATGTCAATCTGGTCAGTGAAGATTGCATCATTCACAACCAGTTCTGCACACTGCTGAGCATTACCTTTAAGTTTCGGGCATAGCTGTAGAAGACCTTGTGATTGTTTTTAGCCTCGGAGGCTATCCTGAGTTTGAAAGTGACCTTGTTAAGCATTGTTAGACCTCTCAGTTGCTTGTTTACATGAATGAGAGAGCTCTTGTCTCTATGACAGTTTCTCTTTCTGAATTTGGTCTTGACTTTTTTCTTTTGTTATATATGCTGTTAAGGAAAGGATTTCACCAATGAGATTTGTTTTTGGTATTAGATTTGGGCTTACTTGTGATAGGTACAGCAGCTTCAATGCATCCATTTAAATGTTTGTGCAGGGTTCCAGTGAATAATTATGCATAGGTAGCTGTGTTCCCATGGTGTGGGAGAGCCATGAATTTTGACAAAATATTGCTTGATAGAATGTAGTTTACTTTAGAATTGTTCCTAACTGTCACAGGTTTAGTTGTTTTTTTGGGGGGTGGGGGTTGGTTTATATTTCAAAGGAAACAGCTTTGTGGTCCAACCTCACCAATGAGGATGTGACACAGGTGAGGGTGCAATGCTTTCCCATGTTGGCGAGTACTCGGTCCAGTATGTTTTATCCTCTAGTTGGAGTACACACTACCTGGTCCAGGTGTTTGTATGGCTGAAGTCCAGGAAACATTGTGCCTGTGAGTTAGAGGCAGTGTATATTTCCCAGTCTATAGGCAGGTAGTTAAAGTCTGCCACGAATAAGGTATCCCGTTGTTTGATGAGTGCTTCTAGTAGGTCTAGATAATAGTTGTGAGCTTTGTGGATCACAGATGGTGACCTGTATCTGGTCAGGGCATGGTAAGAAGTCTTATCTATGGAGATCTGGGCATGGATGAACTCCAGGGCATCATCCTGTTTAACCAAGTTAGAGCTGCATTTGTTGTTAATGTAGATTGAGACACCTCCGCCTTTAACCCCTGTTTGTGCTGCTGTTGGCCTAAATGTGTGGAAGACACTCTAACATGTGAGATTAGAGAAGCTGCTATTAAACTTGGGGACTCCCTGATACTTCACTCTGGCTGCCTCATAAATATAACTTTGGGAACATCATCATCATCATCGACAGAAGGTATCCATCATCTGGTGTTAACTTAATAAGATTTGGAGGACCCCAACTCTTAGTGGTACATGAAATTGCATTCTGCTTGGCCTTGTATCTAGCATGTGCTACCCATATCATTTGCCTTTTTCTTGCACTGTGCTAGTGCTCTGTTTTTGCCTCCAAGTGCATTGATTTCAACAACTACTTGACTCCAGGACTTTTTCCTCTCTGCTTGTCTGGGCCCCCCTTTATCAAAAAAAGTTTCCCCGTATGTCTTAATATGTCCTAAATGCTGTCATGAAGACATGCTTTTCCTCATGGCTGAAGTTATCCTTTCTGTGCTTTGATCCCTTATTCTCTATCAGTACTATGTGGCAAAAAAAAAAAAAAATGGTTACAATCAGACATTGTGACAGTAATATTTGGATGTCATCGGCTGTTAAGTACAAAGAACCCACAGTAACTGTTATGTAAGACAAATAAATATGAATATTTGCACACACATATGTGTGTGTGTGTGTGTGTGTGTGTGTGTGTGTGTGTGTGTGTGTGTGTGTGTGTGTGTGTGTATATATATATATATATATATATATATATCTCAATATATCCATACAGACTTTAGTCTTATGTTAACTGCTTTTCATTCAATCACAGTAGTCAACCAAAAAGCAACTTGCCATATTCTCTGCCATTGTAGTGTATTTTTTTATCAGTCAGTACCAAAACATCAGATTCATCTCACATGCCTATTCCTGTCCTTTGTATACTGAAATCCCTCTAGTAAATTAAGCATTTATTGCCATATATGCACAGTCAGTATGCTACACATCTGTAATGCTCATTTTCTATAATCACTGCTTAATTCCACAGTTCATAAATGCAACTTCAGAATGACAAAGAAAGTTTTCACTTAGGCAGTGGTATCGACACATGCATAGTGTACATCACAATTCATTGCAAGTGACCTTTAAAACAATATTACAATATTTTTTAAAGTATCATAATAATAATTTCTAAAAGTTTTTTTTACTTTACTACATCTGTAGTATCCTAATACATTTGCCATCTATCACAGCTCTTTACAAATTAATATGGAGATGCTCGCGCTATTGGCAAAAATTCAGGACCATTTGCAAGTGTTATATACAAATTAAGTTAACTTATATGCATATCTATGAATCATACTAGTATGCAAACATGTCCGAGGTATATCAGTGAAATTCAGCATTTTGCTAACTGTGAATGTATATTCAACATTACACAAACTTATTTAAAAAAGACATGCTGCACATGTTTTCAAAGTCGGCAACACTCTGTAGCTGGCCCAAGCTTTTTGCGGAAATGTGTGGATGGCCGTAAACTAGTCAAAATAAGAATGCACTTTAAAAATTCAAAATGGAGTTATCTGAATGTCTGGTTTTCAGCAATCTGAAGGTTAAACCCTGCCATCCAACACTGTCTGTCACACCCTAGCAACTCACAAGTCAAACATATTATAAACTGATATTATAAAGTCATAAAAGTAAAAAAAACAAAAAAAAAACAAAATCACACTGATATTGACATTTATTCCCCCACCAAAAAAAAAAAAAAAAAAAAAAAAAAAAAAAAAAAAGAAAAGAAAATGATACTTCTACCATATTACATGACACATATTGATGTTAAAGTACAAAACAAATAATTTTTATCAATAAGCAGTAATACTACAGGTTTTTAACCACACATGGAAAGGACAGGTAAGTGTTTTCCTTTAAGATAAAACCGTATGCGAAAAAGTAATTTTGGTTGCACTAAATTTGCCATTAGTATCAATGCCTGCTATAATGACCGTGCTAGCAGAAACCGTTTAGTCAAGGTGATGTCACACTCAACAGGGAGTGGTTCTAACCCTGATTAATACATCCCTCACTATGCTTAACTCATTCTTGTTCTGGGTCTTCAAAAGTTGGTAACTCCTGTGAAGGCATGAGCTATACTCCTAGCTGGTCTGATAAGGAGACTGTGATCATGCGTTCCCTTTTGCATGATTCATACCTGGAGAAGATTGAGGCATGCATTAGAAATATCACATGGAAAAAGATTGAAATCTGGCAGGAGTTGGGTGACCAGCTGTCAGTCCTGACAGGTATAACCTGCTCTGGTCAGCAGTGCCATCACAGGTATGAAGATTTGCAGAAACATAGGGCTGACCACCTGGCTGAGTGGGCAGGCCAAGTTGAGTCAAGAAGGCCGGAGTTTTAACTGAGTCATATAGATAGATAGATAGATAGATAGATAGATAGATAGATAGATAGATAATAAATTACTGCTATTGTGAAATGCATAGGAAATCAGGAACATGTATGTAATCATACATGCATCCCTTGAGCAAAATGGAATATTAGTACTGTATTAACAGATTATAATAATAAACATACATGTCAGGTAAGAGTATTAAAATAATAATCTGTATATGTAACTGTGTACATTGTGTACTAATTTACAAGTATCAGTAATGGAGAATGGATATATAGTTATGAAATAAGAATTGCAATTATAGATTTTTAATTTTTTTACCACTGCATGGGAAGAGATGTAATAGATAATATTACATGAAACCAGGTTTGTGTAGGCTGCACAAATATAACTAAAACAGTTGCTAAACACAGTTGTTTGTCCAGATGTATTTCTAGCTGCATGTACAACATGTCTGAAATCTCAACCACCACACCCTACTTAGACTTCAGATTGAGGTTACTGTACTAAGTATATAACCAGCACAAGGTTTTCTGAGAATACACTGTTTTGCTTCAGTATTACTTATTAAATCAGACACAGTTCTACTGAAAAGGAAATGTGCACTTCCTTGATTTGATACATTTCAGCATTTGCACTTTAGCTATACAGGACAGAGTGTTGCACGTATTTTGAGAACAACATTCAAGACACCTGTCATATTTTAATATTATCCTTCTGAATGAAAGAGAATGTTAGTACAGTATTAATTCATGCAGGTATGTATATGAAGGGAAAAGAAAGAGGAAAAAATGAGTTAATGTTTGGCCAGGATTATAGATGTATTTATATGTAGCAGAAATTCAAATGCAGGTTAACAAGACTGGCCTTCTTTCTTTTCATCATAGTTGAGGAAGAAATTAGATACAACAGCCAGCAGCAAAAGAGAAGATCAGAGCGATGGGTATTTTCCTAAGTATAACAACTGTATAAAAGTGAATGTTCTTTCTTATTATTTCATTCTATGTATAAAAAATAATTACACAGTACTTAATCTTTAATGGTAACAGAAAAAGTCAAAAAAATGTTTTAGAAGTGATTTCTATATGACTCCTAAAGACAATATTGTTATCACTTCACAGATGAAAAAAATGCAACTGAAGACTTAACTGATCAAAGAAATGTTTTATAATCTGATTTTTAACCTGATTAACTACAATAATTACTGAGTTTTTTGGTAATGTATTCTATGTATTGAAAGTATATAATCTGAGAGAAGCACACACCCCATTAGAAAGTCAAAAGCCCTTGTCATTTCTCTACAAGTAGATAAGCACTACTGTTATCATACTTTTCTAGTACAAAAGCACATCCCAGATCACTGACCCACTGTATGCATAAGCACTTTCCATGCACAAGTTTTACTTCAATAAAGATTTTACTGCAGTATTTCAGTATTGTATAAAGTACATGTAAACAGTGTTGTGGGGATTTATTGTGCTTTTTCTGTATTGTCTGTCCCTACCATTTTTTCTTCTTTTTTCCTTTTTTTTATTTTGCTTTTGCATTCCTTTCTCCATTTTTTGTTTTGCTTCTCTCCCATTTCTTTTCTATTTTCTTTTTTTTTTTTAACAGATTCAAATCCCTCAGCAGACCAGGCACATACCTCCCAGGCTAGAGACACATCACCCTCTGCCTGCCCGGGGACATCCTTGAAGGGTTGGAGTGGAGACGCCACTCCTGCAGGCACTCCAGCACATGGCAATTCAGCAAGCCTCACAGTAAGGAGGCTTTGGAATTTGGTGGAGGATGTACTGGTAGAGGTAGTGGACAGGAGAATTCAGCCATTCAGAGCCTCTGTTTAGTGTGTAGAAGACATGTTCTCCCACTTGGTGCTGACCAGCATACCAACACAAGCCCCTATCCCCTCCACATTGGGGTCCTCCACTGCATCTGGCAATGGATGTATTTGAAGCCCTATGGACTGGAATTCCTGCTGGAACTTCCTCAGCCCTTCTTCGCTTACCCTTTCTCCTTCACTCCCTTCCCTATTTCCCACCCACATTACCTTGTTATTAAAAAAAAGGGGGTCCATCAATGAAATAAAAGATAGTGACCATTCTCTCGATCCTCCTCCAGCTCAAACCCTCTTGATGTTTCCCTTGAGTGTTCCCCTCTTTGTTTTTGTTTTCCCTTTTTTCAATCTTTCCTACCTTACCCCTCCTGTTCTTTAATTAAACCATTAAGGTGTCAACAAAATGATACCCCTATATAAAAAATTATAAACCACTTATCTTTTTTAAAAAGTCAGTCTCGACTGATCTGTAGTCCACAGTTTTCCTAAAACCCTTTGATTTGTGACTGCATTTAGCCACACTTGCCCAAGATATGTGAAAAAAAACTTATGATTTTGCAAAATAATTTGCAAGTTCATAATACAGACCTTTATACAATCTAGTCTTTTGCAAAAAGTAGTTGTGTTTTTTAAAAAAAAGATTCACTTTTCCATATTCATCACAAATGGTTTTCACTAACCTTATTTGCATATCATTATAGCACCACTATATGCAAATAACAGTAATGCATTTGTGAAGTCCTGGACTATGAATACTGGCCTAAGTCTAAAATAAATTCACAACCTCATACTCTGTAAACACAAATGTTTATTTTTAACATTTTACTTCAGAAGTTAAAGAAATAAAAAAAGAAATATAAAGACTGAAAAGAAAACGTGAAACAACTCCAACCAATTAAAATTTAGTTCAACAGTACCAAGTATGCAACAAAATTAATCTCCAACAATACCAGATACAGTAAACAAACAAATAAAAGATTTTGCAATTAATACTGTCAATGTGAATAAAAACAAACCGTAGGCATATAATTGTAATATGTATGCAGTACTAAGGAAAACAAAATAAAACACATTTTCTAAGGGACAAGTCCTATTACACCCATACCTCTCAAATGTACAGGTTTTCGCAGAATGTCCAGATTTTTGCCTCATATTTTTGCTCTGTTTATCATAAAATTGTGGTTTTCTGGCAAATCACTGGCAGATCATTGAGGGTTTAAGTCACAAAATAATGAAAGACATTTAAATTTCAAACTTCATACCCTTCAGAAATTTTATTCTAATGCAAAACCTGTTATTCTATTAACTTTCTAAGTTTGTAGGAACAATATTTAAAAAGTGTCACTATTTCGTGGCCTTTGCCCCCTTGTTATTTATGGTTTTGTCCAGATTTCTTACTCTGAGGTTGAGAGGTATGACTACACCCCATGTTTGTATTTCACCCCCCAAACCTCCTTAATTTTATTTTTCTCACTCCAGGGTCACTATAACTTAAGGAATGAGTGATCAAATGCAGACATTGAAACATTGAAAAACTGCTTTCTTCGGCTATCCCAGGGAAATTGCAGCCTCAGAGAACATGAAAAAAATTAGCATGGAGGTGCTATCATATCTCATGTACATGCTGTGAGAAACAACAAATGGCCAGATACTCATCAAATTGTAAACTTTAAGCAGCTGTGATATGAGCAAATGTGTACGACACAAGTATCTATAAGCTGCTGCTACATTCTTCTGATCCTGGCAGCTCTGCTTATGTACTCAATTCTTCTCTCTGTCCAGATGCATGAATCTACTCAAGATGGACAACTTCTAAATTACCAGGATTTGCTATTAGACACAAATATTTCATCTAGTGGTCATAGAGTTTCTGTCATAAAGTGTACTTGTGGGTAGAAATTCAGTATTTGGTTACTTTGTAGGTTTTACTGAAGCCTCTTCAGTCATGACCATGTAGCTGAATGGCACTATCATGCCATTTTGTCAGAGGTTTGGTGACGTGGGTATTAGTTCTATTAGAGCCGATGGTGTAGTACCCTGCTTGCATAGAGTTATGGTGGGGTAGAAGCTTTGACCCAAATGTAAAACAAGTATTGATAAAGTATGTTTTAGTCAACCAGTTCAGAGCAAATGGACTTCAGTGAAATAATCATCATTTAGGTCAGTTGTATTAATGCTGAGCCACCAAATGGATGGTTCAGTTCTCCATGAACTAACTTCTAGTATTGCCCTGTGTCTTGCTGGGTTCCTCTTTCTATGGGGATTTATCTCTAAACACCTTATCATTGATATCCAGTGGGAGAAGGAAGGGTAAGTACCTGGAAGAAGCATCACCCTGCTGACAGCCTAGATTTGCTTATACCCTAATAGACTCCTCATTGCCTATATACAGTGGTGTCAGTGCAGGGTTCCATGATCATATATTGCAATGCATATATGTCTCTGCATTTAACTTTGTTGCTGGCATTCATTTATTTCTTGACATCCCACAAGCCAAGGATTAGCCTTCAGACAAGACAAGGGGACAAACTTGTAACAAGGTCTGTCCCCATGTTTTCCTAAAGCAAGGAATCCTAGCACTAGCTACTCAGTCTTATTCTCCACCTAATTCTCCAACACCCGGGGTACTATTTATTTTAAGATCATTATCAGCACAGTAAGCACCTTGTCCCTGCTCCAGCAGTAGTGACATTAATTTAGTTCATGGGATAAATACGTAGATTAAATGGCAACAATTGGAAAAGGTTTCCCTACTTGTAGTTCCACACCATAGCCTGTGTACAATGTTACATTATAGATCATAGGATCATAGGAAGTCACTAGGTTAATGGCCCTAGGGTCATTACAAGACTAGCTGAGCTCTACTGATATTTCCATGATCAGCATCTATTGCCTCTGTCCAAGTGGGACACAGGTGGAACCCTCAGGGTTTATTCATGGTTACCCATCCAATCATCCAGATTGTGTTTGAAGATGGCCAATAAGGTGCTCTGTTTGACATGAAGTGGGAGTGTGATCCAAAAGTGTGGTAACCTTGGGGAGACAAATCTGTTCCTCCAGCAGGTTCTATTAATGTCACATACCAGGTTAAGGTCTTTAGACCAAGTAGCCAGTGTACCATTTGACTTGCGGATATGCAGCATTTCCAATAAAGCAGGGTCAGAGATCACCTCTGAGCAGTCTGTAAGAAACAGAATAAAGCAACAGTAATTTCAGATGATTCATATAGGATGGATGCTGAAGACTTTGAATTTTCCTTGTGAGGAACCTTTGCAGTCTCTCCAATTGCTGTAGGTTCTTGCAAAGGTACATACCAAAAGGGGGGTTGTACTTAATTATTGGCCTGATGAGGGAAGAGTACAGGGAGGTTATAATTTATTTTTTTCTGGAGGCAATGCCCTTACTTATGAGATGAGCAATATAGAATTCCCTTCTTACCACTGTGGAGACATGGTGATCAAAGGTAAGGTTGCTGTCAACCTGTGTGCCCAGGGCTGTCACCACTGAGTGCATACTTACGGTGTTGCTATTGATGTGGTAGTTAGCAGGAACATCTCTCTTACCAAAAGGGATGATAATACATTTTTTGCATTGAGTTTAAGGCCATAATTTTGGCACCAATCATTTGTTTGTGTAAGAAAGACCCTCTTGTAGGATGTTGACATAGTTTGGAGATTCTATGACTGCTCCCTCTTTTTCTTAGACAGCAATTTCTTCCTCTTACTTTAAAGCCTCTTAATAGCAGTTGTCCACCAGGCAGGTCTGCTCTTCCTTAAGGAGTTTGTTTTGGTCCTATCAGGTATGGACGAGTCAATGCAGTTATGCATGTGTTTATATAGCATATTGGTGTAGAGCTTGGCATATTTGCCATTTCCATCTGAGGGGGGAGGTGCAGTGAACCTATTTATAACATCTTCTAAGAGGTTATAATCTGCTTTGGAGAATTTCTTTAGTTTAGCTGCTGCTGGAGGGGGCAGGTGTGATAGTTACTTCAAATGAGACTGATTTGGGATCAGATGTCACAAGGGAAGACCTCACACTGTTGATGCTACTGTGTTCCCCCATATTGCTAAACACCAGATCCAGAATGTTGGCAACCCTTGTGGGGAGGGGGGGGGGTCAACCAGTTGGTCTAGGGAATTAGAGTTAACAAAGTTGAGAAACCTTTGGGCAAATGATTTTGAGCATAAGTAATTTACCCAGTCAATGGAAGGGTAGTTAAAGTCGCCCAAAACTATGGTGTTCAGATGTATCTTGATAGACTCAAGTAGATCCAAATAGGCAGAGTCCTGATTCATGGAGGATGTCCTGTAGCTGGCAATAACTTGAATAGGTATCCTACCAACAGTTAATTGAACCTGAAGTATCTCTAGGGAATCATACTGTTTAACCAATCTAGATGTGTATTTATCTTAAATGAATATTGATACACTGCCTCCTTTAGTTTTCATGTCTTCAGTTTGTGTTCTGAATGTGTGGAAGGAGGTGTAACCCAGTATGGCTGGGATGCTGTCTGCAGCCTTGAACCAGGTCTCTGTGCCTACATTTTCCAAGGTGAGAGCAGCTTCCAGTGAGTACAGTTTCAAGTTAAGACTCCTAGCATTTAGCAGTAAAGCCTTGAGGTTGCTTTTAGATTAAGTTTTTATGTCAGGAATTTTGTCCTTGAGACACTTCCTAAAAAAGGCACTAAGGGGATGGCAAGAGCATTAGCCAGTAGCTGAATTCCCAGGGTTGACAGATGAAGACCATCTCTGGCAAAGCATCAAGGCCTGTCGATCACGTCATCCCAGGCTGGTAGATATTGGATCCCCTTAGAAAGACACCAGAAACTAAGCCAATTATTGAAGTCAATTATTTTCTGTTTGTATTGAGGCATCATCCTAGTTGAAGGTAAAATGGTGCTTAAGGCTAGGGACATACCTGCTTGAGACACATAGTTGGAGAGCTCAGTCACATCTCTTTTCATATAGTCCAGAGAGGTGCTTCTCAAGTTGTTCACACCAACATGGACTATGACAGAGTTATAACAGTACCTGTCGCTGAGACACTTGAGTGCATGTGTGATATGGCGGATGCTGGCACCTGACATACAGCTGACCGTGACCTTTTCCTTATCCAGTCTGGTGAGGGGGACATCTGTGTATCTCATGACAGAATCACATATGACTAATATGTTTGGTTTTGTGTTTTACCTTAAGGGCCTAGTAGGTGAAACATGGTGCTTGAGCTATTATGTGTATTGTGTTCTGCAGAGGAAGTATTATGTGTAGCATGCTTGTGTTTGGGAGGTCTCTGGTGTTTAGGTATGTTTCTGGTGGGGACCTCCGCATATGTAGGTATGTGTGATGTGGCTTTGGGTGGAGTAGGAAGTGAGGTGTACATGCTGACAACCCACTCATTGTCATATGTACTGACTGGTGCATGAGAGAGCATGGATTCATCGTTCTTAATACAGTTGCATCTCTCACATGTTGAGTTTATGTGTACTTGAAGTAGAGGATTATCGGTGAACATGAGGCAGTTGCTACACTGCCCCAGGATGCCCATGTTGACCAAGATGGCTGGAGAAAATGTGGCAAATTGTCCATCCATAGTGTTAGGTACATTTATATGGCCAGGAAATGAGGTTACACTTGGGAATGGCTAGTGGGTGAGATGAGTGTTGGTACCTCTGAGGCTAGGCTAGACAATAGAGCAGGGTAACAAACAAAAAACTCTGGAGGACTATCAGCAAAGTGCTAAGGGAAAATGTAACAAGCAAAACATTTGTGTCTGTAACCACCAACAGTAACCACTGCTATTTGGCAGTGTACAATGATGTGCTACACACAAACAAGCGCACATGTGAGGCTTAAATAAAACAAGAAATAACCATTTTAACTCAAATTAGACAATAAGGATGGTCTCCCTGAGCTCTAATGCACTCACCCTAGATTCGATGGGACCCAGACAGCACTCTCCTACCACAATGGTGCAGAAGTGCCTTCCCCAATAAAGATGTCTTGAATTTAATGCTCAGAAGTTACAAAACAGACCCAGAAACAGCAAATCTAGAACTGGGCTATGCTACAACTTAACTAGTACAGTATATAGTAAAATGTGACAAAAAAATGTTCAGATAATTCAAACAGACAATAGAATGCAAATACAAATTAAATGTGCAATATAAGAGCAACAACAGGCACGTATAATTAGTTATAAGCAATGGATGCCCCAAATCTTTCAGTATCTCAGTAAAGAGCTGGTTTTAGTGCTCAAGTGATATCAAACAGTCTAGATTCAGCAAGCCTGAATATAGCCTATGCTATAAAATGCAGAAGTACTAGAAATTCAAAGTGCATAAAATCAGTCACAACAGCAAAAAGTTTAAATAAAGCAGCAATTCAGTAAAAATCTATTCTCAAAGTACAATGTAGGCTTTAAAATGCTTATTTTTCAGCAGATTTTAGTATTCAAATGACACCAATCAGTTTAGATTCAGTCTAGATTCAGCAAGCCTGATTTTAGCCTATGCTTTAAAATACAGAAGTACTAGAAATTCAAAGTGCAGAAAATCACAGTCACAACAGCAAAAACAGTTTAAATAAAGCAGCAGTTCAATACAATACTCCCACAACAGTGTAGATCACAAATCTTCCTAGTGTGAAATAACTGGTCTAGAACCCAAGATCTTAAACCAGAACCATGTCACTTAGAATAAGAGGCACAATAAGCCTTCATCAGCAATTCTCAGCTTAGAAAGGTGTAGGCCACAATGTCCTGCCACAAGAACCTATGCCACAAACCTTCCTAATGTAAAATAACTGCTTTTTTTGCCCAAGTGCTTAAGCCAGAACTAAGACCCTTCAGAATAAGACACAATAAGTCTTCAACCAGCAATTTCCAGCTTAGAAGGGTGTAGGCTATCCTCTCCTGCCAGAAGAGTTTAGACAACAAATGTTCCTAATATAAAATAATTGGTTTGGAACCCAAGTGCTTAAACCAGAACAAAGACACTTAGAACAACAGGCACAATAAGCCTTCCCCTAGCAACTGCCAGCTCCGAAGGGCAGAACCTATTCTCTCCTCCCACAAGAGTGTAGATCAGAAACCCTCTTAATGTAAAATAACTGGCTTGAAGCCCAAGTCCTTAACCCAAAACTAAGAGACTTAAAATAACAATTACAATTTAATCAAGCTAGTAACAAGCAGTAATAAATGCAGCAGAATAAATGCAATTGAACAATTTTAAGAACAACAGTAAAAGCAAAATAAAGTAATAAAGTAGGAAGAGAGATAAATACAGTAAAAGCATCTGAATAAAGGAAGGAAACAGAAGAAAATTCAAGGTTATGAAACTAAGGGGTGGGCCTTCCCAAATGATCTCACTGTAATCAGTAGAATGAGCTGATGTGATAGGACTGGTAGGAGTGTCTAATATCACATTTAGAGTAGAGGCAGGAACTCAAATGCCACCAAATTTTAAGAATTCAACAACACTTGGGTGAGTGGGTGGGAAAATATAATAGAGAGAGAAATCAGAACAGAAGTAAGGATTCCTGCAATGTAAAGAATCCTTGGAAATAAGTTCATTAGCCCTGAGAAATGTTCACAACACACAAAAGCTTTGCAAAACTTAGAAATAATTTTGCAATCTCAGAAAGCTTTTGCAGAATATTGTTAAAACAATAACCTAAGAGCAAAACAGTAGATGAAGTTTCTTTAACAAGTACAGCCCAGAAAACAGTGATAAATTCAACCAAATATATAAATGCAGCACAGAATTGTTAAATATCACTGAAACAGTTAAAGAAAGTGCAACATATGTATGTATATCAGCTTTGTATCTCTAGATGGTTTTAGAAGCAATCCAAATCTTGCAGGCACAGGTGAACAGCCAGGCACAAGGAAGCTCTGAATAAAAGAGCAGAATCCTGCAAAATGTCATTCATTTATACCAGCAAGATGAAAGATTTTCTAAAGTTAAACTCTCAGACCAATCAGATAAAAACACAAAAAACTATTGACCAGTAGTTCCCACCTAAATAAAACAGAGATCAGAACAGAAGTAAGGATTCCTGCAATATCAAGAATCCTTGGAAATAAGTTCACTAACCCTGAGAAATGTTCACAACACATAAAAACTTTGTAAAACTTAGAAATATTTTGGCAAACTCAGAACAGCTTTTGCAGAATACTGTAAAAACAGCAACTTAAGAGGAGTACAGTAGATGGAGTTTATTTAACAAGTGCAGGCTGAAAACAGCGATAAATTCAACCAAATATATAAATGCCGTACAGAATTGTTAAATATCACTGAAACAGAGTAAGTGCAAAAAATATACTTATATCAGCTTTGTATTTCCAGATTATTTTAGAATCACTCAAAATCGTACAGTGAATAGCCAGGCTCAAGGAAGCTCTGAATAAAAGAGCAGAATCTTACAAAATGTAATTCTTTTATACCAGCAAGATGAAAGGCATTTCTAAAATCAAACCCTTATGTCAATCAGATAAAAACACAAATCGATGTTGACCAGTCGTTCCCACCTATATAAAATGGAGACAGAGATCAGAGCAGAAGTAAGGATTCCTGCAATATAAAGAATCCTTGGAAATAAGTTCACTAATCCTGAGAAATGTTCACAACAGAAATGACTTAGAAATATTTTGGCAAACTCGGAATAGCTTTTGCAGAATACTGCTAAAACAACAACCTAAGAGCAGCACAATAAATGGAGTTTCTTTAACAAGTACAGGCTGAAAAACAGTGATGAATTCAACAAAATATATAAATGCAGCACAAAATTGTTAAATATCACTGAAACAGTTAGTGCAAGTGCAAAAAATATACTTATATCAGCTTAGTATTTCCAGATGTTTTTAGAAGCAATTCAGATCTTGCAGCCACAGGTGAGCAGCCAGGCACAGGGACTCCAAATAGCTGTACTATTTTAAGGGATACTTCTACTCCCAGCAGCATTTCATGAAACAATTTTCAGAGTTTTAGATACTGAAATATAAATACGCCTGCATTACAGCATTAATATGGTGGTCGTGCTGACACATACCCCTGTAAAAGTATTATATCTAGCAACTTATTCTTCACTGTGTTACTTCAGAAGGAAGCCTTTTACTTTGATGAGACTGTAGAACTTGAAAAGAGGTATTTTTTGCTTAATATGCTCCTAAAATACATTTGATTTCAACCAGCAAAGAATGCAGACGTTTCCTATGAGCATAAAAGATGCAGCACACATTCCTTGCAGCATGCATATACTGTTTACATTTTGTTGTATAGTTTGTAATGAATGTGGCAGCTGTGATCTGCAACATGCTGCACACTAAGGATACTTTTGCAACTGAAGTGAACACCAGAAAATAGTTCCTGTTGCATGAAAGTCTGCAATGTTGAACTCAGTTATATGGTACAGGATGTGATGTATGGCCTGACCCAATCTTCAGCAATCTGGTTCACAAGAATGGGTTATTTCTAATCATTAGGAAAAGGCCCATATAGCTGTAGTATGGGGAAAATATACTCTTTTGCAAAACAAAATGGTGCAATGTTTCCTACATGATTTGAGGTTCTTCTGCCTTTTTGTTTGTTTTATTGGAGCTGTGTTATTTTTCTGGACTAACAGACTTTGCACTGATGCCATATCTTAATAGCATCCATTTCATTTTCAAATAATTTACTCAACCTTTGTTGACAAATTGGTCAATCTACAGATGTTTTCATGGCTTTTTGCAGTAGAGTGAGGCACTGATATCATGTTTTATCACTGGCATTCAGAAAAACAAAACAAGAATAACATTAATTTTCTTCACAGTATAAACAGGTAAATCAAATGACTTCAATTGGAAATGTTTTCCTACCTGTAGTTCCACACCATAGCCTGTGTACACTGTCACATTATAGATGCACTCCAAATAACTGTACATTGGTAATGGGGGATAGTCTGCCGAATCAATGTATCCTTCTGGCTCGGAGAAGTTTACGCTGCACAGAACTAAAGGTAAAGGATAGTTTGATAAGTTGCCAGCAAAGCACTGTTTTGTTAAATATAATGGATTTACTGGAAATTAATTACCTCCCCACCACCATCTTTTAATTCCAGAAGTAATCTTACATCTCATTTCAATTTAACCACAAAGTGCACCAGCCATTCTAGCAGTTATCACAGCATACGTTAGACTGCATAATACTTTCTTAAATATTCATCTGCTTCAGGAGAAATGATTTAAAGGATTGAAAATATTTCCTTCAAAACTTTAATTTGAAAGTCAGCATCAATGCAAACTGTGCTTCAAAATTTAAGAGCTGATACTCATACCTCTCAAGTGTACCTCATTACGAGGAACGTACCTCATTTGGGGTCTTAAAAAGTTCATGTTCCTCGAAGTTCCTCAAAGTTCCACATTGAAAGAGTCTGTCACACATTCAGTGTTAGGAATTTTTTTAAATGAAATCCATGGTAAATAGAAATTGATCATATTAATTCATTAAAAGATCTTCTTTATAAGTAAAACCAGCATATTTTAACCATCCTATGACCTTCCTAGTTAAAGTTGTTAGTAAGCCATTAGTATGTCTTCCACATTTTGCCCATTTGTTCCACATTATGAGGGCTAGTGTTCCTCATTTTGGAGATGGAAGTTTGAGAGTTATGATGGTACTCCATTTATCTTTATGTTTGTTTGTGGGGTGCGTATGTGTTTGTGTGTGCGCCTGTGTGTGCCTGTTTGTGTCTGTGTGTGTGTACGAGTGTGCATATATGTGTGTGGTTGTATGCACTCACATGATACATGTCTGTGCAAGCTTTTGTAATGTGAAATAATAATAGACACAAATTACTTCTTCAAGTTCCCGAAAGAAACATGTAAGTGACTGCTAATCATGGCTGATTGATAGCCAGCTTACCTTTTCTTTGATTCACAGGGAAGACTACAACATTTATGCTGTGACATTAGTGTGAATGTTTACTAAATCTAAACAGATTATTTATGGGTTATATGGGGGAGGAAGCTTGGAGAAGCAGATCTTGCAATTACTTCAGTGTCATGTACATTAAGGAAAGTGGGAGGGGAAATGAAGGTAAGGAATTAGAAAGACCCCACCACGCCACACCTATCATCCTGCTATGCAAAGGGAAGCAATGAGAAGAATTACTAATCAGCATTTCCCTGGGGATCTAAGGCTATTTGTGGAGGGATAGTGAATGAA
Organism: Protopterus annectens; assembly: GCF_019279795.1. Lineage (NCBI taxonomy): Eukaryota > Metazoa > Chordata > Ceratodontiformes > Protopteridae > Protopterus > Protopterus annectens. The sequence continues at coordinate 547,291,084 of NC_056733.1, forward strand.
TGGTACATTTATGAGACCACATCAGCCAGGATAGACATTCAAAAAGCTAGCAGGCTGTATGAATGATTCAGAGAGACAAAGAGACAAACTGACAACTCTTGGTTGGAGGGCATTTGCATTTCCCTTTTCATAACTTATTACTCTTCAGTTGGCTCTAAAGAAGGGTAAATCAGTATTTCTTCGAATACACTGGGGAGAGAGTTTCCAATGCTGAGGCATAGGATTAGCAGATTTTTACAACTGTTTTGTAGACAGTGAGGTAGATGAAGTAGCTTGTATATGAGGTAAAAAAAGGAAGAGTAGTAAATGGATTGGAAAAGGGAGACTAGGAGACAGAACAAGAGAGCTAGAGTTGGGTACTAACCTGTGGCAGTGGGAGCGTTTTGAAAATGAATGAACAATGGGTTGATTCTGAGAGAAAGTATTCTTGATAGACAGCTTTCATGCTAAAGGGAAATTCACTCATTCTACTGGTGGAGAGAGAGAGAGAGAGAGCGAGCATAAAAATGAGGCTTTTTCAGTTGGGAAGAGTCTGGAGATGTAGAAGCTTGGTCTTTGGGTCTAACACAATTACCAGGTTTAAAAACTAAGCACTTGTGATCGACACTATGAAGTGAAGTCACAGCAGCTGATGGCTGTGATTGCTATGCTGAGATCAATACTGCAGTATCTCAGAAAATTACACTTACTTTAAGGTATAGTGATTTCAAACTTAGTATATCAGGGTATAGTCCACCATGTTGGGCAGTACAAAAACTCTTATAAAGGTTTACAGTGAGTATTTAAGTGATCTTAATTTACTTTAATTTATACTCTAGCTAACACTGGGCAGTTCCAATGAGTTGTAATAAACTAGACTTTCCTGTAGCAATTCTTCTTCAGGGCAAAAATCTGCTCTGTAAGATGCCAAAAGCTGTTTGTTTATTTGGTCAGTAATATCATGCGAATAAGGGATGGGGTAGAAGTATGCTCTAGTTTAAAGGTTTTAAATGAGCTGACATTTACAGTTTTAGTAAACCCAAATATGCCTTGCTAGTTGCTATAGAAAACTTCCAAGAATGAAACAGTGTCAAAAAGAATGGATTTGGTGATATTAATTTTCACTATTTTGCCCTCTGTGTCATATTACTTCAGCTTTGTAATGCTGTGAGGACACTGGTGGGATCTCATCATGATTGCATCATCAATGTAAGGCAGTCAATTGAGATGGGGATATGTGGGTTTGGTGAGTAGATAAGTGAAGGTGTGGTGATATAACAGAGGCTTTTGTAACATCAAGACTGATAAGAGCAATAGAAAAGATACAGTGCACCTGCACATTTATGGCTGCTTTGGAGAGATTACTTATTAGGCAGAAACACTGACCTAATTAGATGATTGATGCTCTATTGCAGTTCACAGGCTATTTGCCCCCTTAATACAGAAGAGTTAATAAGAGATCTGGGGACCCAGGTAGATAGTAATCTCTCCTTTGACAATCATAATGCCAAAGTAGTTAGGAAATCCTTCTATGTGGCCCATCTAATTACTAAGGGGTTCACATCTAGAAATAAAGAGGTTATAGTGCTCCTCTACTCATCACTCATCAGAGCCATCATAGAGTACAATGCCCCATTTGGGATGTACCTCACAAGACACTTCCAACAGCTGGAAAGACCACAAATGTACTTCACCAAGAGGATTACTGGCCTCAAACATATGTCCTATGCAGCCCGACTGAAAAACCTCTAGCTGTACTCAGTGGCATATCGCTTACTCAGAGGTGAACTCTGCCTGACTAACAAAGTCATGTCCAACTCAGAATTGATGGACATGCTCCACCTTAAGAAATCCAAGTCACTGCGAGCCATGCACTCTAGTGAGCTAAACCTCACCACAACAATAAATAGAACATGCTGGAGGGATAGATTCCTGTCACAGAGACTCCCTATGCTTTGGAACAAAACTCCAAATTACATCAGGCAGAGCCCCTCACTAACACTCTTCAGGAGAAACCTTGACGAGTGGATGGGTAACAGAAAATACACCCCTGGGATCACTTCATTGGCTCTGCTTGACTGAGGATCAGTTAATTAATCAATGGGGCGGTGAAAGCGGACACACTCTGGCTAGGCTTATAAATGCCCTCGGGCAGATAGCCTAGTACCTACCTTTGAACCTGTTTGTATAGAATGGTTATGGTTAAAGTGTAAAGTGCTCTATTGCTGATTATCTTCTTTTAAGGTTCATAGTTATATACTATGCTAATGTCCACCAGGATCTTTATACGCCTAGCTGTGTAATCCAACCCGATGTTGTCCCTATCTATCATGTGCTTTTATTAGAAGGGGTATGTTAGTTAGGAAGTTTCTAGAGGTTATGTGTGTGCGTGTGTGTGTGTGTGTGTGTGTGTGTGTGTGTGTGTGTGTGTGCGTGTGCATGCGTGTGTGTGTGTGTGTGTGTGTGTGTGTGTGTGTGTGTGTGTGTGCCTGTTCATTTAGGCACTACAATCTGCCTCTATCAGAGACATGGGGGACCAGATCCAGGGTGAATTTCTAATTTCCAATTCACTGGTTAAGAATCAAACCCAGTACCCTGAGGCTGTGAGGTAAACACCTTAACCATTACACCGACCCCAACTCCCATATTTATATATGTATATGCCAGTATGTCTGTGTTTCTAAGTCTTTTTTTTTCTTTTTGTCATTTTTAGAGGATGCATTATTTAAGGTGGATATTCTTACTGATCTGTCTACCCAGGTTATTACACCAATTCCATGTCTAAGAACAAAATTGGCATTGTGCAATGTTGCATGTTTTGTGTATTTTCCTAATGGCACTCCACCCTCTCTCCATACCTCTCAATCACCATTGGTATACCACAAGGCTTTACCCTTGGTCCTCTCCTCTTTTACATTCTCACCAACACTCTCCACACATCCACACAACAGGCCTCCCTAATACAGTTTGCAGATAACTACACATTCATTTGCACACCTGACAATGTGGCACACCTCCAAACATTTGTTGAGGAAGCTTTAACTGCAACTGAAACATGGCTGTGTAACTCACAATTCAAACTCAACCCTAAAAAAAAAAAATACTTTTTTTCCACAAATCTATCTCTCATGAAAAAACAAAATTTAAAATCTTCTCCCTTGATAATACAATTGAAGTAATTTCTCATAGAAAATTATTAGGGATGATAGTGGATGTTAATCCTAAATTCAGCCCGTATATACAAAATTACATAAGGAAAACTCATCAAAAGCTAGGAATAATTTATAAAGCCAAAAACTTTCTCACCAACGCAGCTAAAGCTACACTTGCTACTACTTATCTTCTTCGCACACTTCTTAATGGTGCACCCATCCTTACTAGCTTTCAGGCATCACAAAAAAATCAAAACTTGGAGCAATGCTATGACAAAGTTGGTAAATTTGCTGAAAATACCCCTTTCAGAACCCACCACTGTATAGCACTAAAAGCCTAAATTGGTTAGAACTACCCCATCAAATAACATATACACAGCTTCTTACCACCTATAAAATTATCTGCATGTCCAGCAGTAAATAACATTCTATATAACTATGTTCTTAGTCGTTCATTGTGATATACTGACCAAAAGATACTGCCTTTCCACAAACCTATAAAGTCTGCAGGGCATGGCCTGTACTCGTACCAAGTTGCTAAAGCCTGGAACTCTTTATCTCTATTCATCAGGTCAATACCATCCCTATTCTGAAAGACTTCCTAGCTCCTGCTTCCTGTTCTTGCACCATGCCAGGACCAACTATATCTTTAAATATGGACAAATACCTATTCATACCTAACATCTGCTTGCTCTCTTTCTTTTACACATTTCTTTAATTCTAACAATTTTACCCCTGCGTTTCTCTCTAAATATACCAGAAGCCTGCTTTTCTCTCACTCCATATTGCAATTCCTGTTTGTATTATACTAACTTACCTTAGATTTCTCAATAAACTGGTTATAATATCTCTAACTCATTGTTATATAACTTGTATCTGCTCTTATCCATTGTTTTCAAATTATGTCTAATTTGTTATAATTATTTAAATTGTATTTGTTTTTGTATTATTTTTAAAGGATGTAAAATTATTATTCTTAAGATGTTTTGCCATACTTTGGAGCTTTTCTCCCTGGGCCTCCTTTGAAAATGGGCTAGTACCCAGTTGGACTTTCCCGGTAATTAATAAATAAATAAATACATAATAGCTCCCATCACACCTGGGTCTCACAAGAATGCCATAATAGGGTATTCCTGGTTTATGATAAAGGAAAAAATATTTTTCATTTAGTTCATAACTTTCAATTATATTTTTGTACGTGCTGATGAAAATGCTATTTGTATACCCCTTAAACTGTAAAGGTCATAATAACTCAATGAAAAGGTTCAACTTTTGCCCATAATCTTAACAAACTTAAGGTGGGTAAATTAATTCTACAGGAAATTCTCTTAAATAATTATGATTTTCTAACTTGGTCACATAAATACAAAACAAATTCCATGCATGTTATTTCAGTCTTATAGACAATGAGACAATAGGCATGGAGATAGTTCTAGATAACAATGTTCAAGTGATTAAACATTATAAAGGGATAGAAAAGCAAACTAATTACTCAGTTTCAGTGTCAACCAAGAAACTACAGAGTCATAGATTCATAGGTAAGTACTAGGCTGTCTGCCCAAGGGCATTTATAAGCCTAGCCAAAGTGTGTTGGATTTCACCACTCCCTTAGATTAGTTCCCTGTGCCTCTGACCAGCAGAGCTATTAGTTCCTTGCACCTTTGTCCAGCTGAGCCACTGCAGTTATCCCTGGGGTAAATTTTCTGTTTCCCATCCAGCTGTCAAGGTTTCTCTTGAACAGTGCTAGTGAGAGGCTCTGGCTGATGTATACTGAAATCTTGTTCCAAAGCATGGGGAGTCTCTGGGTCAGGAATCTATCCCTCCAGCACGTGCTATTTATCGTTGTGGTAAGGTTTATATCCCTAGAGTGTGTGGCTCTTAGAGATTTGTTTTTTTTTTTTTTAGGTGGAGCATATCCATCAATTCTGTGTTGGACATGGCCTTGTATGTCAAGCAGAGATTACCTCTGAGTAAGCGGTATGCAACCAAGTACAGCTGGAGTTTCTTTAGTCGGGCTGCATAGGTCATCTGTTTGAGGCCAGTAATCCTTTTGGTGAGGTACTTTTGTGGTCTTTCCAGCTGTTGCAGGTGTCTTGTAAGGTACATGCCAAATAGGGTGTTGTATTCTATAATGGGTCTAATAAATGATGAGTAGAGAGGCACAATAACCTCCTTTGTTCTGGATGCGAACCCTTTTGAGATTAGGTGGGCTATGTAGAAGGATTTTCTAACCACCTTGGTAATATGATATGGAGAGATTGCTATCTACTTGGATCCCCAGATCTGTTATTACTTTTTCTGTATTTAGGGGACTGCCACCTATGTGGTAGTTCATGGCTACTTTGTTTTTCCAAAGGGGATGACTATGCACTTTTTGGCATTCAGCTTGAGGCCATGATTTTGACTACAGGTATTCATCTCAGTGAGACCTTTCTGGGGGCTGTCTGTATCAGTCGGAGAATCAATTATGGCCCCTAGTTTGCAGTCGTCTGCGAACCTGGTCAGCCAAAGTCCTCCTGTGCTTGCCTGTACCTCTGAGAAGTATATACCAAACAGGAGGGGTCCTAGGACTGAGCCCTGGGTGATGCCACTTGTAACCGGTTTAGAGTCAGACCTAGATTCTGTAACTCTCACCATGTGGGTTCTGTCCATGAGCCAATTTGCAGCCCATCTCGTGATGTAGGGGTTAATGTTCAGGTTGGTGAGTTTGTCTATAATACCAGAATGGGGAATGGTGTTGAAAGCCTTTGTGACCTCCTTACCCTATTCTAATGCCTTGGTCACTGTCTCAAAGAAGTCCACCAGGTTTAGGAGGCATGATCTGCCTCTAACAAAGCCAAACTGGGTGGGATCCAAAGTTTGGAGGTTCCCAATGTCTCTGTTAATGAGTTCCATGATGATGCACTCCATAGCCTTGCAGACCAGGCTAGTCAGTCTTATAGGGCGATAGTTCCCGGGGTCCGTTGTGGCGCCACCTTTGTGGAGTGGGATAACTGCTGCTGTGCACCACTCTGTGGGTACATAGCCTGTAGAGAGGCTGGGTTTGAACAGTGTGTTTAGGTGAGGGGGTTAGTTCATTTTGGAACTCTTGTAAGACACAGCCTGGGACACCGTCCAGTCCCATTGAGGCTGTGCTTTTGGCTTTGGATAGGGCTGTTTTAACCTGTGTGTCGGTGATTGCTGGGGCCTTACATTCTTCTGGTATGGTTATGGGCCCTTTAGGGGGTGAGAGGGGTGTGAAGTTTGCACTGAACCTATCTTCCAAAATGTTGGCAATATCAGTTGGTTCAGTGTATTTTGTGCCATTCTGCACCAACTCAGAGCAGATCTGAGAGTTTCCACTTAGGTTCTTGACATAGCTAAATAATGCTTTGGGGTTATCTTTGGAGTCCTTGGCAATTTTTCTTTCGAAGCTAGCCTTGGATGATTTAATGAGGGATTGTAGTTTCTTGCTGATACTGATCAGGGATGTCTTTCCTTCTAGGGATTTTGCTCTTATTTGTACTAGTTTTCTCCTTCTATTGTAGAGACTGTTTATGGCAGGGGTCCACCAGACTGTTTTCCTTTTCTTGGAGAAGTGAGTCTTGGTTTTACTTGGGATAGCACAATCCATGCATTCCTGCAGATGATCATAGAGTATAGGTTTCAGCAGCTTGGATAGCATTGTCCATTGGCGTGGGGGCTGTGAACCTTTCCACCTCGGTCTTAAGCATTGTGAAGTTTGCTTTTGAAAAGTTTTTCATGGTGGTTTCCTTGATTGGGGTTGGGGCGGAATGTGAATATCCAGAGTGATTAGTCTATGGTCCGATCTAACCAGCCAGGGGTTGATGTCAGGTGTGGAACACCAGTCACCCATGTTGGTGATGACCAGGCCAATATGTTGTTCCCTCTGGTGGGGGTGTTGACCAGTTGATCCAGGGCATTCAAGTTTATAAATTCTAAGAAGCGTTGGGCAAAAGAGTTAGTACTTGAGTAGTTCTCCCAGTTAATGTTTGGGTAGTTGAATTCACCCAGTATTAGGGTGTTTGGTAGGACCTTCATATTTCCCAGTGTCTCCAGAAATGTGGAATGGGGGTCCTGGGTCATGGTGGGTGATCTGTAGCAAGCTACAATTTGGATTGCAGTTTTGCCCATTATTAATTGCACTTGGATGATCTCTGATGCATTGTGCTGCACCACAAACCTGGAGGTGTGAGTATCCTTGATGAATATGGATACACCCCCGCCTTTTGTGTTTCGGTCTGGGTTCTGTGGCCGAAAGGTATTGTATGAGTTATAGCCTGGTAGTGCTGGGGTGCTCTCTGGAGCCTTAAACCAGTTTTCTGTTACTGCACAGATATTGATGTTCTCCATACTGAGGAGTGCCTTGAGTGTGTGCATTTGAGGTTTAGACTTCTGGCGTTGAGTAGCATTACCCTCAGTTTTTGGTTACTTGTGCTATTTATGGTGGTGGGTTTGTCTTTTGAGCCTTGTCTAAAAAGGCACTATGGGGACGGCAAGAGCCTTTGCCAGTATTTGAAAGCCTAAGGGTTAACAGTGCAAGCCATCTCTTGCAAAGCAATGCGGCTTGTCGAGCATTTCATCCCAGGCAGACAGATACTAGATCCTCTTTTGACTCCAGAAACTTAGCCAATTGTTGAAGCTGATCATTTTTTCTTTATACTGTGGCATCATTCTTGGTGAGGGCAGGATGCTACTCAGGGTCAGGGTCATACCTGCCTGGGCTACATGATCAGAGAGCTCTTCCATGTCTCTTTTCATGTAGTTCAGGGAGGTACATCTCAGGTCATTCACACCAACGTGTACAATGACAGAGTCATGTTTGTACTTGTTCTGGAGTGACCTGAATGCTTGTGTTATGTGGTGGATCCTGGTGCCCAACAGGCAGCTAACTGTAACCTTCTCCTTATCCAGCCTAGTTAGTGGGACATCAGTGTGCCTGACTATAGAGTCACCTATCACTAGTGTGTTGGGTATGTTATTTTGCCTTAAGGGCTGAGATTGCATGGCACACTGCTTATGTGAAGTATGTCTTTCATGGTTGGTGATGGGTGGTGGAAGTTGCTTTGATGTCTGCTTTGGAGGTCTCTGTTGCTTTTGCAGATTTTTATTTAGAGCTTCCAAGTATGTTTTTATGTATTTATGTGTGTTATTTGCCTGTGTTGGTTTGTTAGGTCTATGCGAGATTGGTGGTGTGTTGCAAGTATTACCCTTCTCCTCTTGACAGTCACTTACAGTCTGGGGTTGTGAGAGCTTTGCCTCCAGTCTGGCTGTATAACTGCATCTCTTGCATATATTAATGTTTGGTGGTAGGAGGAGAGGGTTTCTGTGTACATGAGGCAGTTGTAACATTGCTTCAAAATGCCCAGATTCACCAGTTGGTCTGAAGAGTACACTGGAAACTGCCCTTTGGACATGCTTGAATATGTAGAGTGAGCTGTTTTTCTGATTGATTGGTGGGGACGAATAGAGAGCCTTGTCCTTCTGGACAGTATAAGGGGGGCTAGTGCTAGGGGTATTTAATGCATGTTATGAGTTTTAAGCAAGTGCTGGGCTGTAAAATGAATGGTTTGAGTGCTGAAGTTGAAGGTTTGTTGAGATCCAAGGGAAAAACTGAAGAGTATACTTCGTGGAGTGGGGAATATTTTAACCATAGCTAACCAGCACTGCCCAGCATGCAAAACCGTGCAAATGCAGTTTTTATATCAGAAAGATTAAAAAGATAGAAATTAGCCCAAAATGGCCAATAAAACTACAGTTTTTGGGAAGAAACCACTTCTCCAAGGGCAGGTAGGCTGTTCAGAGCTCCCCACTCTCACTGGTGAATAAAGAAACTTCCTTTTTGCCCAAGTAAGGTATGGCCAAACACAGAAGATTAAACACAGTCCAGGTATCAGCAGGTATCTGAAACTGGACTTTTCTAGTTTAGTAAGGTGTGAAAATAGCAAGTTATTTTGTTTTGTTTTTTTCAAGAAAACAGTAGAAACAAATGCAAAAACTCTTTTATAGTGCAGTAATTGCTGTCACACTCGAGTGGGAAGCCAGTAACAGTTAAAAATACAATTTACAACAAAAAACAAATTTTAAAGTGCAGGCACAAATTAATGCAATTTCAGTGTAAAATGAGCGTTCTGAGAAGCAATAAACACCAGAAAACGAGCGTTTAGGGGGAAATAGCAACAAGAACAAAGAAAAACCAAAAAATGGTACTTAAACACTCTAAAGTCTCTCCTTTTGTCTCTCTGGCATTGTAGGTCCCTGCAGGACACCTGGGCAAAATCTGCTGAGCTTATACAAACACAAAAAACATGCAAATGCAGTAGAAACAAATGCAAAAACACCTTTATAGTGCAGTAATGGCTGCCACACGAGTGGGAAGCTAGTAACAGTTAAAAATACAATTTACAACAAAAAATGAACTTTAAAGTGCAGACACAAATAAATGCAATTTCAGTGTAAAATGAGCATTCTGAGAAGCAATAAATGCTAAAAAATGAGTGTTTTGGGTGGAAATAGCAATAAGCAACAATAAAAACTTAAATAAATGGTACTTAAATACTCCAAAGTCTCTCTTCTTGTCTCTCTGGCATTGTAGGTCTCTGCAGGACACCTGGGAAGGATCTGCTAAGCTTATACAAACAAAAAAAATGTGCAAATGCGTTTTTTATAGCAGAAAGATTAAAGAGATAGAAATTAGCCCAAAATGGCCAATAAAACTACAGTTTCTGGGCAGAAACCATTCCTCCAAGGGCAGGTCGGCTGTTCAGAGCTCCATTCTCATTGCTGAACAAAGAAACTTCCTTTTTGCCCAAGTAAGGTATGGCCAAACACAGAAGCTCAAAGACAGTCCAGGTATCAGCAAGTATCTGAAACTGGAATTTTGTAGCTTAGTAATGTGGGAAAATAGCAAGATTTTTTTTTTTGTTTTTTTCAAGAAAACAGTAGAAACAAATGTAAAAACAGTTTTATAGTGCAGTAATGGCTATCACACTTGAGTGGGAAGCCAGTAATAGTTAAAAATACAATTTACAACAAAAAACAAATTTTAAAGTGCAGGCACAAATAAATGCAATTTCAGTGTAAAATGAGCATTCTGAGAAGCAATAAACACCAGAAAACGAGCGTTTAGGCAGAAATAGCAATAAGCAACCAGCAAAAACCTATAAAAATGGTACTTAAACATTGCAAAGTCTCTCCTTTTGTCTCTCTGGCATTGTAGGTCTCTGCAGGACACATAGACAGGTTCTGCTGAGCTTATACAAACACAAAAACCAAACAAATGCATTTTTTATATCAGAAAGATTAAAGAGATAGAAATTAGCCCAAAATGGCCAAAAAAACTACAGTTTCTGGGCAGAAACCACTCCTCCAAGGGCAGGTAGGCTGTTCAGAGCTACCCACTTTCACTGGTGAACAAAGAAACTTCCTTTTTGCCCAAGTAAGGTATGGCCAAATACAGAAGCTTAAACACAGTCAAGGGATCAGCAGATATCTGAAACTGGACATTTCTAGCTTAGTAAGGCAGGAAAATAGCAAGATTTTTTGTTTTTTAGTTTTTTTCAAAAAAACAGTAGAAACAAATGCAAAAACACCTTTATAGTGCCATAATGGCTGTCACACTTGAGTGGTAAGCTAGTAACAGTTAAAAATACAATTTACAACAAAAAATGAATTTTAAAGTGCAGGCACAAATAAATGCAATTTCAGTGTAAAATGAGCATTCTAAGAAGCAATAAATGCTAAAAAATGAGCGTTTAGGTGGAAATAGCAATAAGCAACAATAAAAACTTAAATAAATGGTACATAAATACTCCAAAGTCTCTCTTCTTGTCTCTCTGGCATTGTTGGTCTCTGCAGAACACCTGGGAAGGATCTGCTAAGCTTATACAAACACAAAAACCATGCAAATGCGTTTTTTTATAGCAGTAAGATTGAAGAGATAGAAATTAGCCCAAAATGGCCAATAAAACTACAGTTTCTGGGCAGAAACCACTCCTTCAAGGGCAGGTAGGCTGTTCAGAGCCCCATTCTCACTGGTGAACAAAGAAACTTCCTTTTTGCCCAAGTAAGGTATGGCCAAACACAGAAGCTTAAACACAGTCCAGGTATCAGCAAGTATCTGAAACTGGACTTTTCTAGCTTAGTAAGGTGGGAAAATAATAAGATTTTTTTTCTTCAAGAAAACAGTAGAAACAAATGCAAAAAACACTTTTACAGTGCAGTAATGGCAGTTGCACTTGAGCGGGAATTCAGTAACAGTTAAAAATACAATTTACAACAAAAAATCAATTTTAAAGTGCAGACACAAATAAATGCAATTTCAGTGTAAAATGAGCATTATGAGAAGCAATAAATGCCAGAAAACGAGCGTTTAAGTGAGAATAGAAACAAGCAACAAGAAACACCAAAAAAATGGTACTTAAATACTCCAAAGTCTCTCTTTTTGTCTCTCTGGCATTGTAGGTCTCTGCAGGAGACCTGGGCAGGATCTGTTGAGGTTATACAAACACAAAAAATGAACAAATGCGTTTTTTATATCAGAAAGATTAAAGAGATAGAAATTAGCATAAAATGGCCAATAAAACTACAGTTTCTGGGCAGAAACCACTACTCCAAGGGCAGGTAGGTGTTCAGAGCTCCCCACTCTCACTGGTGAACAAAGAAACTTCCTTTTTGCCCAAGTAAGGTATAGCCAAACACAGAAGCTGAAACAAAGTCTAGGTATCACCTGGTGTCTGAAACTGGACTTTTCTAGCTTAGTAAGGCGGGAAAATAGCAAGATTTTTTTTTGTTTTTTTTGTTTTTTTCAAGGAAATTTAAAGTGCAGGCACAAATAAATGCAATTTCAGTGTAAAATGAGCATTTTGAGAAGCAATAAACGCCAAAAAACGAGCATTTAGGTGGAAATAGAAATAAGCAACAAGAAAAAACAAAAAAAATTGTACTTAAAAACTCCAAAATCTCTCCTTTTGTCTCTCTTGCATTGTAGGTCTCTGCAGGACACCTGGGCAGGATCAGTTGAGCTTATACAAACACAAAAACATGCTAATGCATTTTTTATATCAGAAAGATTAAAGAGACAAAAATTAGCCCAAAATGGCTGATAAAACTACAGTTTCTGGGCAGAAACCACTCCTCCAAGGGCAGGTAGGCTGTTCAGAGTTCCCCTCTCTCACTGGTGAACAAAGAAACTTCCTTTTTGCCCAAGTAAGGTATGGCCAAACACAAAAGCTTAAACACAGTCCAGGTATCAGCAGGTATCTGAAACTGGACTTTTCTAGCTTAGTAAGGTGACAAAATAGCTACATTTTTGTTTTTTGGGTTTTTTTTGTTTTTCTCAAGAAAACAGTAGAAACAAATGGAAAACACTTTTATAGTACAGTAATGGCTGTCACATTTGAGTGGGAAGCCAGTAACAGCTAAAATACAATTTACATCAAAAAAATGAATTTTAATGTGCAGGCACAAATAAAAGCAATTTCAGTGTAAAATTAGCATTCTGAGAAGCAATAAACGCCAACAAAATGAGAGTTTACGTGGAAATGCAATAAGCAACAATAAAAAACAAAAAAAATGGTACTTAAACACTCCCAAGTCTCTCCTCGTGTCTCTCTGGCATTGTAGGTCTCTGCAGGACACCTGGGCAGGATCTGCTGAGCTTATACAAACACAAAAAACACACAAATGCAGTTTTTATATCAGAAAGATTAAAGAGATAGAAATTAGCCCAAAATGGCCAATAAAACTACAGTTTCTGGGCAGAAACCACTCCTGCAAGGGCAGGTAGGCTGTTCAGAGCTCCTCACTCACACTGGTGAACAAAGAAATTTCCTTTTTGCCCAAGTAAGGTATGGCCAAACACAAAAGCTTAAACACAGTCCAGGTATCAGCAGGTATCTGAAACTGGACTTTTCTAGCTTAGTAAGGTGGGAAAATAGCAAGATTTTTTTTGTTTTTTTTTTCAAGAAAACAGTACAAACAAATGCAAAAACACTTTTATAGTGCAGTAATGGCTGAAGCACTTGAGTGGAAAGCCAGTAACAGTTAAAAATACAATTTACAACAAAAATCGAATTTTAAAGTGCAGGCACAAATAAATGCAATTTCAGTGTAAAATGAGCGTTAAGGTGAAAATAGCAATAAGCAAAAAGAAGAACCAAAAAAATGGTACTTAAACACCCCAAAGTCTATATTTTTGTCTCTCTGGCATTGTAGGTCTCTGCAGGACACCTGGGTAGGATCTGCTGAGCTTATACAAACACAAAAACCACACAAATGGAGATTTATATCAGAAAGATTAACAAGATAGAAATTAGTCCAAAATGGCCAAGAAACAACAGTTTCTGGGCAGAAACCACTCCTCCAAGGGCACATAGGCTGTACAGAGCTCCACACTCTCACTGGTGAACAAAGAAACTTCCTTTTTGTCCAAGTAAGGTTTGGCCAAATACAGAAGCTTAAACACAGTCCAGGTATCAGCTGGTATCTGAAACTGGACTTTTCTAGCTTAGTAAGGTGGGAAAATAGCAAGATTTTTTTTGTTTTTTTCAAGGAAACAGTAGAAACAAATGCAAAAACACTTTTATAGTGCAGTAATGACTGTCGCACTTGAGTGGGAAGCCAGTAGCAGTTAAAAATACAATTTACAACAAAAATCAAATTTTTAAGTGCAGGCACACATAAATGCAATTTCAGTGTAAAATGAGCATTCTGAGAAGCAATAAATGCAAGAAAATGAGCATTTAGGCGAAAATAGCAATAAGCAACAAGAAAAAACAAAAAAAAAAATGGTAATTAAAAACTCCAAAATCTTTCCTTTTGTCTCTCTTGCATTGTAGGTCTCAGCAGGACACTTGGGCAGGATCTGTTGAGCCTATACAAGCAGAAAAACCTGCAAATGCATTTTTATATCAGAAAGATGAAAGAGATAAAAATTAGCCCAAAATGGCCAATAAAACTACAGTTTCTGGGAAGAAACCACTCCTCCAAGGGCAGGTAGGCTGTTCAGAGCCCCATTCTCACTGGTGAACAAAGAAACTTCCTTTTTGCCCAAGTAAGGTATGGCCAAACACAGAAGCTTAAACACAGTCCAGGTATCAGCTGGTATCTGAAACTGGACTTTTCTAGCTTAGTAAGATGGGAAAATAGCAAGATTTTTTTGTTTTTTGTTTTGTTTTTTTCAAGAAAACAGTAGAAACAAATGCAAAAAAACACTTTTATAGTGCAGTAATGGCTGTCGCACTTGAGTGGAAAGCCAGTTTGTTTGTGTCTTTCAGCTTTTCCTGGTTAGGGGTCGCCACAGCGGAACTCTGGTCCACTAATGATTGGTAGTGGATTTGTACGTGCCGGTTACCAGCCTGCTGCACAACCTTCAACGAAGGCACGCCCCATTCACGTATGCCTCCACACAGAAGACGATCTAGCTGAGAATCGAACGGGACAACGTCTTGCTATGAGGTGACAACACTAACACAGCACCACCACTGCAGTATTTGAGTGGGAAGCCAGTAACAGTTAAAAATACAATTTACATAAAAAAATGAATTTTAAAGTGCAGGCACAAATAAATACAATTTCAGTGTAAAATGAGTGTTATGAGAAGCAATAAACACCAGAAAACAACCATTTAGGTGTAAATAGAAGCAACAGGAAAAAACAAACAAACTGTACTTAAATACTCCAAAGTCTCTCTTTTTGTCTCTCTGACATTGTAGGTCTCTGCAGGAGACCTGGGCAGGATCTGCTGAGCTTATACAAACACAAAAACCGTGCAAATGCAGTTTTTATATCAGAAAGATTGAAGAGATAGAAATTAGCCCAAAATGGCCAATAAAGCTACAGTTTATAGGCAGAAACCACTCCTCCAAGAGCAGGTAAGCTGTTCAGAGCTCCCCACTCTCACTGGTGAACAAAGAAACTTCATTTTTGCCCAAGTAAGGTTTGGCCAAACAAAGTAGCTTAAGTACAGTCCAGGTATCAGCAAGTATCTGAAACTGGACTTTTCTAGCTTAGTAAGGTAGGAAATAGCAAGATTTTTTTGGTTGTTTTTTCATGAAAACAGTAGAAAAAAACAAAAAAAACACTTTTATAGTGCAGTAATGGCTGTCACACTTGAGTGAGAATCCAGTAACAGTTACAAATACAATTTACAGCAAAAAAATAATTTTAAAGTGCAGATACAAATAAATGCATTTTCAGTGCAAAATGTGCATTCTGAGAAGCAATAAACACCAGAAAATGAGTGTTTAGGTGGAAATTGAAATAAGCAACAAGAAAAAACAAAAAAATGGTACTTAAGCACTCCAAAGTCTATTTTTTTGTCTCACTGGCATTGTAGGTCCCTGCAGGACACCTGGGGAGGATCTGCTGAGCTTATACAAACACAAAAAATGCGCAAATGCGTTTTTTTATATCAGAAAGATTAAAGAGATAGAAATTAGCCCAACATGGACAATAAAGCTACAGTTTCTTGGCAGAAACCACTCCTCCAAGGGCAGGTAGGCTGTTCAGGGCTCCCCACTCTCACTGGTGAGCAAAGAAACTTACTTTTTGCCCAAGTAAGGTATTGCCAAACACAGGAGCTTAAACACAGTCCAGGTATCAGCAGGTGTCTGAAACTGGACTTTTTTAGCTTAGTAAGGTGGGAAAATAGCAAGATTTCATTGTTGTTTTTGTTTATTTTTCAAGAAAACAGTAGAAACAAATGCAAAAACACTTTTATAGTGCAATAACGGCCATCAAACCTGATTGGGAAGCCAGTAACAGTTAAAATACAATTTACAACAAAAAACTAATTTTAAAGTGCTGGCACAAATAAATGCAATTTCAGTGTAAAATGAGCATTGTAAAAAGCAATAAATGCCAGTAAATGAGCGTTTAGGTGGAAGTAGCAATAAGCAACAATAAAAAAAAAAAATGGTACTTAAACACTCCAAAGTCTGTCCTTTTGTCTCTCTGGCATTGTAGGTCTCTGTAGGACATCTGGGCAGGATCTGCTGAGCTTATACAAACACAGAAACCACACAAATGCAGTCTTTATATCAGAAAGATTAAAGAAATTGAAATAAGCCCAAAATGGCCAATAAAACTACAGTTTCTGGACAGAAACCACTCCTCCAAGGGCATGTAGGCTGTTTAGAGTTCCAGTCTCACTGAACAAACAAACTTCCTTTTTGCCCAAGTAAGGTATGGCCAAACACAAAAGTTTAAACACAGTCCAGGTATCAGCAGGTATCTGAAACTGGACTTTTCTAGCTTAGTAAGGTGGGAAAATAGCAAGATTTTTTTGTTTTTTTGTTTATTTCAAGAAAACAGTAAAAACAAATGCAAAAAAACACATTTATAGTACAGTAATGGCTGTAACACTTGAGTGGGAAGCCAGTAACAGTTAAAAATACAATTTACAACAAAAAATTTATTTTAATGTGCGGGCATAAATAAATGCAATTTCAGTGTAAAATGAGTGTTCTGAGAAGCAATAAATGCCAGAAAACGAGCGTTTAGGCAGAAATAGCAATAAGCAACAAGAAAACCCAAAAAATGGTACTCCAAAGTATCTCCTTTTGTCTCTCTGGCATTGTAGGTCTCTGCAGGACACCTGGACAAGACACCTGGACCTGTCAAAATGAGCATTTTGAGAAGCAATAAACGCCAGAAAACGAGCATTTAGGTGGAAATAGAAATAAGCAACAAGAAAAAACAAAAAAAAAATGGTACTTAAACACTCCAAAGTCTGTCCTTTTGTCTCTCTGGCATTGTAGGTCTCTGTAGGACATCTGGGCAGGATCTGCTGAGCTTATACAAACACAGAAACCACACAAATGCAGTCTTTATATCAGAAAGATTAAAGAAATAGAAATACGCCCAAAATGGCCAATAAAACTTCAGTTTCTGGGCAGAAACCACTACTCCAAGGGCAGGTAGGCTGTTTAGAGTTCCAGTCTCACTGAACAAACAAACTTCCTTTTTGCCCAAGTAAGGTATGGCCAAATGCATTTTCAGTGCAAAATGAGCGTTCTGAGAAGCAATAAACACCAGAAAACGAGCGTTTAGGCAGAAATAGCAATAAGCAACAAGAAAAACCAAAAAATGGTACTTAAACACTCCAAAGTATCTCCTTTTGTCTCTCTGGCATTGTAGGTCTCTGCAGGACACCTGGGGGGGATCTACTGAGCTTATACAAGCACAAAAAACATGCAAATGCGTTTTTTTATATCAGAAAGATTAAAAAGACAGAAACTAGCCCAAAATGGCCAATAAAACTACAGTTTCTGGGCAGAAACCACTCCTCCAAGGGCAGGTATGCTGTTCAGAGTTCCCCACTCTCACTGGTGAACAAAGAAACTTCGTTTTTGCCCAAGTAAGGTATGGCCAAACACGGAAGCTTAAACACAGTCCAGATATCAGCAGGTATCTGAAACTGGACTTTTCGACTTAGTAAGGTGGGAAAATAGCAAGATTTTTTTAGTTTTTTTGTTTTTTTCAAGAAAACAGTAGAAACAAATGCAAAAACTCTTTTATAGTGCACTTGCTGTCGCACTTGAGTGGGAAGCTAGTAACAGTTAAAAATATAATTTACAACAAAAAATGAATTTTAAAGTGCAGACACAAATAAATGCAATTTCAGTGTAAAATGAGCATTCTGAGAAGCAATAAATGCCAGAAAATGAGTGTTTAGGCGGAAATAGTAATAAGCAACAAGAAAAACCAAACAAAAAATGGTATTTAAACACTCCAAAGTCTCTCCATTTGTCTCTCTATAATCTTGTTTCTGCATATGCTTTTAATAAACAACAATTACTTTTTAGAGGATTTTAGGAAATGTGTTGACTGTTTTTATATAATATTATAATCACTGGGGAATTTCACACATTAATAAACTTTATTAAGGACTGCACTAATAAAAACCTTTCATCATATTATAAGCTACAATCAGCAAATTAGCTTCTTTCAGCAAAAGGTTATTTTTCTGATTGTTTAGGAAAGAAGTAAAAAATATACTCACTGTGGTATGTAGGAAAAAAGCTTTCTTTAGGATTGACTTAGTATAACTAATAACGTCTCATGGTTTTATTAACTTCCTCCTAGTGGTCTGTTTGGCCCATGGTTAAAAGGCCATGTAGTCACAATTCAATATTTTGTAATTTAGAGATAAATTAGCCGCATAGAGGAAATACCTTGTTATGGACTAATTTGCGGGTCTCTGAATCTCAGTGCCTACTGCAATGTGTGGATTAGCACTTCCTGTGATAGGTAACTGAGGCACAGCCATCCCTCTCCCCTGAATCTCTCTCCCACACACACAAGTACACATTCAAACACACACACACACACACACACACACACACACACACACACACACACACACGCAAAGCACAGTCCCCATACCTTTTCCTTAGTTAACTGAACATCAGAAATTAATCCTTTTCTAGCCGTCTAGGCCATCACAGAAGGTCACATCATAACCCTAGATAACAGGTGTCTAATGGCTTCCCTTATCCAATGCCCGTAGTGTTTTATGTGCATTTAGGACACACAACTTTAATTCCCTAATGTTTAGTGGTTCCCAACAACCCAATTCCCCACACTCCTTTAAGTGTAGTTACAGCAAGAGAGTAGTATCCCTGGTGTCTAGTGTTTCCTCACCACCCTCCAATCCTCATACTGGTTTGTGCCATTATGGCACTAGTCTTTCTTTCACTGTAATCCCTAAATAAAGTGCATAACATGTTATCAGAGGCTGAAAGATATACTAATATCAAAAAAGAGGTTGTGAAAGAAATGACATTTAAAGTACATAGTGATATATTAGACTGTGTATCTAATAGATACATAACTAAAGAAAAAATATGATAATTTGTTAGTTGAAACACCTTTGATACCCATCATAAATGGTCTACTGAAGATACATAAAATGTTAATTAACCAGCCTTTAAGACCTATAGTATCAGGCAAAGACTGGCTAACTCAGCCATGTCCATTTATGTGGAAAATATGCTAAAACCTGTTATATACAAAATGAACACTATCTTAAGAGATAGACAGGATTTTTTAGAATCCTTATATAATTATACTGAAACTAATTCTCTACCGGATGATGTTTGTTTTGCAACCTTTGACGTTTGTTCTCTCTTTACTTGTATTCCTAACAATGTGGACATAGAGTTTTTCAAGGACTACATTTGAATGCATTCTGCATACTCTAGTAATCACATAAATTTATTATGTATGTTTATAGAACTAATATTAGATAATTTATTTGCATTTGATGGTGCAGCTTGTGCACAAAAGACTGAAGTAGCTATGGGCACCCACTATGTCAGCTCTTATGCAAACCTTGTTATGGCTTAGTGGAAAATGAATTATGCCCTGACTAATGAGAAATATTAAAAGACATATATGCCATTATAAATGGCTTGTGGATGATATATTTTTTTTATATAGAATGGAGATAGTGAAATCTTTGAAGAGTATTTATTATATATTGAATCCGCAACTACATTTTTAAAGTTTATCATGCAGACTTCCAAGGAACAAATTAATTTCCAAGATGTCACCCTTAGAAGAATTAATGGTCAGATATATACAGAGATATATACAGAAATCTTTAAGAAACCTTGTTGGAAAAACAATTTACTTGCGAGAACTAGTATGCATCCAACTCATATTTTTAATAACATTATAAAAGGACAAGTTTTGCATTTATCACGGTTAATAAATAATGAAGATGCACTTACTGGTTCCTCTAGGCAACTAATCAATGATTTTAGAAGTAGAGGTTACAATATAAGAGAAACTGAACAGAATTTTAATATACTAACTTCTGAGAGAAGGAAATGAAGGAAACCATATTTCTCCAAAAAGATAACCAATCTCCTTAATAAGATTGGTTATGACCAATCAGATGAGTGTAGAATGCTTTTATCTTTTACATCAGATAATTGAAATATTCTAAATGTTATTAATAAGTATTGGCACATTTTACTATCCAACAAAGATATTCTCAGAACTGTGGGCTCACATCCAGGATTACTTACAGGAATTGTAGGTCTATCAAAAGAAGAATATATTATCAAAATATTGAACCTAGATAGCCGACATTATCACATGGACAAGGTATCTTCAGTTGTAGACACTGCAATATGTGTGTGTATATATATATATATATATATATATATATATATATATATATATATATATAGATAACAATAATCTGTTTATACATACTACCAAACACTGGTAAGGAATACAGATTTTCACATTATGCAGACTGCTCAACACATGACCTAATTTATTTAGCTTACTGTACTATCTGTCCAAAACTTTATGTGGGTAAGACTAGCAAAGACCCTCAGAGAAGGAGTTGAGGAACATATATATAAGATCAACAAAAAAGACATATCTATAGCTACTGCCAAGCATGTAATGAAGGCAGGTCAACAACATACTTTTATTTTTTGATACTCCAATTAGTGAGTGAAAATTGGAGAATGGGAGACAACAGGAATAGGACTGAGAAAATTGAACAAAAATGGATTATAAATTTACAAGCAGACAAATTACGGGTCTATATTATAACATCAAAATCTACAAAGATCGAATGTTATAATATCGAACCATAAACAACGACATCCGCAAACATCAAACAGTCAGAATAGCGATTTTTTTCCCAGGGTAAAAAATTGCTATTCCAAGAAACATACACACAACACAAACACACACAAAAAACAGCAATCCACACACATACACTTAAAATCCTACACCTAAACCTAAACTAAACTTTACATACACTACTAGCTATCCACTTACCTTAACCCGACCCTAACCCTAAGGTCCGTCACTATCGCGCCCTAACCCTTACTCACCTAACCGCCCTAACCCTAACCTACACACAACCGCATACTTACCTGACCTGCTCCCTAATCCTAACTCACCTAACCCGCCCCCTAACCCTAACCTACACACAATCACACACTTACCTGAACCCAACCCATAATGCCCCAACATATTGAACGCCGAAAACAGTGAAGCCACAGCAACGGCCCACCAAATTCTTTCCCTGGGAAAGAATTCGGTGTCCTGCACCTTCGCTGTTTTCAGCGTTCGACAAAACTGGTTCGATATTATAACATTTGAACTTTATAAAATTCTATGTTATAATATAGACCCACAAATTACATGGTCTCAATGATGCGGTTTCATTGAAACCATTTTTAAGAGACAGTTCCCTAGTACATTAACTGTATTTTTCATTGTCTTTCATTAATTGGAATTTCATATCAGTGACACATATACTCACATATATTTATATATTTTTTATTCAGTATTTATGTTAGTATCATCTTTAGTTGGTTTTCTTCAGCACTGAATATTTTAACAGTTATATATATATATATATATATATTATGATTTGTATCATAGTCTTAATAAATGTATTATATTTTAGCTTCCCCTAACTATGGATATGATTTTTTTTTACTCTATATGTGATTTGACTTGTTTTTACCTTTTATAGTAATGGTATTTGGCAATAAGTAATTACTGGAATAGCGTCACAGCTCAAGCAGATATTTTGCATATTTTAGAGCTGAGACTCTCACACGAGCATTGAATGGCTAATTGTTTATGAAGACAAACTTGAGATTAAGTGATTCAGTTGTTACAACATACTAAATATGAATATTTATAGGTTGTCAAAATGTGATATTGTCAATAGGTAAACTGCTCAAGAATGTTATTGAATGACGTGGTTTTCTAGAGGTGATTCAACTTGTTTCTAACTTTTATATTAACTGTAATAAGTGATCACTGGAATAGCTTTACTGCTCAAGCAGATATTTTAGAACTGAGATCAGGTGACTGTGATATGAGCATTGATTGGCTGATTGCTCAGGAAGATAAACTTTCGCTACTTGAGATTAAGTGATTTGATTGTTACAGCTCATCAAACATGAACATTTATCCGTTGCCAAAATGTAATACTGTCAGTAGGTAAACTGCTCATGAATGTGATTGAATGTTAATTGTATGGTTTGTTAAAGGTGGCGTAATGTCTAAGAAGATAAAACTGTCTATTTAATGTATTTTAAGTAATGAACATGCTTTTATTTAAAATGCTCACATATTTTAGAGAATGATATCTGATATTGATTTATTTTAAATTCATTAGATCATATAAGAAAGTTGTAGCATCAATTACTTGTTTTGCACATTTAATAAGTAGCGCTTTGATTGGTTAAGCGAAGTTTAAAAATTCTGTTCAGTATAATTATACTTAATGTGTGAAGAAGTGTTGATGACAATGCGAAAGTGCTCATATACATTTTGTTTTGTTGCACAATAAATTCTCTTTTTTATTTGGATATATTGATTCATCCAGCCGTGTTTGTTGTCTTGTAGTGACTTTATTTGCTTGGATACGTTATTTGTACTAGTGAGACAATTCAATTATTGTAGTGCATAAGTTTGTGTCTATTTACCTAATTATTATTATAACACAGAAGATAATTTGACAGGTTTGCTCACGAAACAAATCAGTCATAAGAATATTTCAAAAAAGAATTACATTAGTAGACTCATAGAAAATCTTAATTCTATTGCACATGCTTTTCTGAGTGCTATTGTTTTGTGAATAATCAAATTTATGATTCAGGTCTTTCATTTTCTGTAGTTTTGTAGGCCATCATCCTGAAAATGCCATTATGTCTTAAAGTTATTCTTGCTTTAAAACAGTTGTATTATGCTATAGATAACTTAAAGCCTAAAAACATGTCTGGACCTTACATGCACTATAATGAATTCTATGCATTTGTTATTATAAAACTAGACTCTTTAGTTCTAAAAGTGATTCCATTATATACTATTTCAGAATGGGATTCTGCTGCTTATCAAAAAATCATTCCAAGAACATATTAATAGCTAGATTGTTTTCTATTCAACTTTTTAACAACTGGTCATATCTTGGCCATATCTTGACTTTTTAAGCCCAAAGTTTTCTTCTGCCTGATTAACTATGGCAAGTTTATTAAGTAGTTAAAACCTAAGCTATAGAATTCTAGTTGCATGTATTATGATGTGGGTTTGAAAGACTGTCATGTTATAAACCATAAGCATATTTCTGTGTTATCCCATCCATCATAAAAAAGTGATTTTGGACCACAAATGTCAAATTATCATGTTCCAACTGTGAAATCATCCCTTATGATGCAACTGCACCATCCCAGTTCTGTAAGTTATTGAACTGTGACTCAAGATGAGCATGTTGCAAATCTGGGAAAAGATCTTTTAACTGCTAAAGTTCAAGTTAGTTTTACTATTGAACAGCATAATAATTACAGTGAATATAAAAAGTGTACCCACCCTTGTTAAAATCCCAGGTTTTTGTGATATAAAAAAATGAGACCATAATAAATCATTTCAAAACTTTTCCCACCTTTAATGTGACCTATAACCTGTGCAATTCAATTGAAAAAACAAACAAATCTGTTAGGGGAAAAAATATAAAAAATAAAAAACATGCAATAAGCTGGTTGCATAAGTGTGCACACCCTTAAACTAATACTTTGTTGAAGCACCTTTTGATATAATTACAGCATTCAGTCTTCTTGAGTACACACCTGCCATCAGTTAAAGAGACTCTGATTAACCACAAATAGTTCAGCTGTACTAGTAGGATTTTCCTGACATTTACTCAGTTGCCTGCTGCAGCAAAAGCCATGGTTCACAGGCAGCCTACAAAGCATCAAAGGGATCTTGTTGAAAGGTATCAGTCAGGAGAAGGGTACAAATAAATTTCCACAGCATTGGATATACCATGGAACACAGTGAAGACAGTCATCAAAAAGTGGGGAAAATATGGGGCAACAGTGATGTTGCAAAGAACTGGACGTCCCTCCAAAATTGATGAAAAGATAAGATGAAAACTGGTCAGGGAGGCTGCCAAGAGACCTACAACAACACTGAAGGAGCTGCAGGAATTTCTGGCAAGTACTGGTTGTGTACTACATATGACAACAATCTCCCATATTGTCCATATGTCTGGACTATAGGGTAGGGTTGCAAGACGGAAGCCTTTTCTTACACAGAAAAGCATCCCGGCCCGGATAAAATTTGCAAAACAATACATCAAGTCTCCCAAAAGCATGTGGGAAAATGTGTTATGGTCTGATGAGACCAAGGTTGAACTTTTAGGCCACAATTCCAAAAGGTACAATTGGTGCAAAAACAACACTTTGCATCACCAAAAGAACACAATCCCCATGGTGAAGCATGGTGGTGGCAGTATCATGCTTTGGGATTGCTTTTCTTCAGCTGGAAGTGGGGCTTTAGTCAAGGTGCAAGGTGGAGAGAATTATGAACAGTTCCAAATACCAGTCACTTTTGGCCCAAAACCTTCAGGTATCTGCAAGAAAGCTGAAGATGAAGAGGTATTTCACCTTTCAACACGAGAATGACCCCAAGCATACATCCAGATCAACAAAAGAATGGCTTCACCAGAAGAAAATTAAAGTTTTGGAATGGCCCAGCCAGAGCCCAGACCTAAAATCAATAGAAAATCTGTGGGCTGACCTGAAGATGGCTGTGCACAAGAGATACCCTTGCAATCTGACAGATTTGGAGCACTTTTGCAAGGAAGAGTGGGCAAATATTGCCAAGTCAAGATGTGCCATGCTGATAGACTCCTACCAAAGAAGAATGAATGCTGTAATTAAATCAAAAGGTACTCCAACAAAGTATTAGCTTAAGGCTGTGCACACTTATGCAACCAGCATATTGTACATTTTTTATTTTTTATATTTTTCCCCCTAACAGATTTATTTGTTTTTTCAGTTGAATTGTACAAGTTATAGGTCATTGTTTATTTTTTCAATTGAATTGTACGGGTTATAGGTCACATTAAAGGTGGGAAAAGTTTTGAAATGATTTATTGTGGTCTCAATTTTTATATCACAAAAGCCTGGCATTTTAACAGGGGTGTGTACACTTTTTATATTCACTCTAAGTGCTAATAACAGAATAAGAACAGCAATGATAAAAAAAATAAATAAACAAGTCATGCAGCCTAATAACTCAGCATACAATAAAACTACAAACATAGGAGTAATGCTGTCATGCTAGCTCAAATAAATAGCTCTAGAGAATTCCTTTAAAACTACTGTGAAATGATGACTGCCCCAGCCAGGTAATAGGCTCTAAATGTGTTTCCCTTGTAAGGAGAGGGGTGAACCTCAGACTTCTCTTCTTGCATCCCGTGAATCATTAACCACCCACCCCACACTAGCTGCACAAAGTGAGTGGGACAGCTGATACCGTGGATGTAGCTCATGAATATGAATGGGACCCAGGATCTGCAGGGCTAAATAATTCAGGACTAGTATTTTACAAATGACATGAAATTTAAGAGGTAGCCAGTCATACTGTATTGAACCAGCACAGTTTTTCTGTATCAAGTTATCCCTGTCAATTGCTAAGCTGTGGACATCTTTACAACTCCAGACAATCAATTTCTATGTCCAGCAACCCTATCTGCAGGCTATTGTGTTATATACTATCAGTGGGAGGCCTACAGGTGATATAAAGTGCTTAGTAAGGGTAATGCCAGTAATGTGGAAATGAAAAGAGGAAACCTACATTTTTATCACAACCCAGAAGGGTCTGTCTTGCAACATCAAAACAGGAAGGTCACAGGTTTCCTATAGTGCATGTTTTGTTGCAACTGAACTGCCTGGGTTACACTCTGATTCTGGTGTGGATTCTGAGAAGAGGAAGAAGGTGGGTTTTACATTTGTTTTTCACCTTTATACTACATATGAATTTGTGCAGCTTTGGAGTTAATACATCCACAGTGCTGGCATGGGGGTAGGGGGAGGTCTGCAAAAAAACAAAAAGAAAAAAAACAATTTGTGTGTTTTGCAACTTTGACAGTATCAGTATTTTGAGAATATGACCTCCTGAAGGTTTAGAATAAATATATGTCATCTAAAGAACATAGTTTCAGCTTGCTATCAACAGTAACCTCTACAATATGTATCTTTAACAGAAATTTCAATTTGTCACCACTATAAGTGATAATAAGGGGCACAATTAAAGCCTACAAAACATCTAAGGTTCATAGGTGTTTACTAGGTTAACGACCACAGGGGCCTTCTTAAGCCTAGCCATGCATCCCAAATCTCTGAAAGTTCTGATACCCTTGATAGGTGAAAGCATGGGCCTGGGAGATGAACCAATTTCAGATTACCTGTATCCATTAGAGACATAGGTGCCAAACCAGGGTTGAATTTCTGGTTTCCCATCCAATTGTCCAAGTTGCACTTGAATTGAATTAGGGAGGAACCTTGCTTTGCATGATGGGGAGCCTATTCCGATACCTCTCAACCTCTTAGAGCAAGAAATCTGGACAAAGCCATAAATGAAAGTGGGATAAAGGCCCAAAAATAGGAACAATTTTTAAATATTGCTCTTACAAACTTAGATAGTTGATAGAATAACAGGTTTTGCATTGGCATGAATTTTCTGAAGGATATGAAGTCTGAAACTCAAATGTATGCCATTATTTTACGACTTCAGTCTTTAATGATTTACCGCTAATTTTCCCAAAACCACAATTTTATGAAAAACAAAAAATATGAGGCCAAAATCTGGACATTCTGCAAAAATCTGTACAGTTGAGAGGTATGCTATTCCATAGACAGGGTAGTCTCTGGGATACATATATATCACTCCAGCAGGTCCTGTTTATATCACAGACAAGCTTTATGTCTTTAGAATGAGTAATTCTGGTGCTGTTTGTTTTGTGGATATGCAGGAGGTCCATCAGAGTGGGGTCTGACAATGCCCTGTATGCCAGGCATAGATCACCCCTCAAAAGCCTGTAGGAGACAGAATACAGGGATAGAGTCTTGAGGAGGTCTGCATAGGGCATTTTACTTATGCCCTGTATTCTTTTAGTGAGAAGCCTCTGTGGACGTTCCAATTCTTGGATATGTCTTGTTAGATACATACCAAAGGGGGCATTGTATTCAATGATAGGTCTAATGAATGCCGAATACAGTGGAACAATGTCTTCCTTAGACTTGGATGACATACCTTTGTTTATAAGTTGCACAACATAGAATGATTTCCTTATCACTGTAGACATGTGATAGTCAAAGGGTAGATTGCTATCTATGTGTGTCCCTATGTCCCTGACTGCTGGGTCAATTCTAAGGGGTGTGTTGTCAGTATGATAGCTACCAGGGATGGATGACTTCCCAAAGGATACTATTATGCATTTCTTGGCATTTAGTTTTAGTTCATGGCTCTGACACTAGTTGTTTGTCTGTATCAGCCCCTCCTGGAAGACATTTGTGTCAGTGTGAGATTCAAAGATAGCTCCTAATTTGCAATCATCTGCAAATTTAGTCAGCCAGAGACCACTGACATTGTCTTTGACTACTGAGAAGTAAATGCCAAAAAGGAGCGGTCCAAGGACTGATCCCTGAGGGACTCCACTTGTGACTGACCTCTTTGTATAGGTGGACTCCCCAGTTTTAACTTCCTTGGTCCTGCCTATGAGCCAGTTGGCTATCCACCGGGTGACTTATGAGTTTGTACCTAACCTCTTGAGTTTATCAACAATGCCCGAGGAAGGTATTGTGTCAAATGCCTTGGCCAGGTCAAGATAGGCAGGGTGAATGATTTAGCCCTCATCCATTGCTTTGACAACCTTCTCAAAGAAGTCCACCAGGTTGAGTAGGCATGATCCGCCCTTGACAAAACCAAACTGGGTTGGGTTCAGTGTCTGGAGGTTTAATTTATCTCCATTGATCATCTCCATGATAATTCTTTCCATGGCTTTACATATAAGACTACTGAGACTTATGGATCTAAAGTTTCCAGGATCTGTACATGGCCCATCATTGTGTAGATGGATAACTGTTGCCTTTCTCCATTCATGAGGCATGAAGCCTGTTTGGAGGCTACCGTTAATAATTCCAGAGGCACTGATAGGTCATGTTTCATGCTATTTAGAAGACATCCTGGGATATTGTCTGGGCCCATTGATGCAGTGCTCTTGGTCTTAGAGAGCAGATTAAGGACCCTTTCCCTAGTGATAGTACGGGGAGTTCTATTTGTTGATTTTTCCTGAGGAAAGGTTGCGGGGGAGAGTGGGATAAAGTTGGAACTGAATTTGTCAGCCAGGAGGTTTGCTATATCTTGGAGTTCAGTATAGGTGGCTTTATTTAAAATGAGCTCTACACACAATTGTGTATTGCCTTTGAGGTTGTGGACATAGCTGAAGAATGCTTTGTGGTTATTCTTGGCCTGGGAAGCCAAATGTACCTCAAATTTGGCTTTGGTAGATTTGATTTGTCATCTGTGTTGTTTGTTTAGTTTGGTGAGAGTGATTTTATCCTGCTGGGTGCTGCAACTCCTGTCTTTTGCCTTGATTTTTTTCCTCCTGTTATACAGCCTATTGATTTTGTGATTCCACCAGGGTGACTTGTTTTTTGAGTTAATTCTATACTTCTTCCTGGTGGGTACAGCTACCTCTGTGCAGCTATTTGCATGATTGTACAGAGTTTTTGTGAACACTTCTGCAGAGGAAGCAGTGTTCGCAAGGTTTATGGGAGCTTGAAATTTTGCTAGGTTCTCACTTAATAGCATGAGGTTAGCCTTAGAATAGTTCCTGAATATTCCAGGTTTAGCTGGGGGTCCAGATTTTATTTTTATTTCAACGGAGACGATTGTGTAGTTTGACGTTACTAGGGAAGGCATTACAATAGGGAGGAAGGGGGTGTGCAGCAGTCTCTCATATTAGTGAGGACCAGATCCAGTATGGTTGAACCCCTGGTTGGTGTATTGACTATCTGGTCTGGGGAATTTGTGTTTACAAAATCCAGGAATCTCTGTACATGTGCGTTCGGTGTCGGATAGGATTCCCAGTTTATTGTGAGGTAATTAAAGTCACTCATGAATATGGTATTGGGTTGGATGGTTAGTGTTTCTAATAAGTTTAAATACATGGTATGGGTTTTCTGGGTCATAGAGGGGGACCTATAGCTTGATAATAAATGTATAGTTATCCCCTTTGGGAAAAAACATGTTCCTGTGAATTACCACATAGGTGGCAGTACACTAAACACAGAAAGTGTGATAAGAGACTTAGGGACACATGTGGACAGTGGTCTCACCTTCAATAACCACATCGCCACAACAATCAGGAAATCCTTTTATGTGGCACACCTCATCACTAAGAGCTTTTAATCCAGAAAAAAGGAGGTCATTGTCACACTGTACTCATCCCTCATTAGACCCATTATAGAATACAACGCCCCATTTGGTATGTACCTCTCAAGGCATCTGCAACAACTGCAAAGGCTGCAGAAATACCTCACTAAAAAAATCACAGGCCTAAAGCAGATGCCCTATGCTGACCACCTTAAAAAACTCCAGCTATACTCTGTCGCATATCGTCTACTCCGAGGCAATCTCGGCTTAACATACAAGGCCATGTGAAACCCAGAACTGTTGGACATGCTACACTTAAAGCAATCCCAATCCCTCAGAGCTACATGCTCCAGGGATCTAAACCTTGTCATCACAATAAACAAAACATGCTGGAGGGATAGGTTCCTGACCCAGAGACTCCCTAGACTCTGGAATAGACTGCCCATACATGTCAAGCAGAGCACCTCTTTGGCCCTCTTCAAATGGAACCTTGATGACTGGATGGGAGAAAGAAGGGTCCAGGGAAGTAAATACTGTGGGAAGAAATAGCCAGGGAATTGTTATGGCTAGGCTTCTATAGGCCCTAGGGCCGATAGCCTAGTACCAACCTATGAACCTATAAGGAAGTGGTATTGGATTTTACCTATGGTGATTTGAACATGGAGCAGCTGAAGTGCATTGTCCTGTTTGACCAGCCTTGAATTATATTTATTTTTGATGTAAATAGATGCACCTCCACCTTTAGTCCCTTCCTTTGAAGTAGCTGGCATAAATGTGTGGAAGGCATTATAACCTTGCACTGTTGGTGTGTTCTCCATGGCGTTAAACCATATCTAAGTGACCTCACATGCATCAGCATTCTCTATTGCACTGAGAGCTTCTTGGGAGTGTAGTTATTTGTTTACACTCCATGAATTGCGACAGTTGCAAGGATATAGTTAGTTTCAGCTAATGCATTGTTCTAACTTAAACAACTTCTCATGTTTTCAGCATAATTAAATTGGCATAATGGTTAATATGTTCCTCACAGACACAGGATAGAGGGTTTTATTCTCACCTTTGAGGGAAATTGGCTAGGCATAAAATGGCCCAGAAGGGCAGCAAGCTTAATACTTCTCTGTGAATTAAAAGTAATGAAATGTGGTTTCTTTTGATACCTCCATGGATACAGTAACATGAAAACTGTCTATGCAAATCTAACTTTTTTATTCCAAAGACATGGTAAGGATTCATGAGAACTTGAGGACCATTTTATTTCAGGATACAGCAGTTAAAATGTACTTACATTTGTTTTATGACAGCAATAACACAAACTGGGACGCATTCTGGCACAGATATTATATCATGCATCCCCTGAAACAGCATAACAGGCAACAGTCGGGCTCTTGCCGTATAACTGCCCTGGGGCACATTTTAACATCTCAGCCAGGTACAATCATTCATACATTACCATCTGAATATGACACCATGTATATATTTGTAGATACTGAAAATCATCTTTTTCTGTATCCTGACAAATGATTTTCTTAATTTAATCTTCAGTCCCTTAAAACTGTATAACAAAGCATTTGTCTCACACAGTGAACAGTTAGTCTTGGTTTCCATGTACTTATTGCCCCATACCTCCACATTTTGCTGACTATATCATTGCATCTTCTAGTCTGTTGTACCTCTTCAATGTAAGTCAGCATTTTCCAATGACAAATGATTGTTTCAAGCTTCCTAATAATATTTAAGTGGATTTTTTCCATTTGTCTGTCAGTATGGCGCAGTCTTTTGAAATACAGACACCATCAATATTAATTTGTAATTTGGTATTGTATTTTTCTGATTAATGCTGTAACATACTCAAAACATATGGATATTCTTGCAGTTTAAAGTTGATTTTCCTGCCTGTCTCGATACAGGTGAGACAGTTTCATTTAGATTAGCTGACTGCCCACCAAGTGACAGAAACACACACTCATATTACACTTCTTTGTCAAGAGCTGTTACATCGCTTCTCATCCTTTTGGCTAAGATCAAGTATATTATACAATAATGGTTCATTGTTATTCAAAAACACGCACGCTTATTAGATGGCCCAACCAGCATGCCTGTTGTAAATTGAACATATACAAATAGCAAAAAAGTCCGGCCACTGAAGTACAACTGAGCGGGCAGACATTCCTATTGGCATATGTTTGCAGGACAGCAAAATATGAGAAAAAACAGGTACATTCAGGAAAAATAAATAATCAAAAAAAAATAACCTGATTTTCCTTGTATTTAGGCACTGCCCCTCAAAAATCTTGGTCAAGAAAGCAGCAACAGAGATTCTCTTTTCTCTGTTGCTTTTTCTGCACTAAACTGATGTACTGTACAAGTGTGGGAATGTGAGTCCTACATGCATTCACAGTACACAAAGTAGGAAGAATGCAGTAGAATACTACAGTGTTGTTATACAAAGACATTATTTAAGAAAGGTAGGCAATTTCTTAAATAATAACATTGTATAATAGCAGTAATCCACTCCTGAGTGAGGCTATATCAGTATTTACCCATACTCAGTTGTGGATTATTGGATAATCCGTGGGCCCATTGTAAATCAAGCATATATCACTAGAAAAAAGTCCAGCCGTTGAAGTACCATTGAGTGACCAGACTTTTCTATTGGTGTATGTTTAGAGAACAGAGCAAAATACAAGAAAAATCAGGCTCATTCTGTAAAACTAAAGAAATGGAAATGTACCTGATTTTCCTTGTATTTCTGAGCTATTCCTCCTAAAATCTCAGCAGACTCCCATATCTCTCAACTGTCTAAATTTTCACGGAATGTCTAGATTTTTGTCTCATAGCTTTGGTATGTTCCTCATAAAAATTGTAATTTTCTGGCAAGCTGGGGATTGCAGTCATTAAATAATGACAGAATTTTTAGGTTTGGGTTTCATATCCTTCCAAAAATGCACACTAGTGTCTTATTCTAGGAACTTTCTAAGTTTATAAGACAAATATTTAAAATCTGTGCCTATTTTTGGACCTTTGTCCCTGCATGATGTTGGACTTTGTCCAGATTACAAGTCCCATACTCATACCACTACATCACCTAACAAGGCAGAATGTGGAGAAAGAAGAAGAAGAAAAGTAAGCAACTTGTTTCTGAAATAATATCATTGTATAATAGCAATAATCCACTCCTTGGTGTGGGTGTATCAGGATTTACCAATGGTTGGTTTTGTTTCATCACTCAGGCTTTGCTCTTGTGATCAAACCACACCAGCCATGAGTAAAATCTTGATATACCCACACATGGTAAAGAATTATTGCTTAAATATTGCATATGAATACCAGCAGCATAAAGCAAGACTTTAACTTCTTGTTTGACCATGCCATTAGCATTCTGAACTTTAGTTTCTCAACTGACTATACTAGCTGGCAACACAAACCCCCAGCCATCCTACCAAACAGCCTACTGGTACAGGAAAGAGTCCCCATATATACACACTACAATTCTATCAGTGACTACAATACCCTCTTATGCTGATACACACCCCCAGCATTGATTACTGAGCCCCCACAGGCATGTCTTCCAGCACTGATCATAGAAACCCCCCATTCAAGCACACCCTCCATAGTGACTATAGCAACCCATTATCCCAATACACAGTCCTCTTGGGTTCTCACTGAAACAGTCAAAAATCAAATCATGACCTCCATCCTCTGCTAACTGATATGCAGCATTGACTCCTAAGCTGAGAAACGCATTCCTTGTAGCATAATATATACTGGCAGCATAGTAAGAAGTCTAATGAGCATGTACATTACACGACTTACATATCAGTGGCACTGTGTACAGTCAGTGATCTGCTGCACTGTGCCAGCTGACTATATATATATATATATATATATATATATATATATATATATATATATATATATATAGGGGGCTAATTGAGATTATCAAAATCTGAGTAGATTGACATTAAAAACACCGAGCCCACAACACCAACACTACACAAAATTGACACCTCACATACCCGACACTACAAAATCCCAACAAACCTCTCTACAATGTACAAACAACAACACACACAAACAACATATAAACAACCCCACAATATTCCAAATAAAACTACCTACTTCCCCCCACCCACACCTCGTCCACCTATATATATATATATATATATATATATATATATATATATATGTGTGTGTGTGTGTGTGTGTATGTGAATAAAGTGAAATCTGTCAAGATGCAAAAGGACTGACACCGTTTTCATCGATCACTGTATATCAACATAAGAGCTTACTGAAAAATTAACTTATTGACTTTAAACTGATTGAAAAAGAATATAAAATGCTCTCAGGTTTGGGCTTTTGGACAGAGCAGGTTTGAGGTTACAGTGAGAAAAGTGGTGCAGGATGGCTGTCATGTGTGCTGACTCTAACCATGCTTGCCGGATGGCTGTCATGTGTGACAACCCTAACCATGTGTCCAGGGTGGCTGTCATGTGTGATATCCCTATCCATGCGTGCTGGACAGCTGTCATGTGTGCTAACTCTAACCATGACTCTAACCCCAGCTCTACACATTACCTGATGAAAAACCTTGTCTTTAACTGAATCACTACACAAAACACCTGAGCTCACTTCCCACTCATTTCCAAATATGCCCAGCACTAAAACTATTCCCTAACTTAGCCCTAAGTCTAATTTTAATACACACACACACACACACACACACACACACACACACACGCACGCACACGCACGCACACACACACACACACACACACACACACACTCAAACTATTCCCTTAAACTAACCGTGACCTGCAAAAACTCACCTGCTCATTCCCACCTATAATGCCGAAACTTAAGTTTTGGCATAAACACATATATCCACTTTTCTTAAACAAATGCATATTCCTGTCTGGACACAACAGTTCAATATACATCGAATTGACAAAAGTGGCAATCACCAAGTTCTGTCTTTGACAAATGAAACTATCAGCTAAGTCTGTTGACAAATTAAATGTTCAACAGACAACATATGACATGGTGTCAGATATTAACTTACTTTGGTCCCATATTATATGGATTTTATTCAAGTTTTGGTCTACTGAATCTGTTTTCTGCAGTTGGATGCATTTAAATCATCACATTTTCATGCAGTCATATAGGCCAGTCTTATTTTGTCATTTTACAGTATGAAATCTTGATTTTTAATTATTTTTCAGGTTTTATATTCTTAATGTAAAAACTACTGTAGTTCTGAGAAATTTAATCACACGTCACTCACACAAATATGGATTTGTTTTTTTTTTTTTTACTTTCCACTTAACCATAAATCCTTCACCTCAGCTTTTTTTTGGCTTGAAGTATCTATACTACAACTACAAATGAGTTTGAAGTTTCATGGGAATATGTTAGAGGAATGGAAAGTGTTCCTTGTGCAGTACTCTAAATGTTCTTGTTGAATGCACATCATGGCTAATGCCTCTTAATTTGTTTATCTTGACTATGCATATACATTTCAGTGTGTATATATTATGATTGTAATAATTTTTTTCTGCTGCAAAATACATTTTATATGAATTTCACAAAGAAGTATTTATTAATGAAAAATTGGCAAGATTTCAAGCTTGCAAAAAGAGAAACATCCTGTACTCATGTATGTGAAAATCCACACAATGTCTGTGCCTGATGTTTTGAATTCTGTACCAGTTTCATGGTTATAGAGGTTACATTCTGGTGGTCTCTGTAATTAGACTCCAGAAGTCTCTACAGACTGAGACAGATTGACTTCAAAGCAAGTGTCATGGAAGAGAAACAGCAAAAAAAGTTGAGAGGTCAGATGCAGTGTTTTCTAATAAAGTAAATGAATTGCTTTTTCAACGTGACCTTACTTTAAATGTCAAGAGAACAAAACTGCTTGATCTATGGTTCCATGCAGTGTCAGGTAAGATTACATGACTTGTACGAAGATGTTGCAGGAGATGTTTTCTGTACCTGGCTACCTTCAGTGACAGTTTGTTAAACTTTAAATTACAGGTAGGTAGGATGATTTATAAATGCAGTCAAAAGAATGGGATTTTGCAATTGATCACTCTGTGTTTGGCTAAGACAAAGAAAAATTATTGTGGCATACATTGTTAAATGTTCCATATTACATTACTGTTATTTATTCTTCCTGTTAAAATACATTATTCTTTAAATTATGACCAGCTTTTTTCTGGAATTAAGAATATTCATATTTCATATCAAGAAGTAACTAGTCTAATTATATGTTATAACATGTTTATTTCTGTATGCAAACCATAATAAGACTTGCTGATTTTAATACAAATTTTCATTGGTTATTAAAATCGTGCTACAACTTTCCTATTGGATATCATAAATTTTTTACCCCTTTTAAATAATAATATTTACAACCATAATCCTCAATGAATAGGACTGATATGCAGAAAATATTACCCACGAGAGCCCTGTACAGTTCGGAAAACTCTGTGACTTGTGCATGATGCTACCAGATGTCACAGAGTACCATGACCCAGACAGCAATGGAGAAGGCCTACAAATAAAGTAGTATAGAAACTTCTAGATT
Source organism: Protopterus annectens (assembly GCF_019279795.1). Lineage (NCBI taxonomy): Eukaryota > Metazoa > Chordata > Ceratodontiformes > Protopteridae > Protopterus > Protopterus annectens. The sequence goes on from NC_056733.1 coordinate 547,327,012, forward strand.
CACAAAGCCATATACTGCAAAGTAAGGGCAGCTGACAATGACAGGTGAATTCAGGAGTTCACTGATGAACTGCATACAGCTGTAGGCACTGATCACCAAAATAAAGAGATATTCTGTCTTGTATACCAAATGCTGACAAACTGCATGTAAACAGCACTGCAGAGTGCCACAGCATAATGTTTACCCAATCTGTACAACTGTCCATATCATACCTCCACTAATAATGCAACTACACTGCTGTGGACATGGATGAGCTCAGTGTGCCTTATGATGCTGCAAATGTGCACTTATCACAAGGTGCCCTGCAGTTTATTCCAAACATAAAACTTATGCAGATAATGTCTGCTGTGTATGTATGAGAGATAAGGTACAAATCATCATAAATTGCCATTGCTTATGCCTACAGAGTACCTGTTACAGTGTTATTCCATCTTTGTTACAGCCTGTACTCTCTGATGTATAGTGCAGATAGTGCTGTTATTATATATGCTCTACCTTGCACCGTAACATACCATAAATATGTGGCAGTGACATTGCGTGGGTGCAAAGAGTTTGATGCTGTGGTAGCATACATATTTCAGAAGTGGGATTGAGTTACCCATTATGTTCTCTCATGTACCTGCTCTTTGGGACTATTGGTGTCATTCTTATGCACAGCTGGATCTGCATGGGATGTCATGTCCATGTGTAGGGCAATCATAGCCCTATGATGACATATCCTATGTGCCCTAGAGAAAAGAACTGTCACTGGGCTACTGTGTTGAGAAGCGTCATTGTATATGCCTGTCAATGCTACATCTCCATGGGAATTAAAGATAATGTCACTGTGTTCCCTTTCTAACTTTAGAGTGGTTCAGTTTTCTGACCTGCTCTAATGTTATAAATGCATACAAGGCCTACTGTACACAACCCATTTAAAGGGCTGCACAATATGTTTGGGAATTTGCCTACCCTTCATCTAGGTAGTAAAGATTTGCAAGAGTCACCCAAAATCCTGTGTACCAGTCAATCAGTTCATGTACATTAGCTAATGAAACAGCTTTTTGTCAATGTATAAATTCTTGCTTATATTGATTGTTGTTACCTTTAACTTATATTATGAGTTTGCAAGTACTGTGAGCTGGTCACATTTCAAGGAAGCTAGAGTGAAATGAAAGTGAAATGAAAGTAAGGCTACCACAGTAGTACAGCAGTAAGAATTATCTCCTCTTGGCTTTTGCCTCTTTGGGTTCCTAGCTTGGGTGCACATCATCCCAAAGTTCATGTGGGCTTTCACTGGGTTCTTTGGCTTCCACCCGCATCACAAATACATGTCTGTAGGGAACTGGTGATTGTCCAAAAATTGCATATAACTGTACTCTGTGTGTGTGTGTGTGTGGGGGGGGGGGTGTCTTTTGTAATGGACTGACATTCAGTCCAGGACTGTAGCTCTGACTTATGCCCTTTGCCTGCCAGGTTAGGCCTGCTAATCACCTCTGAAATGGGTAGGTCAGATATAAGAAAATGAATGCATAAATGATATGAAGATAAAGATTTATGATGTTTGTGACACATCTGTGATTACCATTTTCTCCATTTTTTATTGTGATTTCCTCACAGAATTTAAAATATATAAGTAAAAGTACTACACACATCATTAAACTTGCAAATGTGCCCTTTTTTAGAGAATGCAACTCCGTGACATTCTTCTCTTAGTTGCTTTTTAAATTCCCATGCCTTACTTTGAGGATATATCCAAGAAACCCAGATTTCCTACCCTTTCTTATCGGTCTCCCAAACACCTTGCACCTGGAGTGGCTACCACCCTTGACTATGTTTCTGGCACAAAGAATCAGTCTTTAGACTTAGATGATTTTCACCTTTTATCAGCCACCTTGCAGAGAGTTTGTTGTTCTAAACCTTTTCTTATATACCAGTGTGTTGCGTTTTATTTCTTTATTGATCCTGGAAATAGAAGTGCAGATGATTTTCTATGTGTGAGCTGTCACTACCATACTGATCAGAAGTAAATGCACAGTATTTGGGACTTCTGCCTACCAACGGTAGTGTCACCTAAATGGAGTAACCATGGAGTCAGGGCTATATTACTGTGTTTTTCCGATCTATACAATCCTTGGACTTTGGTTCCTTCAAAGTCTATTTCAAGGATACAAATCACTGTACAGAATTAACTTTGGCTGAGATGACTAAATTCAAAATAAAAGAAATCAAACCTACACAAATATTGAGATCCAGAAAAAAATAAAAACAATTTTTTTCTCTTTTGTTTTACAGGGGGACAAGATTCACTGTATCCCACATCCTATGAAGAAAAACTACTAACCTATTCTACGGATTTCCATGCAGCATAGTTAGTCCTTTAAGGATGTATATCCCATATTTTGCTTATTTGCAGGAACAAGAAAATACTGTATTCTATAACTACACTATATCACTCATTTGAGTAGACATTTGAAAAAAAAAGAAACATTTAAAATGATAAAACTGATAACAGCACATCAGTTCTGCCTGAAAATATGTTCACTTTCTGTACTTCAGGAATTCCATGATCAGGCATCCAGAATGATATTACCTGCAGAGTGTATATTTGCTTAAACAGTAGTAATTTAAGGATCAGGCATTTATTGAACCTTGAACCACTGCTGTTCCTACAGGTAATGGATTACATTAGCAATCAGATTGGTGGGGAGAAATCAACAAAACTGCTGCATGCAGATGATGTGGCAGTACTAGCAACTCTGAACACGAACTTCAGCAAACCGTAGGTGAATGGAAAGCAAATCTGAAGGTACATGGGGTGAAACAGTGTACAGATAAGGTAGTTGTCATTGCAGCAAATGAGGGAAATCAGAAGAAGCTGAAAACTGAGATAGAAAGGAAAATGGCGGAACAAATTAACAACTTAGTATCTGGGAAGAGTGGTTGAGGAGAATGTTAGTCTGAGTGACGAGATCAGAATCAGATTTATAGGGGCTGCAGCCAAATGGCACAGAGTGTCACGGGTGGCAAATGACAGAAGAATGCCAAAGAAGCTGAAAAGTAAAGGCATATAAAACAGTGGCATGACAAGTATTCTGAATGCCACAAAAAACTGAATGGTGAAGACATAGCAGTCAAGGAAGTTAGGGGTGATGGAGATGAATTGGCTGAGATGGGGTACTAGATGTACACTGTGGAGCAGACAAAGAAATTATGACATCACAGCAGAAGCCAAAGTAGCTTCTAAAGCAGATAAGGTCAAAGAGAACAAATTACAGTAACTGAAGCATGCGCAGGAAAACAGAAAATGACTTGGTGAAGAAGATATAGGGGAGACAGAACGGAGTCAAGAGGAAATCAGGACTTCCAAAGAGATGGATGGATTGCATAAGAGAAAACTTATGACAGTCTGACATGATTGTTGATAATGGTGGGAGGGTGCCTCTGAATCGAGAGGAGAAGTGATATTTGATGCAATACCCAGACCCCATGTAGAAAATAAAATAGGAGTCTGATGATAATAATGATGCATATATTGGACCTTTTTATAAATGACAACTGACATGGCGGGCAGCTCTTAGTGAACTTCAAATGAGCTTCAAACGCTATACAGCAAACTGAGTGCTGAATCATCCCTTCAGATTCTTGGTTAGATAATGATGTTTTCCTCTGCTGATAGTCATACTCGATAATCTTCAGTCTGGCAAGGCAGATCAATGCTCTCCCTTTCTGTGGTGAATCTTTAAATTAGAAGATTGAAACAAGTATACTCTTGGTAAATGTGAAGTCCTACAGTACTGTAGATTGAATTTAAACTTTTCTACCCATAATATCTTGACTTATCCTAATTCCTCTTCTCAGAACAAAATCATATTTTTGCAGATTTAATTAAATAGATCTTTTGTTTCTGTGGTCTTTCTCACAGAAATCTGTTGCAGATTGTTTATAGTTTAGAACCAGGAGTGAAAAAGAAGTATGTAATTTTGATTTGTGATATTAATAAGTATGCAATTTTGATATTGATAAGAAGTATGAAATTTTGATTTGTGATATTGATAAGAAGTATGTAATTTTGATTTGTGATATTGATAAGACGTATGTAATTTTGATATTAAGTATGTAATTTTGATTTGTGATATTGATAAGAAGTATGTAATTTTGATTTGTGATAGTGATAAGATGTATGTAATTTTGATATTAAGTATGTAATTTTGATTTGTGATATTGATAAGAAGTATGTAATTTTGATTTGTGATATTGATAAGACGTATGTAATTTTGATATTAAGTATGTAATTTTGATTTGTGATATTGATAAGAAGTATGTAATTTTGATTTGTGGTATTGATAAGAAGTATGTAATTTTGATTTGTGATATTGATAAGACGTATGTAATTTTGATATTAAGTATGTAATTTTGATTTGCGATATTGATAAGAAGTATGTAATTTTGATTTGTGGTATTGATAAGAAGTATGTAATTTTGATTTGTGATATTGATAAGACGTATGTAATTTTGATATTAAGTATGTAATTTTGATTTGTGATATTGATAAGAAGTATGTAATTTTGATTTGTGATATTGATCCCTTAATAACTGAGCTGCAAATGTGACTAAAGACTGCAGTAGTGTATTCCAGTGTTCAAGAACAGATAGATAGTGATAAGAAAATTTTGAGTAATCACTTTTCTTAAGAATATGCTCCACTGTATCAAATAGTCTTAACTTATAAACTGTGGATCATTTCCACTTATTACTTCTTCAATAATTACATGTTTTGCAAAATTAGATTTAGGTGGAATAGTGACAAATGGGCTTGTTGGGTTTAGTAACTGCACTAATTCAGGGAATTTCAAATAATAATCTATATGCAGTAAAAAGTGTGAGTTATTATAGTAGAATAAAACGCTTCCTTCCTTTAACCACAAAAATTGTGGGATTGAAATATAAACTGGCCTTTTCCAAGCCAATGGCCACTGTCCTGTTTTCCAACTTTGCTTGCAAATTCCATGCAATACTATAACAACATAATTTTGCAGGATTTTAAGCAATTCAGATGGAATTCAATCACTTCCTGTGGCTTTGTTATTAGCAAGGTTTTCTAGGGAAATGGGGATATCAGATCACATTATTTGCCTTCTGAGAATGTGAAGAAACTTTTAGAACTGAATATGGAACAAGTGACTGGCTCAAGACTAGAAAAGTATATAAGTAAGCTACATGTTGTCACCCTATTTATTCGGTTTATATATATCCTGGGAGATATATATATCCTGGGAGATGCTGGGTTCGATGAATTAGATGCTGGAATCAAAATTATTGGAGAAATATTAACAATCTTGAGTATGCAGATGATACCACTTTGATGGCAGAAAGTGAAGAAAAGTTGATGAGCCTGTTGATGAAGGTGAACGAAGAAAGCATAAAAGCTGGCTTGTACTGACAGATGTCATTTTCCTGGGCTCAGGGATCTCTTCAGAGGGTGATTACAGCCATAAAAGTAAAAGGTACTTGCTTTTAGAAAGAAACTTATGGAAAATCTGGATAAGAGTCTTAAGATCAAAGACATCTTATTGTCAACAAAAGTCTGTATAGTCAATACTATGTTTTTTTCACTAATAATGTATGGCTGTGAGAGATGGACTATAGATAAGGCTATGCACTGGAAAACAGATACTTTTGAACTGTGGTACTGCAGAGAATGTCTGAGAATTCTGTCGACTACAGGATGATCAGCTCAGTCAGTACTTATGTAACTAAACCCAGACTGTACTTATGTAACTAAACCCAGACTGTTCACTGGAAAGTGTGATAGTAGAACTAAAACCTACATACTTTGGCCACATAATGCAAAGACTTGGTTCACTAGAGAAAACACTGATGTTTGGAAAGGTCAAAGGCAGAAGAAGAAAGGAAAGAGAGGGACTAAGATTGATAGACGACATTACTGAAGCAATGAATATGAATTTACAAGAACTAAAAGAAAACTGAGAAGCCTGGTGTGCTGAAGTCCATGGGGTCAAAGAGTTAGGCTCCACTAAATGATTAAAAAAAACACTTTTAACCAATGAAGAGATGGAATATTATTAGGAATAAATTCCTCCTTTTGGCTTTCATTCCTGAATATGTAACAAATGTCACCATTTTCCAGCATTTACCCCACCTTTGAAGACACCTTGGATTAATGCATGATATGACAAACTACTTTTTATAGTTGCTCATACATCAGTGTAATTCACGTACCACAAACTGAACAACTTCTTGTGGTTGAGCAGGATTAATTATTCTGTATCCTTTGTACAACAGCCCTTGAAGACACAACAGTTCATTATGGTAGGTAAAGTAAAGCTTAAAGAGTGGATGCAGGACTTGTACATTTCTGGCCATCCTGTCATGGCGACATCTTACAGCATGTTAAGTTCTAAGAGATCTCTTGTATGATGTTTTACTCTTGCAGCTTTTCAGTAGACATTAGTTAGAAACTCCACAGAATTTTCAGATCCTTCTTATGTAAATCCCTCTTTGCATTCATGCAAAAATAGTCTATTGAGGATAATGGCTACATGCATTAACTTACTAGGCTTCAACAGAACTTACAAGTCATATTTCTGAAAAGACAATGCAGAGGGTTCTACCTTGGTGTCTCATTGTTCCCATCGTGCTGTGACAATAGATGGTGCTGTGCATGGTAGGAACAAGTGGTGGGACAATGGGGCTATTAGAACAGACTTCAAGGGTGCAGGAGATATCTTAACTCAGAGTATCTGCCATGGTGCTTTACATATAGCTGCAGATGTCTACCACATATCAAGGAATATTACAGTATCATAAGAGGTAACACAGAATACCTGTAAGGTGTGCAGTATTCTTGGTTACTCAATATGATGCAGAAAAAACTATGCCAGTTCTGTGTGTACCAGAACAGTAGCCCAATTTACAGTACTTCCTTATTATAGCGGCCCTAGTGATATAGTAATGTAAACAATGAACAGGGCAAATAAGGAAGTACCATATTTTATTAAGCTGGTTCATGTTCTTGCTACATTAAAACTGGCAATCACAATTCATAGCACAGTATATTTTCAGCAATTTGGTCAGTATGTAACACAGTGTCATTTGCTTTACTGAGTGATGTTACTTACAATGTAAAATCACATGATTCAGTGATGCATATTTTTAAGAACTCCTGCTGTATGTAATTGCAATTGCTCAAGATGAGTGTATTATATATTGCAGGATTTGTTTGGTTTACATTTCATTAAGCCATGACATTTCTGCCCGGCTTACTTCCTTATTATAGCGGCCTTACCTATCTTTCTGTTGTACATCATCAAGATATGTCATTTTCAAGGTTATTTAAGCCGGGAAGTGTCATGGCTTAATGAAATGTAAACCAAACAAATCCTGCAGTATGTAATACACTCCAAGCAAACAAGTGCAAATACAGAGTTCGCCAAGGCCATTTTGAATTTTGTTAGGGCTGCAATAATAAAGAAGTATCCAATTCACTTCTATGAATCATGTTACTGCCTGGACTATAGAAAAGAGTTACTGCACAGTCTAGCTTATGGACATATTCATCATATTTATGAATATGGTAGGCAGATGTTGTTGAAGACATGCTGGAGCTTTGTGTAATGAATTTTTGAAGATGATTTGGAGAATTTCCTGGTTGGACTTAACTATAATTCTTTTCCTACAGATATATCTAAAGACTAGGGTAAGCATCTCCTTTTCTACCCGTGCATAATGCATATTATGTATCTGTTAGCACTGTAAACCCATAAGCCTTAAGTCTTATCTCTTGTAATAACATGGCGTCAAGGCCTTGCTGACTTGGATCCACCTGCACAAAACGAGGATGATTCACATCATTGAAAGTGTCAATGCGGTACTAAGTAAATGTTTTAGCATCTCAAGGTTTCTTTCTTGTTCCTTTCCCCAAAAGCATATTGCATCATGATCAAATACTATGACATCTGATGATCTGTCAGTAAACCTTAGATAGATACTACACCATACTTCAGCGAAAGTATAAGAAATGGTTAGTCATATTGCTTTTGCTTGTTTGTAATTGTTTTATTTATTTCTTGTCATCATCTGATTTCATCCATTCAGCAGACAAAGCATAACTGATGCAGTTCAGAGAAGGTGCACAGTTTGGGCATTTGTTCTCTTTAAGTTTCATACAGTTAGCTCTCAGTCTATCTTGTTGCCATAATAGATGTGCACCATGCTTTTGCTTAGAGTCTTCTCAGCCTAGAATGCTGTTGATTCTGATAACTTCTCTATGCATCCTTCTACTGTATTTGCAAATGCTGTTTGGAGCACTTCTGCAGCTGATGAGATCATTAGATAGTTGTCCTAGGAACCTATGCCTGATATATGTATATTAAAGGCATTTAAGCTTGGAACTAGCTGCATGCACTTTAAGCTGCCAGAATCTCTGGCTATCATCAAAAAATTAGAAGAATTTAACAAGTGGCATAGTAGCTTCCAATTTTTCACTAGTATAATAGTTGACAATTCTTCAGTTGTTTGAAATGGCTGATACATCCTTCTGATACACTTGGTCAGGTCTTGACAATCTGTACATAATCTCGGCTGTAAATGTACTATTCACCACCTCATTTGTTTTTTTTCTGGTATGAGTGTGACTCCATTAGATTCCTTGTGCTTCAACTACTGTTTTGCTCCTAGCTCTGAACATAACTGACACTCTTCGTGGACCATGAGTCAATGGTACTGCTTCAGGGGAAGTTGGAATATGATATTTATTTTGAAGATAACTTAAAACTGTCACATGGATTAGGATATTTCTGGAAAATGTTATCTAAACTATGAAGGACATCTCTTTTTACTCTGTGATTTGTATTTTTTCGGCTGCAGTGAAGTAATGATCAGAGACACATTGGTTCTGCTTGATGTATTAGCTTCTTTGCATTTTTTAAATTACATTTATGTCTACACTCATGCTTAATCTGCACAATGAATTTAGCAATCACATTAACATGCGCTGCACTTATATTCATGTTGTTCAAAAATGTGCACTTTAGAAACTCTGTGACTGATCTCTGTGGATATGCAAGAGCTCAGAACTCTGTTTCACTTATCTCATCTGACTGCTTAGACATTTAGTTATTCTTTTATCACATTCTGAGGCTGATAATAAGACTTTTACATTCTGCAATGCATGAATACTTTTCAGCATTCTAGAATGTTTCAGAAGTATCCTGGGATTCAGAAAGGCTTAGTATAATGCAGAAGCCTTAACCTGGAAGGCTTCAGTATTGTGCTACTCTTTTAGAATTGAGATACTGCTCTACACTGAGGTTTTCTCCTCACAGGGGCCGCAATGCAGATAGCTGTTTCATGGGTGAAGCCACATACTAGCTAATGTAAATTAGCCATGTGATCTCCACTTGAAATGTCCGCAGCTCTTAATTTGCCTGTTCGAGTGATTCACAGAATTATTCAGCTGAATAAAATTTTACTTTGCAAGGAAAAAGTCACCACCATAAAACATGGCAGTCAGATTAATAAAATTTTATTTTGCAAGGACCTCTGGTACTTACGTATTATCGCAACCACATTCCAAACAGCTGGATAGTACGTAACTGCTGATAGCAGCTTACTAACTGTATATTTCAAATATTGACAATTAGTACTTTTATGCTTTCTCCATACTTCTTGTTGAGCAGGTTGACTTCCATGACAGCAGGAGCCAAATTGGTCAAATTATGTGTGTTGGGGGGGGGGGGGTCACAGGGCTGTCTTTGATCCTATGCTGTATCACAGGAAATATCTGCAAAACCCATGCCTGTACTCAAAAAATAAAGGTTCACAACGAATGAATAAAAAGTGTTAAAAAGGTATAAAACCATCTCAGGGTAATGGTGCAATGTAAACACGCCTTGTTTGGAAGTATAATGAAAGAAAGCTGTTGTACAAAAAAAACCCAGCAACCATTGAAAATTAAGGATGTAAATATGGGAAGGGGTGTCCCTTACACAGCAAACTGTTGCAGAAGTTGTCAAAAGGACATCTACAGACCATTGTTGTAGGTTTTGGTGTGATTTCTTTATTTTTGGATAGACCAAACGCTGCAGATTCACAAAACATTTTGCATAGCGATCTTTTCTTGGGGCTTATTTAATGATTATAATTCGTTATGAATTAAAATGCTTACACAAAACATTTCACATAGTTTATATGTGACCAATAAAATCATTCAACCATAACCTTAATTGCACGACGATCTGAAGCTGTACTATGCCATAAAGTACTTCTGTCTCAACAGTTTTCAGGCATTTTCAGTTATTTTCTGCCTCTGTTTCCACTATGGTGGCATTGGAATGTGGTTGCGATAATATGTAAGTACCGGAAAAAGTGACCACGATAAAAACATGGCAGTCAGATGAATAAAATTTTACTTTACAAGAAAAAAGTGACCATCATAAAACATGGCAGACAGATGAATAAAATATTATTTTACAAGGAAAAAGCGACCACAATAAAAACATGGCAGTCAGATGAATAAAATTTAATTTTATAAGGAAAAAGTGACCACTATAAAAACATGACAGTCACACATTCAGGCCTGTGTGAGTACTCTCAGTGCAGGTGAGTTCAGCAAGAATGTGGAGTTATGATGGTTAGTGTGTGTATGTCTCTAGGGGGCATGACTATGTGTGTGTGTGTGTGTGTGTGTGTGTGTGTGTGTGTGTGTGTGTGTGTGTGTGTGTGTGTGTGTGTGTGTGTGTGTGTTTATAGGGGTGTGTCTTTGCTAACTTGATGTGTATGCCATTAAAGAGAACACTACTATGGTTAGGTCTAACAGCTTTGATGGTCAATTCATAGACATGATAGGTTCATAGGTATGTATTATGCTAACTACTACTGGAGGCTTTTTAAGCCTAGCCATGCATCCCAAATCTGTGATAAGTTCTGTTACCCTTGATAAGTGTAAGCAGGGGCTTGGGAGATGAAACATTTATAATCAAGGCCCTGGGAAATGAACTATTTACAGCCTGTCCGTCAATTAGAGACATAGATGCCAAACTAAGGATTATGCTTCCCATGCAATAGTCCGAGTTACACTTGAACTGGGTTAGGGAGGAACTCTTCTTCACATGGATGTGGAACCAGTTCCAGAGAAGGGGTAGTCAAGGTCCTATATATATATATATATATATATATATATATATATATATATATATGTATACATATACAGTTCTGGTGCTGTTTGTTTTATGGAATTACCCATTTTACTATGGATATATCTCTCTCTGAGTGACATTTTCTCATCATTGTGCTAATTGACCAACCTGTGTTGGGCAATTAACATGAGTGGTGAGGATTTTATTGAATCTTCTTACTAATTCTGCCCAATCCAGTCAGTTGGTTTAGCATGTTGATATAAAACCTGCTGCTACATTTACTGTTTAAGTGAATTATAATAGTAATTGTGTACTTATTTTGGGCCTTTGCCTTCCTCATTTCTGAATATGCTCTTGACTCTTGAATTTGAGAGCTATGCTTCCATGGCAATCAGGTTTGAATTTATTTACTTACTGGGAAAGTCTAACTTGGAATGAAACCAAGTTTTAGTGGAGGCCTAGGGAGAAACAGTTCAGATACATGTCTTTGTAACCTGGGAGGAAATCCATATGAATGCAGGGAGGACATGTAGATTCTGAACAGAAGGCACCCAAGCCAAGAATCGAGCCAGAAAACCTCTTGTTTTGAGGCAACAATGCTACCGCTGCACCACTGCGCCATCTGAATACTGAATACTGTAGATGGATAATCTATAAAAAAAAATTGTACCTCATCCCTGGAATAATTTCTATCTTGAAACACTTCTTCATTGCTTGTTGTATTGTTCCCACAACACACACACAACTATCTTTTTTCTAGATATCTTCTTAGATGCTAAACTCCTTGTAAGTATGTTTTGATTTACTAGTTCTTAAAAGACATAGAAGATATTTTTTCTCTGTCATGCACCATCTTTCTGAATTCTCTGACATCCATAATTATAATATACTCTGTGGATGCCCGAGTTCAAATGGCATCCTACAAGACTTTGTTAGGCAAAATGTCTCTTACATGTGTGGAGTCATATACACAGGTGTAACCCCCTGACACTCAGATACTGTTTAATAAAAGTCACTGCTTCTGGTATGTAATGAGTATATTAAATTTTTTATTGAATCAGGAGTTGCTATGAATAATCTTGCCTCATTTAACTGACACACAGTTAAGCAAACCTAAAGCTTTTAAAACATTGTGTAGTCACAACTCAAAACAACACACTCAAGGTTATAAAACATTCAAAAAGATTTTTTGCAGGGACAAACTCTCTAAGCACCTCTGACATGGGGATATATAAACACACACACATATGCACGCACACACACACACACACACACACACACACACACACACACACACACACACACACACACACACACACACACACACACACACACACACACACACACACACACACACACACACACTCAATCTCTCTCTTTATATATATATATATATATATATATATATATATATATATATATATATCTTCAGATGAGACAATATGATTGACATTTTGAAATGTCAAACATCTCCTACATAACGTAAAACACACAAAATAACTTCACTAACTATGTTTAGCAGGGGGGCAAGCCCTTCTGCACCACCCATGTAGGGGGCCACCCCCCCACACCTCCTGCTACTTAATTATTCCTACTCCGAGATCGCACTACAGTACATAAAAGGGAAATCTCCCATTTCCATTCTGTATAGAGATCTCCGCTATATATGTTCGACATTTCAAAATGTCGATCATATGGTCTCGGCCATATGAATGTCGACGTTTTGAAATTTTGAACATCTCAAGTAGACCCATATATATATATATATATATATATATATATATATATATATATATATATATATATATATATATATATATATATATATATATATGGTTCTACCTGACATAAACGAAACCCCAAAACACCGACAACGCAATCACCGAAACCACATAACCGACAGTACAAAAACACAAAACCCCACATGCCCGACAACAAAATAACCGACGGTACACAAACACGAAACCTCATACACTGCACACACCACAATCACAAAAATCAACAGACAAAACACATTCCCTGTCCAAAAACCACATACACAACACAAGCACACCAAAATCCCTACAAACCCACACTAAACCTCACATACACAACTACCTGCAACCCTAACCCAAACCCTAACCCTAAGGTCCGTCACTACCGCACACTTACCTGACCTGCTCCCTAACCCTAACTCACTTATCCCGCCCCTAACCAAAACACAATCACTACCGCACACTTACCTGACTCGCTCCCTAACCCTAACTCACTTATCCCGCCCCTAACCCAAACACAATCACTACCGCACACTTACCTGACCCGCTCCCTAACCCTAATTCACTTAACCCACCCCTATCCCCACAGACTGTCAATATCCACACTTACCTTACTCGCACCCTAACGTCCGTCACTACCACATACTTACACAGCCTTTTCCCATGTCGGCATCCTCGGCGTCGGTGCTTTCATCCGTCGGGTCGGTCTTCTGAACTGTCGATCTTCTGGGGCTCGCGATTTCCCTGTCGATGTTCCGGCGTGTCGTCTAACTCAGGTAGAACCATATATATATATATATATATATATATATATATATATATATATATATATATATATCTGTGTGTGTGTACGAGTCTACTGATTACAGTCAGAAGACCCAAGCATCGGCATTCAAAATGTTGATCAGAAGACATCGATATCACAATCAACACCCTTCCATGCATTCACCAAGCAGCAGCCTCAGCAAATGCAAAAGTAAATTTTAGAAAACTAAACTAAAACATCATTTTCTTCAGAGGGGTCAAACCCCTCTGCACGTCAAATTTGGGGCCCCTACACCCCTTGCTAATTTTATGTACTAAATCCCAGATCACACAATATCAGGGAAAGGTCAAATTCCCCATCCCTGAGAACTGTGCAATCTCGTATACTTGTCAACATTTTGCTTATGATTCGCAGTTACAGCCATCTGCAAACTTGGATAGTCAGTGGTCTTGTTATGTGGTCTTGAGATCAGAAAAGTAAATGTCAAGCAAAAGAGGTTGCAGCACTGAGCCCTGTGGGCCACAGTTGAACCCCCTTCATACTCTCTGATGAAGAGCCCGCTACCCACATTGTGTGGGTTGTTTTAGCTAATTTGCTATCAATCTTACTAAGCAGAGATCCTGTTATACTGCATTAAGTTTGCTAACTATGTTAGCATGAAGGATGCTGTCAAATGCCTTGGCCAGGACAAGGCACACTACTTAAAAAGCATAAGCACTGTTAATAACCTGTGTTACCTCTTCATAGAAGTTCACCGGATTTATTAGACAAGCTCTGTCCTTAACAAAGGCAAACTGCCGTGGATCTAGTCTGAATAGATTTTTAATATCATTGTTTATCAGATCAGTTATAATATTTTCCTTTGTTTTGCAAATAAGGCTCACTAGCCCATAATTCCCTGTGGTCAGTGGAGGGTCCACCCTTGTGGAGTGGTATCACTACTGCTGTGCCCCAAAAAACCTCAGGGACAAAGCCAGTGGCTAAACTCTGGTTGATTATCTTAAGGAGTGGCCCTGCTATGGCTTGTTTAATACTGTTCATCATCACACAGTCAGGTATAATATCAGTTTCCATTGATGAAGTATTTTTAGTCTTGGAGAACACCATCAGTACATCCTTTTTAGTGATGAGGGGGAGTGGGTCTGAGAGATTCAGACCAAACAAGTAATTCTTCATAACTTGTAACAGAAGAGACTGAGTGGCATGGTAACATAATGCTAGTAAGAATTGCTGTCACCAATAAAAAAAACAGAAAAGTATAAGCATTAGGGGGAATGCAGGAATTTTTAAATCCAAAAAATGATGATGGCTATTAGGAAAAGCATATGGGGTACGAGGAAATATTACTTTAGTGATAGTATGGTGGTCATCCAGGTGGCATGGTAGCAGAATAGCTGTAATACTTCAGATATATGCAAAACAGATGAAAAGGAAAAGTAAAAAAATGTGATGTGATATCAGAGAATTGCTAATTTAGTGGAGATATATTAAACAGGAAGCATATGGGCTATGCATACAGTTCAAATTCATATTTATTAACGTGCCTATTTATGTAAGCCCTTTACAACTGGTAATGAAAAGAGAGTACAGTAAAAATTAAAAAATAGAAATAAAGAAAAAATAAATAAAAATGACAGCATAAAATGGAATATTTTACTTTATTGCTATAATAAGCCGTCAGATTTTAAAGAAATGGGTCATGAGTTAATGTAGTGGGTAGCACTTTAAAACAAAAAAGGTAACTGCCAAAAGTCCAAGAATGGACTGCACTACACAAGGACACATATTGCAGAGGCGACATCATGGGGAGTTCAGAAAACCCATCACAGTTCACAAGCAGACATCATCTCATAGAAGTCAACTTGTACAAATGCAACTCCTGCACCAGCCACCACTAAGCTTGAAGTAGGCAAAGATACTGACTCAAACAATATCACTCTGAAGACAAGTGGTTGTGCTCAAACCAGCCATGAAATAAGGTAATAATAAAAACAGCTAGCATAAGGATAGGACCCCAATGGTGAAGAGCTATTTCTAGCTCAGACATCAGAAAAAAAACAATACCATGGCACTCTCTAGTCCAGCTGGTGAATCTGGGTATCCTGAGGCAATGTTACAACGGCCTCATGTACACAAACAACCCTCTCCTCCTACCACAAAACATTAACATATGCGAGAGATGCAATTATATAGCTAAACTGAAGGCTAAGCTCTCTCCACCTAAGACTGGAACAGGCAGTCATGAGGAGAAGGTTAACACTTGCACCACACCTCCAGCCACACATAGACATACTAAACCAGCACTGGCAAAAAATACACATAAATACACATAATCATACTCTAAATAAAAACCTGCAAAAGCATCAGAGACCTCCAAAGCAGACACCCAAAAAACCTGCATCTCCCGTCACAAACCAGACAACACATAAAACACAAAATCAGTGTGCTGCACAATCACAGCCCTTAAGGCAAAATAACATACCTAACATACTAGTAATAGGCGACTCTATAGTCAGGCACACTGATGTCCCACTCACTAGGCTGGACAAGGACAAGGTTACTGTTAGCTGCCTGTCAGGAGTCCGAATCCACCACATAACACAAGCACTCAGGTCACTCCAGAACAAGTACAAATATGACTCTGTCATTGTTCATGTTGGTGTGAATGACCTGAGATGTACCTCCCTGGACTACATGAAAAGAGACATGGAAGAGCTCTCTGATCATGTAGCCCAAGCGAGTATGACCCTGACCCTGAGTAGCATCCTGCCCTCACCAAGAATAATACCGCAGTATAAAGAAAAAATTATCAATTTCAACAATTGGCTAACCTTCTGGTGTCATTCAAAGGGGATCCAGTGTCTGTCAGCCTGGAACGACATGCTCGACAAGCCTTGTTGCTTCGCAAGAGATGGTTTGCATCTGTCACCCCTAGGCTTTCGAATTCTGGCCAAGGCTCTTGCTGCCTCCATAGTGCCTTTTTTAGGCAAGGCTCAAAAGTCAAACCCACCTCCATAAACAGCACAAATAATAAAACGAGGGTTATGCTACTCAACACCAGGAGTTTAAATCTCAAAATGCACGTGCTCAAAGTACTCCTCAGTATGGAGAATGTTGACATCTGTGCAGTAACTGAAACCTAGTTCAAGGCTCCACAGAGCACCACAGCACTACCGGGCTACAACTCGTACCACACATTTTGGCCACAGAACATGGACCAAAACACAAAAGGAGGGGGTGCAGCCATATTCATCAAGGATACCCACACCTCCAGGTTAGTGGTGCAGCATGATACCTCTGAGATCATCCATGTGCAACTAACATTGGGCAAATCTGCAATGCAAATTGTGGCCTGCTACAGATCACCCTCCATGACCCAGGACCACCACTCTGCCTTTCTGGAGACACTGGAAAACATGAAGGTCCTAACGAACACCCTGATATTGGGCGATTTCAATTACCTATTACATTACATTACATACTGCAGGATTTGAATTACCCTCTCATTAACTGGGAATACTACTCAAGTACAAACTCCCAGGTCCAGCGCTTCCTGGAATTTATTGACTCAAATGCCCTGGATCAGCTGGTAAACTCCCCTACCAGAGGTGAAAACATATTGTACCTGGTCATCACCAACATGGGCGACAGGTGTTCCGCACCGGAGGTCAACCTATCACTGGTTAGATCAGACCATAAACTAATCACTCTGGATGTCCACACCACACCACCACCCCCAACCAAGGAAACCACAGTGAAAAACTTTTCTATAGCAAACTTCACCTTACTTAAGACAGAGGTGGTAGGTTTCACAGTCCCCACCTTAAAGGATAACAGTGTCCAAGATGCAGGATCCTTTACAAATGCACTCTATGAGCACCTACAAGGATGCATGAATCATGTCATCCCTAGCAAAACCAAGACTCACTTCCCCTAAGAGAAGGAAACCAGTCTGGTGGACCCCTGCCATAAACAAGCTATACAATAGAAGGAGGAAACTAGTTCAGAAAAAAAGTATACCCCAAGAAGGAAAGACATCCCTGATCAGTATCAATAAGAAACTAAGGTCCCTCATAAAATCATCCAAGGCTAACTTCGAAAGAAAAATAGCCAAGGATTCGAAAAATAACCACAAAGCCTTCTTTAGCTATGTCAAGAATCTAAGTGGCAACTTGCAGATATGCTCTGAGCTAGTGCAAAATAGCACAAAATATACTGAACCTACTGATATTGCCAACATCCTGGTAGATAGATTCAGTGCAAACTTCAGCCCCCTCTCACTCCCAAAAGGGCCCAGAACAATACCGGAAAAGTGTAGTGTCCCAGAAATCACAGACACAGGTGAAAACAGCCCTTTCAAAAGCCAAAAGCACACTGTCAATGGGGCCAGATGGTGTCTCATGCTGCGTCTTGCATGAACTACAGAATGAACTAACCCCCCACCTAAACACACTGTTCAACCTCAGCCTCTCCACAGGCTACATGCCCATAGAATGGCGCACAGCAACAGTTATTCCGCTCCACAAAGGATGGCCCACAACTGACCCTGGTAACTATCGCCCCATAAGCCTGACTAGCCTGGTCTCTAACATGGAACTCATTAATAAAGATATTGGAAACCTCCAAACACTTGACCTGACCAACTTTGGCTTTGTTAAAGGCAGATCATGCCTACTAAACCTAGTTGACTTCTTTGAGACAGTCACCAAGGCCATACATGAGGGGAAGGTGGTTCACACAGCCTACCCTGACCTCGCCAAGGCTTTTGACACCATTCCCCACTCGGGAATTATAGAAAAACTCACCAATCTGAACAAAAACCTGTATGTCACGAGATGGGTTACCAACTGGCTTACAGACAGAACTCACACGGTAAGAATAGCGGGTTCCAGGTCCGACTCTAAACCAGTCACAAGTGGTGTCCCACAAGGCTCGGTCCTGGGACCCCTACTATTGGGCATATACTTATCAGAAGTACAGATAAACACAGGAGGACTATGGCTAACCAAGTTCGATGATGACTACAAACTGGGAGCCATAATTGACTCTCTGGTTGACACGGACATTCTCCAAAAGGGCCTTACTGAGACGGACACCTGCTGTCAAAGTCATGGTCTCAAGCTAAATGCCAAAAAATGCATAATCATCCCATTTGGGAAAAACAAAACACCCATGAATTACCACATAGGTGGCAGCCCCTTTAATACAGATGAGGTAATAAGAGATCTGGGGACCCAGGTAGATAGTAATCTCTCCTTTGACAACCATATTGCCAAAGTAGTTAGGAAATCCTTCCATGTAGCCCATCTAATTACTAAAGGGTTCGCATCTAGAAATAAAGTAGTTATAGTGCCCCTCTACTCGTCACTCATCAGACCCATCATAGAGTACAATGCCCCATTTGGGATGTACCTCACAAGACACTTCCAACAGCTGGAAAGACCACAAAAGTACCTCACCAAGAGGATTACTGGCCTCAAACATATGTCCAATGCAGCTCAACTGGAAAAACACCATTTGTACTCAGTGGCATATCACTTACTCAGAGGTGATCTCTGCCTGAATTACAAAGCCATGTCCAACTCAAAATTGATGCACATGCTCCACCTAAAGAAATCCAAGTCACTGCGAGCCACTCGCTCTAGTGAGCTAAACCTCACCACAATGATAAATAGAACATGCTGGAGGGATAGATTCCTGTCACAGAGACTCCCCATGCTTTGGAACAAAATTCCTAACTACATTAGGCAGAGCCCCTCACTAACACTGTTCAAGAGAAACCTTGACGAGTGGATGGGTAACAGAAAATACACCCCTGGGATCACTTCATTGGATCTTCTTGACAGAGGCTCAGTTAATTAATCAATGGGGCGGCAAAAGCTGATACACTCTGGCTAGGGTTATGAATGCCTTCGGGCAGATAGCCTAGTACCTACCTATGAACCTATGAACAGTTACTGGTAGTAGCAGGCTCTTTACATCAAACTGATCTGGTCAGATGCCTGCTGCTATCTGCCATAAAAAACTATATTTGCCCTTAGCAGAAGTACAATTTTATGTCCTCCATTAAAGCCAATACAAACATTTAGTCAGAAGATGTGCCAAAGCAACAACTCAATCTTTTCAGCAGAATGAGAAATAAAACCAGTCCTGATGAGTCAAGGTATATGAAGTCAATCAGAGCTAGACAACAGGACTGCCAAAGAAGACAAACAGCCAATGCAGGGTTGAAACCAAGTGGGGAATCTTACAGCTGTCAAAACCCCATCAACAGAGAAAACAGTTGTGGTAATTTAATGTCATTTGTCTTCAAACTTAGCTGAGGATAATTTGTGCGCAGCATAGTTTGAAGCTGGATGTTTTCACAGAACGCCTAATTTAATAACTGGTGAAAATTGGCTAATAAACATACTAAACATAAAAAATCCAGTGCATTTTGTGTGACTAGAAAGCAAAAGAGTAATATGTTACTAAATGGTTAATGATGGAAGATACTATGAAGGAGAATTAACTCCAGATCTAGAAATGAATCAGCATAATATTCAGTATACGCAACCGACTGAAGCTTAAAAAACATGTTAAGAATGAATGTTAGCCTCCATGACATAGAGAGAGAGAGAGAGAGAGAGAGAGAGAGAGAGAGAGAAAGAAATGAGGCCCTGATTGCACCCTAGATCCGTGTGTTTGATTATGGATAATACATTGGTGGGCATTGGCACAGAGGATGGGAATGAATGGCCATTGTGTGAGGGACGTAGCTCTGACTTTCCACTTAGGTGACACCTGCAGACAGCAGTAGGTATGGCACCTGTGAAGAACTGGCCAGCTGGAGACATGCTTGCCAAGCACTGCTAAGTACTCCAAAGCTGCAGAAGTTATGTGTTTATGGAGGCGTGCATGTTTTTTGCTCTTTTTTCTTCTGCTCTCAAGGTAGATTTCTTGACATCCATTTTTGAACATATGGCAACTTGGTTATGATTAGAGACCCAGTTGTAATTCTCCAAACTGTTACAAAATGAAATTAGAAAAAAGACAATGAAACTAAACACAATGCATATCACCTTTATAGACTAAAAATAAAATAAAATAATACAGAAAAAGCATGCAGAAACAAGAATAAATCAAGATGCTTTAAGTTAAATTAAACGAATTGGAGATCAAAATTTAAGCTAAGCAGCTGCCATCTTGCCATCTAAACTGTTCAGGGCATTTACCATTTAACACAATTCTAACTTGTTTTTCATTCAAAACATAAATTAATTAATTATCAGTTTACCGCATGCAAAAGACAGCGCAATGAGAAACATGATGTGGCTCTGGATGTTGCAGTAAAATCTGAATGCACTTGTATGGTACAAATGAAATACAGTACAACTTGGGCAGTGCTGCATTTTCACTACACAGGGCTATGAATGAAGGTAACGTAAAATAAAGAAGCAGTAGTGAACAGACAGGCTTGGCCTGCTAAAATACTGGAGGTCATGAAGAGGTGCACTCAACTAAGCAACAATCATAAAAAATATAAAATCATTTCTCTGAACAAAGGTTAATTTAAACATTTATTTAATAGGATGTTAATTCGTATCTATTGGAAGAGATAAGGAAATAGATTAGGTTCTTAGTATGGTGAGCCAGTTTGTGAGAAAGTGCAACGCAGAGACCCACAATCTAGTTAAGCAAAATTCCTTAAGGTTTATTAGTACTGCTATACAAATACAAGATACAGAAGTAGTGCTTGTTAGGTCTTAATAGCATCATATTTACTTCAGTGCTTTCATGCCTGAATGTCAACTGCAGAACATGAAAAAAGAGCTGCTGAAGAAAAATTATTACAGTTCATCAGGTGACCTCTAAAACGGTGCCGTACAATATGTACAGGCATTGCTGTCACATACCTTCATTAATTATGACGGCATGCTGCTAGTCTATTTCAAAAAACATGAATGTCTTTTAATTTTCTGATCTCTGTCTTAAGCACAATTTCAAATAATTGTCTCCTCTGAAAACTCATTGTAATGCTCTTGTAGATACCTTCAGATTGCAGCCTGACACAGTGACTGGCAATGAGGAAACTGGTTCTTTCTGTAAGCAGAACTATTCGTTCATCAGAGTACATATGTTTTGCATGACCATAGTGTACCTTCCTCTCAGCACAGACCTGCAGAAATCTCAAGCTTGGACATATTTCTTATATAGCCTGATCTATTCTAATTATTATGGCTCAGATGTCTTTGCATGCTCTGAGATGGATTTCTACTCTATCAAGAGTATTTTCTCATATAGTTATTTACTCTCAGCTGACAGCATTTGCAGGATCACAGTCCTATTTCTTTTGACAATAGTGACCTTTCCTGATGTGAAGCACTGCGCAGTCAGTAGTTCTATATGCATTACACCATACCAGGAAAATGGATGCCACTCTCAGCACCTCTCAGAAACCTTTGACATTTGGAGAACTACAACATAGCTGCCTTAATAGAGTGCCTGTAGATATCTCCACTAGGGAACCACTATTCCTTATTTGTCATTAAAGGTTAACTACTATCTATCATATCATTGTACTGCACTCATCCAGATAACAGACAATACAATTCTGTTGTTTTCTCTGCCATGATATAAGCCAACTTTCTTTGTGTAGCCCAACCAAACACCTCTGCTATATGTATGCAGAGAATGGGCTGTGAATCACACACTTATCATCTATTTCAACACAGAATGTTATAAGTAAAAAAGGATGGCTAGAGTTTTACATATTGTATGATTTACAGCCCAGTTAAAATTGCTACATTCATGTCCTTAGCTTGTTGACCATGGCAAAGGAGTCAAAGATTTTGATAACATCTGGTTACAAGACATGGGTTGCATTAACTACTTCAAAGGCAATATATATATATATATATATATATATATATATATATATATATATATTTTTTTTTTTTTTTTTGAAATACAGTGTCACTTTTGGTTGACATAAAGTTTGCCATGAACGTATTTTATTCAAAGTCTGTGATGAGAATGATAATAATGCAGCCTGATGCAGATATGATAATGTCAGTGAACTGTCTTAGCAGATATCCATCAAATCTTAGTAATGTCAAGAAACCCTAATTGCTTTGAACTTTAAGGCTATAACATCATTTGTCAAATGTACATTCATTAATAATCATTAACGGCATTCAGATTGAGCTCAGCTAAAAACTGCAAATAAGTCCTGCAGGTGCATGAACAGAAATGTATTGCATGGATTCCCATAGCAGCATGGCATAGCAGTTAATGGTACTTGTTCACAATAATGCTGTTTAAAAAGGCAGTGTTTGTAAGGACAGCACTCGTTTATACATGATATGTAGAATGTAAGTTACATTTTTAAGAAACATGAAACATCTGTTGTCACAGACTGAAAACAAAATGATATTTGTATTTAATAAATGGTGCTATTGACAATTGTTGATTTGCGTCTATATTATCTTATCGAAGTTTCAGAATATCGAATCTGATATGGTCGACACCATATCATCAATTTCTGAAACATCGAAAGATAAAAAAAAAATGCCTAAATCAAAAATAAATAAAAACTTACCTTTGCAAGAAGGGGGGCAAGCCCCCCTGCACCCCCCACACCCCCTACTTAAATATACCAACCCTGAGACCGCACTACATTGAACTAAATGGAAATCTCCCCTTACGGAGATTTCCGTTTAAACGTTTAATTTTTTTTTGCTTTCGCTAGTCTGGTGCCAACAATATCAACTTCAATATTGTCAGCCTTCGACAACGTGAAGTAGACCCATTGATTTAATGCTAGACAGCAACTCAAATCCAATGTATAATCGAGTTTTTCCCAATCAGTCTTGCAATACACTTTCAAATCATTCAGTTCTATAGTACAGGGCTGTGGAGTTACAGATACATTTTACTGTTGTTAAGTCATTCCACATAACCAGACTTTAGGAGTCAAATCTATTTCATGAATGCAATTTCTTCAAGTTACATATGCATGTTGTTGTGTAATAAAGAACTGCCCATTTGCTTCATGGTGGTTCCAGCAATTTCCCCATGAGATCCAGTGTCCCCAAGATAGAAATTGATACAGATGTCATCTGACAATATCTTCTCATGACCATGACTTTTCTGGTCTGAGATATGATTGCTACTAACACCCGTTTATAACTGCATAATAAAGGTTTGCTTTAGCTCTGGCAGAATAGTCTTCTATAAGAAGTCAATAGTGGCTTACAATTGCTCCATAATGCAAGCATTGTGTGGCCACAAGACCACAAGTAAGTTGAATGAAAAAACAGATTACGTGGCTGCTCCATATTGATCTTTTTGCAATTATGTTATTATCTATAAGATCTCAATAGAAGATTAAATACAATGAGTCTATCAAGCAACATTTAGGAGTCAATTGTAACATGGCTAGATAAAATAGGAAAGTTGTTATGTGTTAAAAACTTGTCCTATGAAAGTGGATGTGGCTCTGTTGAAATTGCCCTGATCTGTCATTATTACTGATACCTATATAAAATGGCATACTTGTCTGTGTGATAGTTTCAGAATACATGTTAGGTTTTTGTTTTATTTAATGACTGTGTAATTCTGGAACTGCTCCGCTAAGCTGCATTCACTGAGTGACAATGATTTGTGCCACCTGTGGATACATAGACTTGACATCTGCATCATATGGCTCATTGCCAGTACAAGAATACACAAGAAAAAGTTGCTAAGCTGCAATGCATCACTGCTAAACAGAACATCACAACTGAATATGCTCATTTTTTGACCACAATCAGTCTTTTTGTATACTTTAGATCAACCTAAAATGCAGTTTTTCAAATCCATACACGACAATCATTCTCAAAGATCATATTTTAGACTTTTAAACAATTGTGTGTGTGTATGCGTGTGTGTTTGTATGTAAACACAATCCACAGTCTTACAGTGTTATAAGGGCATATTCTACACATCAGTAACTTTAACAGTGCTCACTTAACTGAAAAAAAAAAAACCACCAATAAATCCGCAAGTTATTCTAAAGGAAATGTATTTACCAAATATGTGATAAAAGCATTGCATCTTCTAAGTGATTTTGCCTCAAAATGGGTTTGACAAAAACGTGATACCCAATTAAATGAAATGAGTAAGGATTTTTTTTTGTCTCAGCACTACTGAATGATAACTATAGCAACAATAAAATCACATACCTTGGCATTTCATTCCAAGCCTCTGAGCCTTGGAAAAGAACATGAAAAAATGCTGAATGAACTTTAGGAGATAGTGTGCATATACTGTTTGCATCCCTAGGGTTTAATCTTTCATTATAAGGCAATCATTTACATTTCAATAACTCTGAAGTAAAGCAAAGCCTTAGTTTTTCTGATGTATGAAGTCCTTTGGAGTATTAAGATGATGTCAGAAGGGAATGCATGCCTAAGAATTATACTGAGACTTTGCGAGTTTAAATGTCATTTATTGGTGAGATGGTTTAACTCCAAAATATCATCATTTATTATTGGTGTCATTCAACGGCTTATTCAGTGAATTGTTGTATTTATTAGTTATCACAGATGTACTTAGTAACTGCATAATAATAACAATTAAAAAGTTGTGTGGCGCATCATGTTTTTGCACATCTGCAAACACACGTATAGATGTATAATAACACCAAGCTGAAGAATAAGTGCATAATGATTGGTATACCCTGAAAAAGATGAAGCACTATCTTATTAAGAATATGTCTGACAGCAGAGAAGACACCAGTTGTAAAATGGTGAGATATTATCCCTTGTAGATGTGCACTGCACTCTAGCTGGGAAGAAAACTCTGGAATGTCACCCCAGTACATTTTGTAGCTAGATCACTGAAGCTACTGGAGACTTAAAAATAACAGCTTCCATGTTTTATTCACTGGTAAATAACAAAACAAAAATAAAATGTTTTTGTGCTATTTCCCTTTAAACCAAATCACTTATACACTATTAAAAGAAGCTGTGTATTGCTTTAATGAATATATATTTATATTTATAGTAAAAAAAGTTCTTAATTGTTCTGTAATGTATGTATGGTTACAGATGCAGAAGCTGCAGGCAGCATACCTCTCAACCTCTGAGCATAAGAAATCTGGACCAAGCAAAAATAATAGAGGGACAAAACCCAAAAATAGGGATGATTTTTAAATATTGCTCTTATAATCTTAGTAAAAGGTTTTATGTTACTATGCCTTTTCCTGGGGGATATCAGCTCTTAAACTGCAATTTCTGTCATCTTTAGTAAATTCAGTGCTTACTGATTTGCCAGAAAACTATAACTTTTATGAGAAACGCACCAAAAATATGAAACAAAATTTGAACAGTTGAGAGTTATGGCAGGCAGGCACTATATTATGTATGCAACATTGCATTTGATAGTGTGTGAATATACAATGCATCTTAGAGCTATCTTTGCTGACTCATATCTGCACCAAGAGCAGGAGTATGATGTGTTACCTTTATTTTTAAAATATGTTTTTTTTTTGTAATTATGACATGGTAATAATATCATTGCACTATGGCAAAGTGGTGATTAATTCATATTTATTTACCCACAGTAGTTGAGGAGGGCTCAAGTTTGGTCGTTCTGGTTTTGCCCTAATGATCACACAATGTCTTCAACATGATTAAAATATTATTTTCTCCCAGCCATTGTGGATTTCTTAATTATAATAAAAACAGTTTTTTTGCTGTCTGCAACACAATAGACACATTGTGTAGCTTTTCTTAATAATCTGGTGGTAAACTAGACAGACTGAAAATGAGTTTCAACAACCAATTTAAAAAAATATATATATTTGCAAACTCAACCCCAATGAAAAATAAATGTACCTGTTAATCTTGTATAGAGTCTTTTTGTAAAACTAGAGTCCAGACCTCCAAATCTACTTGCAATAAAGAAGGTTTGGTATTTTGTTAAGAGCAAGCGACCACTGCATCCATTTCTGAAGCCAGAGTCTGGTCCCATGATGAAATTTGCTACAGTATCAGATTGTTTTGCAGAGCTATATCCCACAATGTACCTAGAGTGTCACTGCTGTGATTTGCATATCTAAGAATATGTATACCAGCCAACCAATGTGTCCACAACTAAATCTGGTCAATGTTTCAGCACTTGAATTTGGATAACAATGTTCACCATATTGAAAATATGCATGTTTGTGAATTGCATTTCAGCAGCTGATCCATATAATGAAATGGGATCCGTACAGATGCTCAACTGCATCTTTCACCGAATACCAATTTGATGAGCATACTTGCGTGAAAGTGCTGTTCACCAAAGCAGCACTTTTGCGTAATTATGCTTGTTGTTCCGGTCGTACTATAGTGCAGTAAGGGAAAATTCCCTTTTCCCCAATGTAGTGCGACCTTGGAGTGAGAATATTAAAGTAAGGGGGTTGTGTAGGGGGGCTTGCCCCCCTGTATTCAAGTAGATTTTGTTTTTTTTTTTTTTTTTTTAACATACTTTAACAAAAGCACTTTTTTGATGAAAGCGCTTTCGTTAAACTGTGTTCATTAGTAATGGATTCGGGCTTTTGATCTTTTTATCAAAAGTCCTAGATCCAATTAAATATACTCAGTTACAGTGAGACCTTAGATAAAAAATTAAGGTTGAGCAGTGTCATTGAGATATGTATGGATTTTCAGTAAGCTGAAAATTTAGATTTTCAGTAAGCAGCAAACTGCACACAGCTTATACTTTTCACTCATGAAATGTTTACATAAATCATTTTATTGCAGCCTTCAATAAACCAGTTGTCTAAAGCATTGTCGACTGGGAGGCATAATTGATTTAGATAAGTACAGTTACATTTAAATGTGGCAAGTAGCTTGCAGAAATGCTAAATGACTTGATTAAAATGCTTAAGTATATGATGAATTTTCCCTTGCGGCCCATGTTGTGGCTGAAAATGGTTCTAGCAGGACCATTTCACTTACTTGGTTAGCCAACAATCAAATTAAATTAAAATATTTTTGTAGTACTCATACAGCAGAGTCGTACAGTAGACAGATGAAGGGGGTTGGCAGTTAGCCTAGACGTCTGGTAGTTAATGCAGAGATCTGTTATTAAGCTGCTTCCTATTCCCAAAGTACATGGTTTGATTCTTCCACCTTCATTTGCCTACTCTGTGACTCTGAGGAAGTCACTTAACCAGGCAATGGTCCCCATTCAAC
Organism: Protopterus annectens; assembly: GCF_019279795.1. Lineage (NCBI taxonomy): Eukaryota > Metazoa > Chordata > Ceratodontiformes > Protopteridae > Protopterus > Protopterus annectens. Next base: position 547,354,874 of record NC_056733.1, read on the forward strand.
CCAAAAAGAGATGGTTATGTCTAGTGGGCTTACCTAGTCAACAAGTATTTAAAATAAGTAAAATTAGTTAGTGGCCAGCATGACAACCCCTTCCCCTGCGTGATTTTTATTATTTTTTATTTTATTTTATTTTATTTTATTTTAACTTTGTTGACCGGGATAGTCCGACTGGAATCATATCCATTTTCAGCGGAGGCCCGGGGAGAAAAGCTCCAAGACAAACAACAAAGAGATTAACTAATAATAAAGCAGACACTATACATTTTTGATATTTACAAAGATAAAAACAATTTCACTGGTTTAAGGAGTAGCCCTTGGATAAGGTAAAAGAGAGAGAGATTGGTAACAGTGAACTGACTAAGCAAATAATCTTAATATGAAGTTTGAGTTAGCCAGGCTTGTTACAGTGACAAAGCCAGTTTAGAGCCAGATGTTTAAGATTGGTTTTGAATTCAGTTAGAGAAGGGAGCAATGTAATTTCAGCTGGTAGTAGGTTCCAGATTCTGCCAACAGTGTTAGTAAAGAGGAAGTCACCAGTGCATTGCTGGTTTTGATGGTTTGAATTAGTAGTTTATTTGTGGATCTTAGCTGTCTTGAGTTGCTATATGGGGTGATAATATTTTTAAGGGCAGGTGTATTATCAGGATTTAGAAGGATTTTTTTGGTCATGACCAGAAGGTTGAACTGGATAAGACTGGGAAGTTCAAGCCAGTCCAGTTGTAAAAGGTTTATGCAGTGGTGTGTTCTAAAAGGCAGGCCAGTGGCAAACCTGGCTATGTGATTGTAACAGGTAGATAGTCTGTTAACAACTGACTTATTTACATTGGAGAGAAGGGGGGAAGCATATAGAAGGGTTGAGAGTAAATGTGAGTGGGCAATGGCATTCTTAGCGGGAGGTGTTAAGAAGGCTTTTATTCTATATAGTGACCCAAGTTTTTTATTGATAGTCTTAATCACTTGATTGATGTATAGGTCAAATTTTAGGTTATCAATAATGACACCCAGAAGTTTTGTGGAAGGTTCAGGGGAGATGATTGTCCCATCTTTTGCTTTTATGGTGAAAGTAAAGGTAGTATACCTTTGTGTGGGTGAGAATAGCAACATTTTGTTTTTTTGGGGGTTTAGCAACAAACAACGTTCAGAGAGCCAATTTTCTATGATATTAAAGGCAGGCTGGGTTGCATACTTCAGGTCTACAGTATATGTAGCTGAACAAATCAGGTTGGAGTCATCAGCATATTGGATGCAGTTAACGTTAGGGATGACAGTATGTAGGTTGTTAATAAAGATGGAAAAGAGAAGGGGCCCAAGTATGGAGCCTTGTGGGACTCCTAAGGTGGTAGGTAATATGGTGGAGAGCTTGTTCTGCCAGATAACAGCCTGTTGCCTCCCACTGAGGTAGGATGTAAACCACTGAAGGGCTTTAGAGTTAAGCCTATACGTCTGCAGGGTGTGAATCAGCAGTTGATGATTCATCATGTCAAAGGCCTTAGAAAGATCCAAGAAGAGGGCCGAGGATAAATAGTTATTGTTATGATTGTTATTTATGGTATTGGCAAAGGCTAGTAGGGCAGAGGTCGTACTATGACTTGGATGGAAGCCATGTTGGGTATCAGCTAGGAGGTGATTCTGGATTAGGTGGTGCATGAGTTTTTTTTGTATACATTTTTCCATGATCTTTGCGAGTGGAGAAAGTCTGGCAATTGGTCTATATTATTAATCATTGTGTTGCAGATATCAATAAGACTGTTATTTATTTACTTACGTTTTTACTTACTAACTTATTTACTCTACAGACAGCTATAAGACTGACACTATTAAAGTGAATGAACAGGGCAGAGTAGACAGAACAGAATCTGAAAGTCTGGATTAATTCTGAATAATAATGAGAGTACTCCAAAATTTTAATATGCTGTACCGCACAGACTATAAAGTTTACTCACTCACTTTGTAAAGTCAGAATGAACACTCAACACTTGAATTTAGGTTATGGTATTTAACATCTTTTTAATACTGAATTCATGTCACAGCTCAGGGTTTTCAATTCCAGATTGTGGTGCCTACTGTATGGAGTCTGTTTGCATGTATTGCATCTGGAGTCTGCATGTCATCTTGTATGTACATCTATATATATATAAATATATATATATATATATATATATATATATATATATATATATATATATATATATATATATACAGAGAGAGAGAGAGTATGCATGTCATTCTGTATGCACCTATGTATGGAGTTTGCATGTCCTCCAGCATATCCCAAAGACACACTGCTAGGTGAACTAGTCATTCTTCTTTCGGCTTTTCCCAGTTAGGGGTCACCACAGTGGATCTCCTGTCCGCTCATGATTGGCAGTGGAGTTTTTACAGTGTCAAGTTGCCAGCCCGGTGCCCAACCTTCCACAGAAGGCACACACACACACACACACACACACACACACACACACACACACACACACGCACACACGCACACACACGCACACACACACACACGCACACACACACACACGCACACACCTAGGGCCAATTAAGAGTGTCCAATTCACCTACAGCATAGGATGTCAGAGGAAACTGGAGCACCCAGAGGGAACCCATGTGACCACAGGGAGGACATGCAGACTCTGCACAGAAGGCACCCCAGCCAAGGATCAAACCAGGGAACCTCTTGCTGTGAGACGACAATGCTAACCGCTGCACCACCGTGGCCACCCTGTGAACAAGTAATCTTTCATATTGCCTGAAGGTAAATTGAGTATGCATGTGTGAGTGTATGTAATGTGACCTGCAATAGTCCAGCACCCCATCAAGGACTGTTTCTCTGCTCTTACTTGTTGCTTGCTGGAATAAGATCAACTCTGCATGGCAATGAGTAGGATAAAGCAGATGTCAAAAAAAAAAAAAAAGAAAAATTAATAGACAGCATTACTCACACCATTATTCCAATAAAATTTACATGAGTTTCCTTAAATGAAATTGCTTCCTTCATTAACCTCGTAATCCACAGTCTATTTATGCTTTGCTGGTTCTTTGCATTTGTATATGTTCTTTTTGGGCATTCCTCTCTCTGTTTTTGCTGGCCTGACTGTTCATTATTCTGTTTGATTTACCCTCTAACCTCAGTGGAATATCTGAGAGTACTGTAAATTGATTCTTCCTGGGACAATGCTTGCTGTAGGGGAACAGGGTAAGTTTCGTCCTCCATAGCAATATCACATATGAAGTCATGTTCATGAATACAAATCCCATACCTGTTCAGTAGAATATTCATTGTTATTAATCCTATTTGGTAACTTTCAAAAAGCTGATTTTGGCTGGAATTTTCTGTCACAAAGAAATATTTTACTACTTTCAAATTTAGTAACACTAATAACATTAACCCAAATGTTAGTTGTCAATGTTCTAATTGTGAATTAATAATCTGTAGTGAGTCTTTTTAGACATGAGTGATTAAAGTTATTGTAACACATTCTTTGATTATAGCTTCTGGAATGCTAGTGTTGATGTAGAATTCCTGTGGTTTGTATACAGTGGCTCAAAATGTCTCATATGCCACATGCCCTTGAATTCAAGGCTGAAGTCTTAAAAGTGAGGGGTGTTCCCCTTTCTATGATTCTTTAAGAGCGCCAGTTTGGATTTGGCAGTTTGCAATGCTTTAATAATTCTTAATTGCCTCAAGATACTGCACCATCTTAAAATATTTATAGAGCTCATTTCTACCAAACTGATATGGTGAATTTAATCACAAGATTTACAATGTCAGCAAATGCAGAATGAAAGCTGAATAACAGCTGAGTGTTATGAAGATATCCAATCTATCCTTGTCATTGGGGAGCAAACTGCTTCAGGCAAGAAAGGATTTCTGGAAGTTTCTTGTATCAGCAGTTTATTTACAACCTCCTGTTAGTGATACTTGCATATGTATTAAGTAGAATCTTAAGGATTTATGCAAAATCTTTTATCCAAACCTGTTAAATTAAAAATACATATTATAAATAAAGAGACAGAATAACTGCTGAATATGAATCCCAGAAATAAAAATAATGAAGCAAATCAATACAAAACATGACTAAAACAATGTATTTATTGTCCAAGTTAAGATTTCACCCATCAAGGACTTTATTATGCTCAGTCAGAAACATAGTCACACCATTCTAAATGCTAGCATCTTGAATTAACCACTTCAAGGTTAAGAAAAAAGAAAACCCATAATATAGGAAAAAGCATATACTGCCAAATACAGTTTTTAAAATGTACATTAAATAGTACATAAGACACATAAAACATGTTAAAATTGCAATGCAGACTTTAACACTCATCCATGTTAGATGTGGTTCTATGAAAACTACTGAGAGGAAGTACAACTATGTTCTATAACTCACTGCATGAATAGGCTGTAACTTTCTTCCAGAAATCTTGCATCCTCTGCACAAGAAAAGGTGATCTGTAATTCTGAATATATAGGGCCATGGTGTTTGGTCTGTTAGTAGCATTCTCTTTTGATTAAGGGCACATATGGCAGCATTCAAGATTCCTTCTGGAGAGCACCATGCTCCTAGCAGATTTCATGCAGTGTGAAATATTCTAGTACACTATCTGCTCAAGAGGATACAGAGAATGTAGATGTCAATGACAGTGTAATTTATTATTTTGTGGGATTTTTAAAAAAAAATCACTAAAATATATTTTAATTAAAAATGAAGAACAAAATATGCACATCTTCTTTGGGTGATTATTTTACTCTCAGGCCTTTTACCAGTAATCTAATCTAATCTGTCAATACTGTTACCAACATTATCACTTTTATTGAAACAAAATACTTCTTTGACAACAGTGTCAGCCAGCTTTCCTTTTAACATGCATGTCAATAGAAACATTAGCCCACGGATTCAGCAAGGTGCCATGCAGAAATAAGTTATTCCTGCACGGCAGGGACTGTTCCTGTTCAGCACGGCAGCGTGCCATGCATATGCATGAAGGCACATTGCTGTGCTGTAATATATACATGGAAATGTGTACGAGCGCAGGGGAGGTGTCTGAGAGCAGATCTCTCACAATACATATTCCCCCTGCACTCCAGAATTGCTGTTCGGGAATTTAAAATGAGCGAGAATGCTCGTAACACTCCCCAACTCATCAGGGTAAGAAATCTGGAGAAAGCCATAAGGGACAATCATCCCAACCAAGCCAAAAGGTGATAGAATAACAGATTTAGCATAAGCACAGAGCGCACACCTCCCAACCTGTCAGAGTAAGGAATGTGGACTAAGTCATAAGGGACAACCATCCCTACAAAGCAGAAAGTTGATAGAATAACAGGTTCACCATTAGCATGGATATTCTAAAGGGTACAAATAAAAAAAACACAACAAATAATTTTTTTTTAATATATGCAATAAAGTTTTAGTGTAGCTGCGTAGGTGTGCCCATTGCTTAGCTACACTTAGCCCAGTTGAAACGGCATGATAAGTTAAAAAGCAATAGATATCCATCATAAACATATTTGCAATAGTGTAGCAGTTAGAGTCTATGCCTTGCATGTAGTCATTCATGGTTCGAGCCTCACCAAGGCCATTTCCATTTTGTATGTGTAAACATTAAAATTTTAATTTTTTCGTATATTTATGTAAGAAGTAACTGAACCCAGCCACTGGGGATGCACAAGCCAGTGCATTTCATTGTGCCGGTCCCAAGCCCAGATAAATGGGGAGGGTTGCGTCAGGAAGGGCATCCGGTGTAAAACTTCACCAAAACATTTCATGCAGTCACCAAGAAAAATTTTTATACTGGATCGGTCGAGGCCCGGGTTAACAATGACCGCCACCAGTACTGTTAGCCTACAGGGTGCTGGCAGAAATTGGGATACTGTTGGCCGAAGAAGGAGAAGAGGTGGAGGACATGGCCGAAGGCAGGAAGAGAGGAGAAAGGCTAGGACTGTGGTAGTGAGGGTCGGAACTTTGAATGTTGGCAGTATGACTGGTATAGGGAGAGAGCTAGCTGATATGATGGACAGAAGGAAGGTTGGTATATTGTGTGTGCAACAGACCAGATGGAAGGGGAGTAAGGCTAGGTGTATCGGAGGTGGGTTCAAATTGCTTTATCATGGTGTGGATGGGAGGAGAAATGGTGTAGGAGTTATTCTGAAGGAACAGTATGCTGAGAGTGTTTTGGAGGTGAAAAGCGTGTCGGATAGAGTGATGTTTATGAAGCTGGAAATTGATGGTGTAATGATGAATGTTGTTAGTGCATATGCTCCATAAGTTGGGTGTGCAATGGATGAGAAAGAAAAATTTTGGAGTGAATTGGATGAAGTGGTGATGACTGTACCCAAGGGTGAGAAAGTGGTGATTGGAGCAGATTTCAATGGGCATGTTGGTGAAGGGAACAGAGAGGATGAGGAAGTGATGGGTAGGTATGGTGTTAAACAAAGGAATGCAGAAGGTCAAATGGTAGTGGATTTTGTGAAAAGGATGGACATGGCTGTGGTGAATACATATTTTAACAAGAGGGAGGAGCATAGGGTGACATACAAGAGTGGAGGAAGATGCACACAGGTGGATTATATCTTATGTAGGAGGGCCAGTTTGAAGGAGATTGGAGACTGTAAAGTGGTGACCGGAGAAAGTGTAGTTAGGCAGCATAGGATAGTGGTTTGTAGGATGATGTTGGTTATCAAGAAGAAAAGGAAGAGTGTGAGGGCAGCACCAAGGATCAAGTGGTGGAAACTGAAAAAGGGTAATTGTGAGGTGGAGTTCAGGGATGAGTTAAGGCAGGCACTGGGTGGCAGTGAGAGTTACCAAATAGCTGGGTAACTACATCAGAGCTAGTAAGGGAGACGGCTAGAAAGGTGCTTGGTATCACATCTGGACAGAGGAAGGACGACAAGGAGACATGGTGGTGGAATGAGGAAGTACAGGAGAGTATACAGAGAAAGAGGCTGGCAAAGAAGAAGTAGGATTGTCAGAGAGATGAAGAAAGTAGACAGGAGTATAAGGAAATGAGGTGCATGGCAAAGAAAGAGGTGGTGAAGGCTAAGGATAAGGCATATAAAGAGTTGTATGAAAGGTTGGACACTAAGGAGGGAGAAAAGGACCTGTACCGATTGGCTAGACAGAGGGACTGAGCTAGGAAAGATGTGCAGCAGGTAAAGGTAATAAAGGATAATGAGGGAAACATACAAGCGAGGAGAGTGTGTTGAGGAGATGGAAAGAGTACTTTGAGAAGTTGATGAATGAAGAGAATGAGAGGGAGAGAAGGTTGGATGATGTAGGGATAGTGAATCATGAAGTACAATGGATTAGCAAGGAGGAAGTAAGGATAGCTATGAAGAGAATGAAGAATGGAAAGGCTGTTGGCCCAGATGACATACCTGTGGAAGCATGGAGGTGTTTAGGTGAAATGGCAGTGGAGTTTTTAACCATATTGTTTAATGAAATCTTGGAAAGTGAGAGGATGCCTGAGGAATGGAGAAAAAGTGTTTTGGTACCAATTTTTATGAATAAGGGTGATGTGCAGAGTTGTAGTAACTACAGAGGGATTAAATTGATGAGTCACAGCATGAAGTTATGGAAAAGAGTAGTGGAAGCAAGGTTAAGAAGGGACGTGATGATTAGTGATCAGCAGTATGGTTTCATGCCAGGAAAGAGCACTACAGATGCAATCTTTTGAGAGTGTTGATGGAGAAGTACAGTGAATGTCGGAAGGAGTTGCATTGTGTTTTTGTAGACTTAGAGAAAGCATATGACAGGGTGCCTAGAGAGGAGTTGTGGTATTGTATGAGGAAGTCAGGAGTGTCAGAAAAGTATGTAAGAGTGGTACAGGATATGTACAAGGGTAGTGTGACAGCAGTGAGGTCTGCGGTGGGAGTGACAGATGCGTTTAAGGTGGAGGTGGGGTTACATCAAGGATCAGCTCTGAGCCCTTTCTTATTTGCAATGGTGATGGACAGGTTGACAGACGAGATCAGACAGGAGTCCCCGTGGACTATGATGTTTGCAGATGACATTGTGATCTGTAGTGAGAGTAGTGAATAGGTGGAGGAGACCCTGGAAAGATGGAGATATGCTCTAGGGAGAAGAGGAATGAAGGTCAGCAGGACTAAGACAGAATATATGTGTGTGAATGAGAGGGAGGATAGAGGAATGGTGAGGATGCAAGGAGTAGAGGTGGCGAAGGTGGATGAGTTTATATACTTGGGGACTTGGGGTCAATAGTTCAGAGTAACGGTGAGTGTGAAAGAGAGGTGAAGAAGAGAGTAACGGCAGGATGGAGTGGGTGGACAAGAGTGTCAGGAGTGATTTGTGACAGACGAGTACCTGTAAGAGTGAAAGAGAAGGTCTACAAGAGGGTAGTGAGACCAGCTATGTTATATGGGTTGGAGACAGTGGCATTGACAAAAAGGCAGGAGTTTGAGCTGGATGTGGCAGAATTAAAGAAGTTAAGATTTGCACTGGGTGTGACGAGGGTGGACAGGATTAGGAATAAGTATATTAGAGGGTCAGCCCAGGTTGGAAGGTTTGGAGACAAAGCCAGAGAGGCACGATTACATTGGTTTGGACATGTGCTGAGGAGGGATGCTGAGTATATTGGGAAAAGGATGCTAAGGATGAAGCTACCAGGTAACAGGAAAAGAAGAAGGCCTAAGATAAGGTTTATGGATGTGGTGAGAGAGGAATGCAGGGGGTTGGTGTGACAGAGCAAGATGCATAGGACAGGAAGAAATGGAAACCAGAGTAATGTATTAGGCCCAGATGTGAGGTGTCAGTGTAATAAAGTAGTGAAACCCCCATATAAACACAAGTGCCCCATACAGAATAGTCAAAAAAGAATAAATTTATCACAGCACATTGGGGATGTCAGGGAAGGTAAATAAAGCTATATTATGTAATGAATGATGAATCCATCCCATTCAGGTGGCAGACCAATATAATAAAACATAAGCAATGCTAAGCATTGCACAGCTATGTTGACTGGGTGTAAGCATTGTGTACATATGAATACTAAGCAATGAATAGCCCAGCTAAGTGGATTTACCCAGTGATAAGCAGTGCTGAACCCGCCCCTTTAAGCACTGCCAACCTTAGCTAAGCAGGTTTGCCCATAGCTTAGCTGAGCTCAGCAGTTTCAAAAGTAACCAATCACGGCAATGTCTGGGAAATTGACCTTATTTAAACCCTGTAGGCGGGAATACAGCCCATAACCAGTTAGAGCTCATCACTGCAGGCACCATGGCTGGAGTAGGAGAAGGTGATCGTTTTTGTGCACAATGCTGGGGCATTCTGGAGTCCAGGGTCAAGGTTGGACTCCTTGTGAAAACCATGATTTGAGGCTGCTACAGGGCCAGTACCAGGGCTCAGAATATAAAGTGGAGGCCTGGGACCATCTCGTCCGTGAACTCACCAGTGTTACTGGGATCTCTCAGACTGCTGAGCAGGTTCGGCATCACTATGCTGATTTCATGCAGAGAAAGAGGGACCTTCTGGACCAGTGGGAACAAGACACTCAGGCAGGGAATGCCCCAGTAGTGTGTACATATCATTATCAATTGCTGTTTAAGATAGTCCAGGCTGTGTATGTAATGGATAGGTAGTCAGAAATCTTTCTCTGTCTCTTGTACAGCTGCAGCTGATAGGGCTTCGAATGTGGAGGAACATGGAAGCAGGTTGCAAAGGCTGTGCTGCAAGGCTGGTGAGTACTGATCTAACTGGCAGTATAATCAAAAGTTGTAGAATATCACCTGTCAGTGCTGTAATCTGTGTATTGTTTGAATTGAATAAAACTGAAATTACCACAGATAATGCTAGTGATATTCATAAAACAGTAATAACCTGTCAATAAAACTATACAACTCTGGGCTGTTGTGTTTTATTTGCAATGTGTTAGTAGGAAATGGAAATGTGTATAGCTTTAGCACAGCAAATATGGCTCTAATAGCATTAAGTATCTGAGGTTATTGCGGCAAACAGTCAAGTCTTTTACAACAGATTAAGCATAACAAAGTTCCCCTGCACTATGATCTGATAGCTGAATATTAAAAATGCTTGCTAACCCTTGTTTCTTGTAATGTAATATCTGAAAGTGTGAGTACACAGTAGAACAACTGTCTGCCATGCAGGAATGTAAGAAGTACAAGGTCAGATTGGCCAAATCACAGACTTGTAGAAAACACTCACACAAAAAATAGCAGTTCCTTGATAGCTTGTTCTGATAAACATCAGCATTGTGACTACTTTTTGAACAAACTGGCAGGGTTTAAATCCCAAGAGTGGTACTAAGTTGTCAGTATATTTTCACACAAGAATATGTGAGTATTGTTAGAAACAGTCAGGTAGGGCAGTTGGACACTCTAAAGAAGTTAGAAACAGTCAGGTAGTGTAAACACACATTTTTTCCCACATCTTCGACAGGTAAGGCAGGCTGGATATTAACCATAGGATGTGTCTCTTATACACTGTCTAGAACACTGGCCAGCTCCAACACTGCAGATGACAGCAAGAGAAGTACATAGACCACTTAGTTTTGCCCACAAAATGTCCCTCAAGTGTCACGCCATCATGGCTATTAGTTACTGTCCCTAGCACCCATGGTGCTGTACAAAAATGAATGTGGACTATGACATTAGAACATACACACACACAGTATGATTGCACATATCAAAGCCAAACTTTGTTAATGTGTAGAAACAGTCCGGTAGTGTTAACCTAATTTTTTCCACAGGTCCGACAGGTAGGTACACCTGTATATTAGGTGTACGAAGTTTGAACTGATAACCGTGTACAACACACACTGGCCAACCCCAAGCCCATAGGTAGCTGTAATAGGTCATATCTGGAGGGTACTGAGTAGACTATAATGTACAGAACAGTTGTGATCAATGTAATAACAAATAGTTGTTCATTTCTTTGTCTCACCCCCACCCTATCTGCAACAATAATACAACCAAAAAAATAAATGGTATGTTTTTAACAAACCTACTGTTGGGACATGTTGTTATTGTTGTTATACCAATATTGAAATGTCTGTTTATTGCTGTTCCGTGTTGAAATGAAACCATTGGTGTCCTGCTGCTATCAATGTAACCTGCATGCTGCTATAATATCCACTGTGGTTCCATATCTGCATGTGTTCTGTTTGCTATGCAACTGATTGAAAATTGTGTTATGGTGTCTACTGGAACACCCATGCATGCTGTTATAACGAATCCTGGCATTGTGTTGTTCATAACTAACCAACATATGTTGTAAATTGTCAACACCTAGCTTGTCTGGGAAGAACGATCCCAGCGGATCTGCCTGTCCCACCTCATCTGGCCATGGCACTTAGCCCCAGTACATCTGGGACCCACCTCAAATCTTCCTCGTCTACTGGTCCTGCACCACCCACAAATGGAACTGATTCAGGGGATGGGGCTTGCCCCCCCCCCTCGGAGCAGGCATGGACAGGAGCTCATCACCTGATGTCAGGTCCGGGGTCTGGTGCATATGGAGATGCAGAAGGAGTTTGCAGCTCAGCTACACCAGCTCAAGGGCTGCATGGTGCATCTTGAGGGTCAGCCTGCCCTTCTGCTCAATCCTCAGCACAGCCACCTTTGGGGCTGTGAATGTGCAGTGGTGACTACCCATGGGTGGGGACCTCAGACTCACTGTATCCATTTGTGGGCTCATGTGCCTTTGATTCCCAACCACCCTCCCCATCAAGGTGTTCACCTCTCAAATGTGTCATACACTGCCCCTGTCTGCTGTCTTATCTGTTTTCCTACCCAATGTCCCTCCCCACATATACCTACTATCCTTCCCCAACAACCCACTCTCACCTTAAAAAAAAGGGCAATCTGTTCCCACAAAAAAAAATTATGACCATACATAGCTGTCCATTTAGCAGATGTGTTCACTGGACACATGTAATCTTGTCCAATTGCCTAAACAACACCTTACTGTTGCCTTCACCCCTCTCTCAGGGGTATGAGTATCCAAATTCACCTCCAAATTCAATACATATGCGCAGCTGTTGCTGTAGGAGAAATGGACACCTATGGACCTTTCCTACACCCATCCTGCACATCCCTATCCATTTTTCATTTTGTTTTTCCCTCTGCATGCCCCTGTTTTCACCACTTTCCTATCACCCCTTTTTCTTTTCTTTCAAATAAATTAGTGCGGGAGTTAGCAGGAGTAAAGTGCCTTAATCATCCTCTCACCATCAGCCATTGTTGTAGCCAACAACAAAACTAATCAGCTCTGCCAAGTGTTGAACCCAGGACCCTTTACACTTCAGTCAACTACCACACCACTGTACCATCTGAGTTCAATAATATGTTCTTGCTTTGCCTAACTTATCATGCAGTCTGGTCATTTAACATTAATGAAAAAGCTAGCAGTCCAAGGTCTGGAACTCAGGACACTGCACACTTCAGGTAGAGACCGTACCACTACACCACCTGAGCTGCATACCCTATGCTTGTTTAGTCAAACATAACATTCAATAGAGCGCCTATACATTTAACCATGTATTACTATCTCTGAGTGGCTTGCTAACCAGTTGATATATGCTCAAATACAGAATAGGTAGACAGTAGTTGTCATACCTAACTGGATTTGCACATTGGTAAGTGCCGCTAAGACATGCCCACACAGTTTATATGCCTGTATGTTTAACCGTGTGTTAACTACACTTAGCTTTACACAAACCCACTTAAAGCCACTTTAAAGTGCCTTAATCACCCTCTCTCCATGAGCCCTTGCTCTGCCTAGCAACAAAATAAACAGCCTTTGACAGTTTTGAATCCAGCAACATGTACACCATAGTCACAGCATGTAAACCATTAAGTCATGTAAGCAGTAAGAGTTCAGGATGAGTTCATGAACATATCATGCAGGACAATAACTGTACTATAGGGAATATATATTGTGGAAGCAGTAAACATTCAAATAAGATATATACACACACACACATATAAATATAAATATATTTATATGTGTAAACATATATGTGAATGTTTGCTCTATATATGTGTATATACACACACACACACACACACACACACACACACACACACATATATAGATATATATATATATATATATATATATATATATATATATATATATATAAACAACACACTTGCAGATAAATAATGGTAAGCTTAGCAAACACCACAGTGCAATGGTTGTGTGAATAGATTTATCCCCCATGAGAGTCACACAATACCCCTACATATCCTGTGGCAGGTCATACTGTAGATAGAATGCTGGGGTGGTATGGGACATTCATCTGCTGACCCCACACATACACAGTCCAAATAACAAGTACACACTCTGCCACTACATAATCATGATAGGCCTTACACAGTGGCCAGACATACAGCAATCTCTTAGGCAAGTAATTGAAATGACTAAAGACAGCACAGTGAAACCCAAACAGCCAGTAATCCTACAGTTGCCACCTTATCAAATGGCCAGAGTGTGATATGTTTGCATTAAAAAACACACATAACACCACCATTTTCCCAAAAAAGGTTTATTTCTATACTGTTTAATTTGTTTATGCCATGTCTTACAGCATGTAGGTGTGTAAAATACAACATAACTGAATTATGTAAATATTAAAAGAAACATATGATACATTCTTGCTCCTACCATCTCAGGACATTTTCCAATTGTCAGAATTGTTGTCAGCAATACCATACTTCTCAACCTATTATAAGCAAAAATATGGACAAAGCATAACATGATGGTGGACAAATAGGGACTTATTATAAATATTCTCTTACAATCTCAGAAAGCTGATACTAGTGGTTTTGCAGTAGCATTACTTTTCTGAAGGGTGTGAAGTCTTACAGTCAAATATTTGTCACCATTGAATGAGTCCAATTCTCAGCTTTTTGCCAAAAAGGAACCTAATTAAGGAGGAACACACAAAAGTTATGATGCCAACATCTGGACATTATGGAAGAATGTGTACGGTTGAGGGTTATGAGTAGGCCACAACTTGCCAAACAACGACCATGCCTTCCACAGAGGGACAGGTGGTAACCAAAGTAAGCAAAGTATCAGACACTGATGTCATGGCAGTACAAAAAACACTTGCCTTGAATACAAAAATCAATCAACACTCAATTACATGATTAAGCCAACAGCCTCCAATTACACTCCTCGGTTAACCACCTAGTGGGGAAAGTATGAAATGTTACAATGTAAATTGATCCTTTACATAACAATGCTCCACTTCAAACTAGTCTATCAAACTGACAGACTGTGTGCCAAACAGTAACCTCTAACCCACCACTGTCCCCATCACCATAGTATCAAAAAGTATAGCTACATACCTTTTATGTTTTTATTAGTAATATCTCTCACATGTACTAAGAGAGAGAGAGAGAGAGAGAGAGAGAGAGAGAGAGAGAGAGAGAGAGAGAGAGAGAGAGAGAGAGAGAGAGAGAGAGAGAGAGAGAGAGAGAGAGAACAACCAAACCAAAACAGTTAGGTGTGAATATACAACAACCCCCCCCCCAACATTTAAGCATGTAATTTAATGTTTTACTTGGTCTGTAATAATGGGATAGTTGAGTCTGAAAAATGTATATGTGCCAGCAAAACTTGCTGTACTGATGTCCTGTTGTACAACTGCTGTGGCCATAACATCTGGCTCTGTCTGCAGTGGGAGACATCACAGCCATACCTGTCAACTGTACAAATCTTCACAGAATGTCCAGATTTTGAAATCAGACTGTTATGTCTGTTCCTCTTGACAAGTCTACCTGTTTGATAAATAGCTGAGGACTGAAGTCATGAAGTAATGACAAACACTTGAGGAGTGTAAGACTACACATCCTTCAGAACAGTTACGGTAATGCAAAATGTATTATGCTAAAAACTTCATAACTCTGTAACAGGAATATGTACGATATGTCCCTATTTAGAGCCCCCTCCCATCATGTTAGGCTTTGTCCACATATGATGCTTTAAGAGTTTGAGAGGTGGTATCACAGCTCAGGAGCCTGACTCACCCTGGGAAAGGACAGCTCACATTTGCCAACCACTAGAGTATATGTCAAGCAGTTGTGACTGT
Organism: Protopterus annectens; assembly: GCF_019279795.1. Lineage (NCBI taxonomy): Eukaryota > Metazoa > Chordata > Ceratodontiformes > Protopteridae > Protopterus > Protopterus annectens. The sequence goes on from NC_056733.1 coordinate 547,369,949, forward strand.
GCCACTGCTAGGCCACTTAATCAGATGTTGTCCATATCTATATGTTACCTGTGAATATGAGTATGATATATGTTTGTCTTGGAAAGCTAAGAGACATATATAGGGCATGTGGATAGTACAGTAGTATTGCAGACATGTGCGATGAACTGCATGTGATATCTTGAATTAATAACATTTAACTGTACAGTGTTCTGCTGGACAATTAAGCACATTTGTGACTGATATCTGTAGACACACACACACATATACTTGAGCTATGTCAGCCAAACTAGTGGCAAGTCTTCCAGCAATGACAGTGTAACATAATTTTTAGTTATGACTGTTGGACATCTTCCAGGTTATCACAGTGGTGTCAAAGGCTAATGTGCAATCAACTAAAATATGTATGTTGCAGCTAGAGTAATATGGTATCAATATTGATGTTACTTTTGTCAACCATTGATGTGGATCTTTGTCCTGAAGTCCTGTGGATATAACCAGCTGAGAAGTATGACTGATTAGCAAGACTGTGAGTACAGTGTGCCATACTAACACAGAACACAGATGTATACCAGGTACCCCCTGGGCACATGTATGTATGTGTATGTCCAGCTGGAAGGCACAAAACTGATACCATGGGTTACAAGCAGTCAGAAAAATAGGGTGTGCATGTTGCACATGTGTAATATCAGTGTCAGTGCATACAACAGAAATAAATGTGTACAGCTACTGCTTGTTGCATTGCCCTGACACGGATATGGGTACTACAGTCAGCATGATTATCATGTAGTAATCGGTGAAGTGTTCATCTGTGTTATGACCCATTGCCCATGCCTAACACTAACAGCTATTGCAACACCTGTATACAGTGGATATCAAAATTGTACAGACCCCTGTTGGAATGCCAGGTTTGTGTGTTGTATGACAATTAGACAACAGATAATCTTTCAAAAATGTGCCACACCTCAAATGTGACCTATAACCTGTACAATTCTATTGAATGTGCAAACCAAGACAAATGGATGCTGTAGTTATCTCAACAGGTGTTCACACAACATATCACTTTAAGGGTGTGTGCACTCATTCAACTGGCTTATTGTACTGATTATTTCACATATGTTTTCACAGACCCGATTGTCATGTTTTACATCGAATTGTAAAGGATAGAGGTCACATTACAGGTTTGAATTTATTTGAAATGAGTTTTTTTGTGGTGTCATGTTCCAATTGCACAAATACCAGACATTGTAACAAGGGTGTGTACACTTCATATCCACTGTAGTTATATGCAATCAGCAGTACATGACCTGTAAAAGCAGCCTCCACCAAGGAGAGCGTAATCGGCCTTGATGGAAATCAGCGATACACAAAGCACATAATAGTATGCTATATTGGCTGTACAGGAACACATAGGTGCAGCCAACAACTTGGAGGCAAGTCCACCTCTATCTCAGCAAACATGTATTTTCACAGCAGACGTTGTGTAAGGCTGATTATGACTATAAAACAGACATATGCACACCACCAAGGATAATTGCAACAGAGTGTCTCCACATATGTAGTCAGTCTCAGAGGCAACAACACAATTCAACCTGTACTGGGGGTAAAACACACCTCATACACACGTCATGGATATAGGCAACATGCATCACACAGGTTAGGTGGGAACAGTGCCACCCTGTCCACACAAATTCTCTAGAGGGATATGCACATCAAATACACTACCCCCCTCATCAATGGTGAACATATACATAATGCCTACTGAAGGCAACAACAGCAAGTCTCCCTGGGCCATGAGAACATCACTGTCTGACTCTTACTGAATGAAGGCATGTGCTCACAGCTCCATCACACACTACAGTCAAACACAGACTTTCCACCATCCACACACCATCCACATGGACGATGGCTACTGTCATCCCTATACACAGAAATGAATGGAGAATAGAGGATTATGCATTTAACTGTGGAACATTGGATGGAATAAGATAGGTCAGGGCCAGGAGTGTAATGACAGATGATTATAGGGTTAGGTTGTAGTTTGGAATATTGTCAAGTAATATTCTGTGTTGATGTGCAATTAGACAACTGTATGAGGTCATGTAACCTTTTCTCCTATGTATGTCTTCCAGCTACCATGCCATGGGGAAGGCTACCAGCCTTTACTTCATTGGAGAATGATGTAATCATTCAGTATCTCATGCAGCTCTATGATGTCCTGTTTGGACATGGCACAGAAGCCCTACATGACTTAACAGCCCTGTGGGAAGAACTGGTCCACAGGGTGAATAATGCTGGACAACAGAACCAGCATTATGAGCAAGTCCATCATCATGCCAGCAATATTTTGCATCATGCATGGAACTAAGCAGCTGCTGTAGTAAGGGAGTGGGGGTGCAGCCATCCAGTCCCCACTGACACGTATGGATCAGCTCCTTGCCAGCCTTGGTGCACCCACCTGGCACACCCACCATGAAGCAGAACCCAGCATTGTTGAGGTGGGTGACTCCCAACCAATGTCTGAGGAGCATGCAGGTAAGGCCACACTGCACATAACTAGAAGAGTGTTGATTCTATATTTCTATCTGTAGAGAATCTGCATGCATATATCAGAGAAGATAGTCTATAGCTGGAGTTTAGTTATGCACAGATGTGCACATCTATGATGTTGGGCTGCATATTCTGTAGTATTGCTGTTTGTTTCATTAATGTTCTGAAATGTTGCTTCCACCCTGTAGCAATGCCACATGAGTGGCTACAGAAATTACCTCTCCCACAACTATGTATGTCCCTCAGGTATACAGCTGGGGCAGCAGCCTGTGGCTCGTGAGTATGGGGTTATTTTGTTCATGTTTGCCAATACACCAGCCATGTTAACTGCACAGCATCACAGTGGTCACCATGAGTAGGTAGGAGTCCTGCAGTTTACCTCACAACCCATCAGTGCAAGATGTATGGACAGAGACAAGCCAAATGGTGGGACAAATGACCTACAGTAGGGACATGTATGAAACATAACCCTCATACAATTGATACAACAGTGTACACACCCCTATGATGGTGTCAACTGTTCCTGATATATACAATGACAGAGCACAATAACACATTCCACACCTTTTACAACCCGTAATGTGCACCTAATATGTGCAATTAATGTATAAAATAGAATCCTATGTTAAGACAACAAATATGGGGTTTACAAACTTTACAATACACTGAAAGCATACATGTGCACACACTCCTATTAACATATTGTGGAGGCAGCTTGTAATGTACTGACAGCATTCACTCTTCTGAAGTACACACCTCCATCAAGTACAGGCCTCTATGTCACCCATGTAATAGTCTGCTGTCCGAGAAGTATGTCCATGACAACTGGCCAGCTGCCTGCAACACAGACAGCAATGGCTTGCAGACATCTTCCAAGGCATGACATGGATCAAATATCTGAAAGGAAGTAGTCAGGAGTAGGGTAAAATAACATTACCTCACCATTGTATATTCCATGGCAAACAGCGCAGACAGTCATCTAGAGGTGTATTAAATATGGGACGACAGTGATGTTGACAAGACACAGATGGCCATCCAATACAGATGACAATACATAGTGCAAACTGGTCAGGGAGGCTACCCAGATACATGCAGCAACACTGCGGCAGTTGCACAAATGTCTAGAAAGTCCAGCCTGTGTATTACCTGCATCAACAATTGCATGGAGTCTGCATAAGTGTGCCCTATGGGTTAGGGTAAGTAGATGGGAGATTTATCCCACAAAAAGCATCCTCCAGGCCTCCATACAGCTAGTAAAAGCATGACCCCAGGTGCTTCAACAAACCTTTGGTTTAAGGGTGGGCACAGTTATGCACCCCAAATATGGTATGCATCTCAATCAGCATCTCCATGACCGACAGTCATCTAACTCAGGATTGGATTGCATAGGTCATATGTCACATATCAGGTGTGTGTAATGTTCTTGAATGCAGTAATGTGGCCCCATTGTATATCATAGAAGAGGCTGCTATGTCAACAGGGGTGTGTATGCTCTTGAAATCCACATGAGGCTTGGAAGATCATTAGTGTACACAGATGTTATTGCACATACATCAACTGATGATGATGAGATCTGAGAATCAAATGTCAGTCATTCATTAGTGACATCCGTCCGCATATAATCCCAGTCATATGTCAGACAAACACATAGGGGTTGTGAAGAACAGAACAAACATAACTGCTACACATCTAACACATTCAGCAATGATTTGTATAGTTGTGAGGTATGGTGTACAGTGCATGCCAGTGTGCTATACAGGTGCACAGCATTAATGTGTATATGGGTGCAGTGTGTCCCAGGGGAAGGGGCATCACCTACTAACATGACTTGTGCATCCCACATATGTATATTGTTTGTAACCAGGATTTAGAATGGCTGCACTGCCTGATATTGAGTACCATATGTCATGCATGTCAATTGTTGGGTACTGAGGTCTGTGTAATATGTTTGTGCCAGCTCACCTGTAAGTGTGTATGTGTGTAGAAGTAAACCATAATGTACAGGTCTTAATTTACATTTATTGTCTGCTCCTCACAGGTGGTGAGGTGGGTCAGGGTCCCTTCTGCAGGCAAACAGATGTTAGTGTCCATACAGACTCTGACAATGATGATAGCCATAGTGAGGCACAGGCAAGGTTGTCAGGTGCTGAATCTGTGCCATTGGTTGACATCCCACTTTTATCCACCCCATCCCCACACACAGTCACAATGCCCATACATACCCCATTACCAGTGGCCATAGATGAGGGACAGTTGGCGGGTGGTGGCATTGGACAGGAAACTGTGGGGACTATGGCAAGTATGTCTGTACACAACAGCCATAGCCGGATGACTGGCGAGGTACCACGCAGGCAGATGTACAGGGGTGCTCATAGGAGGGCTGCTGGTCATCATGCACCTGGCAGAAGTACCACAGCAGGTGTCACCAGATGCATGTTTCGGGCCATCATGCAGGCACAGGCACATATGGAATGTTACACCAGAGATAGTCTGAGGCTCCAGAGGCTACTGTTCCTGCTGTATGTGGCAACATCTGTGATCTTGCAGGTGCCCACCATTATTTTGCAGAGGTCATGGATAGACAATTGGGTGAGATGGTGGGAATCCTTGACCGTGTGGTGTCTGTGGTAGAGCATATGGTGGGAGTAGGGTGTCAGCCACATGGATGTAGGTCAGCAACACCAACAGGTGGAGGTCTACGTGGACATGCAACAACTCATGGCCACTCCTGTAGTGGCAGTACCAGCACCAGCACTGCAGGGGGTGCTGTCCACACCACAATGCAGCAAGCCATGTGTACGTGGTTCTGGCAGGTTTGAACAGGGATGTGGATCCAGCGGACAATTGTCATCATCAGGGGAGAGTAACATATCTGGGCTTCTGCCTGGTAGTGCCTGTGCAACCCCTGGCAGGCACAGTTCCTGTGTCTGTGGCCGAACATGGTAAACTGTACACCTTCCCATGTGTGGTCTGCAGCTGTCCAACAAACTCCTGTATAGGGCAGCCACATGGCAGAAATGTGTGCATACATACACACACACACACACACATCACCAACACAGCTAGGGCACCTCCATACCTGCACACACCACGTCTGTACAGCCCATTTAATAAAGAACCCCCTAAATCACACACATGATGTCAACCAAATGGCTCAGCCTAGGCCTCTAGCAAACCCACAACATGCCCTGTGAATAGGATGATGCTTGTGCCACATCCCTGTCATCCATACCATTGATGCATGGACATGCTAATATGGTTCTGATGCACAGGGTAAATGTACTAAGGTTTAGCAATGTAATTGCTGTTTAACATGTTTTCAGCTGAATGATTAATGCTTACACATCAGGGTGTGTAGCTATCCAGCCACGATGCATTATAGCTGTTATTAACACTGACTGATTGTGGTGTCCATAATGTATTCTGTTTGTGTTGTAGGTGTCTGTGTGTCAGCAATATGTTGGTCTGCTGTCCTTTCCTACATGGGGTGTGGCACTGTGGTGACACATTGACTGTGTTATATCCCGTTTACTGCATGTGCCACATGGCTGATAGTTCTGAGGGATGTATACAGGTGAGTGCATGGTGGGTGATGTAAGCAGCACTTCTACAGTGGACAATGGTAAGTGTACTGGGTGGCACACACCAAATGTTTGTGAATAACACATACACAGAGGTTTTGGTGTCCTTGCAATACACAGAGAATACTGTTCATATGGATGTACTTCATTTTGCAGTGAACTCATTTTGACCTATGTAATTCCACGGAGACCAAATTGCCAAAACTCACATCAGTAAATAATCAGTCCACCAGTTTAATGACATTGACAATGGTATTAGCAGGGTACATGTCCTCTTCCCCAATGTAGTGCAGTCCTGGAGTTGGTAAACATAGGTGTGCTGGTGTGGGTGACACAGCCCCCCCCCCACTTTGGAGGGTGTGGGTGGCGTAGAACCACACATAGTGTGATTAACAACTACTTAACCTGTTAACATATACTGTACAGTATAACAGCACACTAAGTGGGGTATACACACAACAATAACTCCAATGTGGGTGGCTGTGCCCACACCAACCACACCCAACCATATATACCAACTCCAGTATCACTGTACAACTGTACAGTGGGAAAGAGGGCATTTACACATCCACTACTAGTTTTGATGGAATGAATTTCCACAAGATGATTGCTTTGAAGTGTTACATTTTGCCATTTAGTTCTCAGACAAATGATCTCCTGGGACATATATCTTCTGCAAACTGAAGTAGATCCCATCACATACACACACACACTTACTTGGCAACACTGAGAGTAGAACCCCTACCTAGGTACTTATTGCTACTAATGTGCTTGGCCTTAATTGCACACACCACAGAGCTTTTAGGGTGAGGTGTATCCCAAGTTTCCTGTTAAGTGAAGAACATCACCAGGCTTTGTACAGTATGGTAATGAGGCATGTACTTGGTGTTAATGAAAAATACATAGTATGACATATTGTCATATACACATAAACAAACACATACAGTCATAGACACATTTGACAGACCTGGGTTTAGCAGTGCCCACTACCTTGTCAGTGAATCCATACTGTTGCAGAGTTCTTGCACACAGCACATGTATCATTGGGCTGGATAGTATAATCAGTTACCTGCATGGTTGATTGTGACTGCAGTCCTCATACAGTGGACCTTGGGGCATGTACTGGGGTGTAAAGACAGTATACCCAGCACCCACACCCCACATTGGATATTGTACTCACTGAAACCCATGATAATGCTCTGACATACCCATAATCACACATTGACCAGGACTGCATTACAAACCCTTGTCTATCTAATCAGTGCTACTACAGGGATATGCATTTATTATACATGCCATGGGGATAGTAGGGTGAGGATTTGTCATGGCTGTCCTAATGTCAGCAACATCACCATCCCTTGTAATGTATGGCAAAGTTTACTGTATTTGGAGAATGTGGCCTCAGAATGCTGTCTCCTACAAATATGCACACTCACACACAATTGCACACACATACACATACTCGTATTTGCAATGACTCAGAGGGTAACCCATGGCTATCTACCCGTTTGTAGAACAGTGGTATGCTGGTACTGCAAGCTCCAGGTACCCCATAGGGGGAAGAGTGTCACAAGGTATATTTAATGTGAATTACAGCAGCAGCCCTTTCTAAGTATAGCAATGGGGGGGTGTAGTGGGTGAGAAGGTCCTCAGAGGATTTTCAACTACAAGTTTACAAACACACATACACTGTTATACTCAATAATGCACACACAGATTTATCAGTACTGAGGTCCATAGGTGCAGGTGTTCTTAGGTGTGTACCATGCTAACGTCCATGGAGAGATGAGAAGACTAAGGTATGTGAGTACACTGGTATCATGCCACTTGACATTTGTCAGCAGGCCATCTATCAACTGATGCCACATGAGTGATCTTCAGGGTGACAGTTAAATTCAACATCCAATCATCTGAGTTTCTCTTGAAGAGGGCCAGTGAGGTGCTCCAATTGACATGTATGCAATATATATTGCATAACATGGCCAATATCTGGGTTAGAGTCCTGTACCCAAACATGTTCTGTTGACTGTGGTAGTCTGGTTGAAGTATCCATGGCATGTGGTGCATACAGAGTGAGGTTTCCTAGCTGTGGCATTCATAAGACAGCTGGGCAAATATGTAAGTGTCAGTTAATTAGAGATTGCCTGTAAGCAGCCGAGATGAATACTTGACATCTGCTCATCTCTACAGAGGACAGACAGAAAGTAGCTAGCCATTAGGTTATGCATTAGGATGAATGTTTTGACAGATAGATGTCTGAAACTCATAGGTAGGCCATTAGTACATGACAGCAGTCCTCAATGACATGTCCTAAACTCATAGTAGTCTACAGTTAATATCAACATATCAGATCAATATCCAACAGGAGATGCATACAAACATACAGGTCCAACATCAAGAAGACGATAGTCAGTACTCAGAGTCCAGCTTTGCATTCAGGGAAGTATGGTTCCAATACTACAATTTACAATCTACCCTTACTTGGAAAAGCACTGTTAAAAGTAGTACTGTAATGATACAGTACATGCATGTGTGACTGCATATAACCTGGGATACTACCCAAGTATGAAACACATACAAAGAAAAAAGATTGTGGTACTACCCATGTATATTGAGGTGTCCCATGCATTATACTTACACCAACTGTAATGACAGCACACAGAAGCATGTTATGTACATGGAATTAAATACACTTATTAAAGATGTCATTACCCTGCTATTTTACTAGACTGGAATGTGATCACTGGTTACCAGGGCTGAGCTATGCTTAACAGGTGTAAGCATTGCTTAAATGTAAATGCTAAGCAGATTTGCGCACTAGTAAGCGAAGCCTACATGGTGTAAGTGCTTATTAATTTAACTGTACGTTAGCACCGCTTACCGTCATGCAAATCACACAAACCTGCTTAAAGCTGCTCAAAACTGCCTTAACCACTCTGCATCCAACAGTCCTTGTTCTGCCTAGCGACAAAATAGAAAGCCCTTGCAGGTCCTGAATCCAGGACCCTGTACACTATAGTTATAACAGTTAACCACTAAGCCATCTGAGCTGTGAAGATGTCTGTTGTTTTTCAAATATATAATTCAGTACACATACTGAATAGTAGTGAATAACTGATTTGACTACTACAAGTGTTTAGTACTTGTAAGTGAAAATAGTGTTGAATCAGTCATGTTCTTATATGTAAATATACACATAACAGATTAATATGGTGGGATACATCTGAGAAGGTATATACAACACTTATGTTTACACATAAAAGGATATATGTTTATACATATGTATCTATCTATCTATCTATATATATATATATATATATATATATATATATATATATATATTCATACACACACATATATACATATCTATACACACATATATATATATATATATATATATATATATATATATATATATATATATATATATATATATATATATTTCTCTCTCTCTCTCTCTCTCTATATATATATATATATATATATATATATAATGTATATATAACATATGCCCATGACATGTAGTGGAGTCATACCTTAGCACCATAAGTCTCAACCTCTTAGTGCAAGGGAACGCAATGTATGTATTACAGTTACAAATGTTGAATGTTGCTACAGTGACAGGGCTTGTATCAACATACATGTTGTGAAGGAAGGCTCTTTTGAAACTGACATGTATGCCACCAGTTACTGACAAACATCATAAAATCATCATAGTGAAGTACCATACAAATAACAGTAATGATCCTGTGGAATACATAAGAAATATGAGCAATAAACATGGACAGTCTGAAACAATCTGGCCAGTCAGGAGGTATACACAGAACACCTTATTATAAGAAATGTGAAACAAGGCTGACAAAGGGGATGGTTAAAACCATGAAAATGGGGCTATATCACAAATACTGGACTAGATAAGCTTGCACAGGTGATGCATTCACACCCTCCTGTCTGTCCTAACACACATTAACTGGAGGAGCAGAGATGCCAAGCCACATACTTCCCATTAGTTAGTGACATACATCTTCACATCAGCCTACTGCTTTGTCAGAAATACACAACACATATGGTGGCCAGGCAACAGTACATCTGACAAATATCTGGACATAACATCACACTAGGGTAAATACACTGAGCTGGTAGGCATGTCACCAAGCACTGTCTACACTACAGGCAGACTGCCACAACACTAACCCAATTTACCTATGGGGAATACAAATGTAATTGCAAATATAGCAGGCACTACAGGTGTGTAACAGCATGGAGTAACAGACACCAGTGTGAAAGTGCATACCCACAACCGATCTCAACACAGTCACAGTCACATAATGGTAAGCCTAAGTAATAGTACAGTCTATGGTCTATGTGAACAAAAGTCATCATGTTTACCACGCACACACTAACCCTACATTTACTGGCCCAATTCACAGTGTAGTCTGATGCCTGACTGTGGTATGGGACATGTCTCAGTCTGGCCCTGCAAACATATAGACTGATAGGGTATCATAAACTGGAGCAGCATGCAATGTCAGATAGAACAGGACCAAGAACACTGGGATCTACCCCAGTCTGTACACAGGCCAAATAACATGATCACAATACACGGCTACATAATACAGTCACTCTGTCAACAATCAGCATAAGTACACATACTTCACTACTGTACAGACTACAACAGAATGTCCAGGTTTTGTCCTCAACTATTAGGCCTCCTATACATTACATGTCTGTCAGTCTGATATATCATTGGCTTGATATCATGAATTGTGCCAGTAAATGATGGTATACTGTACACAACCACCTCTTACTACATGACATATGAACATAGGATGACAGACATAGGGGACAGAGCCACAAACACAGAGCCAATATTGAGATATTGCAGTTATAAACTGAGAACATTGCTGGTGTAACAGGGTTTGTTGTGACATAGCTCTTCTGAGGGATATGAAGTCAGTAACACACATGGATGTTACCATTTACTGAGTACAATCATCAGAGTATGCTACTGCATTTATAGAGACAGAAAATGTGTGAGCAACACACCAAATCTAAGACTCCAAACTCTGGCGAGTCTACAGATAGCCCTACAGGTGAAAATTTTCTCAACCACATAACACTGTTATGCCAGACTTTAAATCATTGCAGAAAAGCTGTATCCACACAAACCCTGTTAAACCAACATTGCTTCAAATGTAGAACAGCAATACTTTCATTCTGTCCCCATGTCTGGAACATCCTCCTCCAGTTTGTTGGCCTGTCTCCACAGTGTTTGTTGTAAGAGGTATTTCCAGCTACCCTCTGTGATGCTGTTTGTCATACTCCCACATGAAGACCTGCTCACAGTAAAGGAGAGGGCCAACACCTACTTGCAGTGCTTACTTATAGGAGTGTGTTTCCATGCAACTGGCTATAGGAATGATATTACAGGTGTTCCACATTTAATTAGCAAGTGGAGGACTCCAATTTGTGCACAGGCCATCAGCTGATCATGAGCATTACCTACCAAAGCCATGCTGATGACTATGAAAAACAGATACATTTTTCCACATCTACCAGAGAGGGGGAGAGAGAGAGAGAGACAGAGGGAAAGGAAGAAAGAGCCAAGCGTGTTTATGTATTATCCTTGGGTGGAGTGAGATCTCAGGGTATTATAATGGTTGCCTATATATAAATGTATGGCTGTGGATTGCCTACAACAGCCTCTATGGTGTTTGACAACTGCTGGCCTCGAAATTTGACATTGGGACATATGTGCCCTCAATATGAAAATGCAGCAAAACCCATGCTGCAATGGATCCTTTTATTTACACAATCACACCTGCACCAGCACAGGATACTGATAACATGCACACACTTGCCAGTACTGAGTTTCAAATCCCTTCCTCACTATGTATTAGTACTACAGTGTTATGCAGTTATCACAAGCGCCATGGAGCTTATATGTTGGAGAGCTGTCCAAAGGTATCTTTGAAGGTGAGTGACATCAGCTGCACTGCTCAAGGAGGGGTAAGGGAAGTGCAGTAAGTCTGAATGACCACAAACTCAGGTGTCAACAAAGAAACACACACATTACCACAGTTGCCAGGACCAGGATAAGAACTACCTGACTAGCTTGCTACACTATGGTATTATGCAGTTATTGCAAGCACCATGAAGCTTACATGTCAGAGAGCTGTCCAAAGGTATCTTTGATGGTGAGTGACATCAGCTGCAGAGCTAAAGTAGGGATAAGGGAAGTGTAGTAAGTGTGAATGACCACAAAATCAGGTATTGACAAAGACACACACTCTCACGCAAAAACACACACATTATCACAGTTGCCAGAACCAGGATTAGAACTCCTTCCTAACTAGTTTGCTGCATTACAGTATTACGCAGTTATCACAAGCACCACTGAGCTTATACGGCTAAGATTTGACCAAAGGGTTATTTCAAGGTGACTGACATCAGCAGGTGTGCTAAAGTAGTGGAATGGCAGGTGCAGTGAGTGTGAATGGCCTGAAAATCATTCACCTCCACGTACACAATCACAGTTGCCATGTCTGGGATTAGAACTCCTACCTAACTAGTTTGCTACACTACAGTATTATGCAGTTATCACGAGCACCACGGAGCTTATAGGGCTGATATTTGGCTGATGGTTTATTTAAAGCGACTGACATCAGCAGGAGTGCTAACATGAGCAATGGGAAGTGCAGTTTGTGTGAATGGGTCATAAATCATTCCACTGGAAACACATATACACACACACACACACACACACACACACACACACACACACACACACACTCAGTCACACATTTTTACTATTGTGTTACACAGTTATCATTGCTGCCTCACAGCAAGAGGTTCTCTGTTTCAATCCTTGGCTGGGGTGCCTTCTGTGCGGAGTCTGCATGTCCTCCCTGTGGTCATGTAGGTTTCCTCTGGGCGCTTTGGTTTCATACCAAAGACATGCTATAGGTGGATTGGACACTATAAATTGGCCCTGTGCATGTGTGTGTATGTGCCTTCTGTGGAAGGTTGGGTGCTGGACTGGCAACCTGACACCATAAAAACTTCACTGCCAATCATGAGTGGACAGGTGATCTTCTGTGGTGACCCCTAACTGGGAAAAGCTAAAATAAAAAGTTATGACAAGCACCACAGACACTAGAGGGCTGAGGGCTACCAAAAGGAATGTCTACAGTAATTGGCATCAGCACATCATGTTATATCAGCCAACTGGATGTGTAGTGGGTGAGACAGTCCTCATAATGGAATTTTATCTGTCATTGTCTGTCTCTCTCTTCCCCACATCTCTGTGTGTATGTCTGACATATTATAGTGTGCTGGCCTTGGATATGTGTGAATATTCCTATCCAATGTGTGTGTGTAAAGCATAAATGGTGTACAATTTGGTGTGTGTTCACAGACATTTGCAAATGACAGATATGTATAGTCCACTGTGTTGTCAGACATGGGCTTCATTTCTCTAAGCTTAATTTCTCTAAGTGTAGGAGCATGCCGAGTATGACCTTCTGTATTGAGTGTGTGAATCCATTCCAGGTAGGGTTGTACTCCAGTCCAGGGTTTGGTGTTCTCAACCTACAGATAGCAACTTGTTTCTGCAGGAAATCTGTAGATAGGTTGACAATATGGAGTCACAATGGGCGACAGATAGGGGGATACTGTAACTATTGCTGTCTGTGCTGCTTGTGTTACATGGTTGGTGTTAGCAGAGATATTCAGACATATGTACTGTTTTACACTGTGATGTATTATGTCATCTACTACTGACAGAATTATTTGCTCACATTTATTTACTGGGAAATACAAGATGAATGAAGCTGAGTCCAGTATTGTGGTCCGCAGCCTACACATTCTTGAACACTCCTGCCATTCTGGTGGGGTAGCTATAGACACTTGCTGATGGGTCTGTGTAAATGATCCAGCACCCTGGTAGTATGGTGGCTGAGGATCCCCTTCTTGTACATATATTGACTTAACAGAATGGTCATATCCTGCTGTGTCCATAACTCTCAGCTGTACAGATTCACCCAAGTTACTCAGAGGCAGGGCTCATATATGTGGTCAGTTCCACTTCACACTGTGGTTTACAAGCAGGTTTGTAGCCACCCATTACTGGGTTTTCAGGCAGGTGTAGTATGGGAACACATCAGAGTTTTAGACTTCACACACTCCATGACGTCCATTCATCTACACCTCCCTACTCTGTTATTCTATCCTCGTCCTAACATTATGTGAGCAATATCTGGGAAGTATCCCTATAGTTGGCCCTTCATCCCAGTGTTATTTATGGATTGGTCCATAGTTCATGCAGTAGGACTTGGGGGCATGATACTGGGATTTGTCAACATGGCCTTGCATTTGTGTTCTGTTGACTGTGTTAGTTTGTTATTTGGGACCCCATCAGATACCATACATTGGCACTATGGTTGAGGCACAGGCCTTTGACAGAGGACTGTAGGAATTTGGTAGTGATGCAGGCCATCTGTAGTAGGCCAGTGTATTCTATCACTCCTACATTCCCAGGCTGCGAGCCAGTGGATTCCCCTGGGGTGACAGGGTAAGTATGCGAGGTGTTAATGGCAATAGTTCCTGTACATATTAACCCATTGGTCTGGATGAAGGCAGGGTGCTGCTTACAGCTAGGGACACACCTGCATAGGACACCTCTTCAGCATGCTGCATTCTGTGAGTATTCCCATACAGAAGTGGGGTCATACTGTACTCATTCCCAACAGCAAGGACATGACCTCTGATAAACCTGTGGCTGATGGTAGGGTGAGCTGAGTGCATGTGTGATATGGAAGCTACTTGCAGCTGACTCACAGATATACCTGGGACATTCCCTTTATGCTGCCTTGTACAGGGACATAGGCAGTCTCTCATTACTTCATAACTGTGCCTTTTGTGGTCTGCCAGTGATTGTCCAGACTACATCAGTATTCAATACTACACAGACAACTAATGTGCTTCTAACCTGTATGTACAATTCCAAAGTTGTGTGCAATTGACATTTACATTTTATGCACTCTGTCTAGGGTACTTCCACCTGTGTACTGTGTGTATGTATGGGTCCACATTCATGGCGTGTCCATCTTTCAGACGGTGACAGATACTGACATCCTGACAATGATATGGATGACTGCTGACATGAGTATTGCTGAGATGCATTGTATTTGGCACTACAGTTGTCGGAACATGGCCCTGTCATCCACAGTACTGACCACAGGCCACCGAGACACAACCTTCCATGCCTACATGCTGACCACTTCCACACAATATTGAGCACACAACAACCTAACACATGGACCACTGCATATTGTACATATGCAACAATCTATCCTGTAGATTGGGCCAACTAGGGTAATCTGTGCTCTACTGTTATTACACCTCACACTTACATGTTACTGCATTTATACATAGGATTGTGGGGGTGCACACCTGATGACTTTAAACACTTACTATGATTGTACTGGTATTTCAAGTACTCTGTTGGCTTCCATTTCATTTTGTATTCTGACCTATCATGCAGACTGTGGGCATATCAGTAGAGTACAGATCTTAGGTTTTATTGACCTACATTTCAGTTTCAGACTACTTACCCTTCAGAACTGACATACAACTGCCAGACCTGTTGTAGTCTGTCTGTATAGATCTGGAGGGGGGCTGTTTACCATTGCCATCAATTAGAGGCCTTAGTCCAGCCTTTCTTTATGGTCATCTACACCTATCCTGCTAGCTGAGGCTGGTGGTGGGTATGTGAGCCTCACTGACATGCATATGTGTGTCCTATGGACACACATTTGGGTGACAGCATGTACTGCAGTAGGATTTGTCACCTTGAGTAGTACTACATAGTATGTTGGCAGCAGTATTTGTTATGGATTTCATGCTGCCATATAGGTGTCCACTATCTGCTGCCATCCCATTTGGCCACCCAATTCCCTTGCATGCTCACGTCCATACCATAGATACGACTAGCAGAACATACTACTTCATTCAGCAATTGATAGGAAGACTGATTTACCTTGTGGCTTTGCCAGTATTGAGGACAGTGCTGGAGGGCTGACTAAGTTGGATGCACATAGTACAATCCCTATACACGGTAAAGCACAGGTAGTGTCATATTTGGCATCCCTTTTACTGTATGTGAGAGTCAGAGAGAGGTGTCATTCCCTGGGTTCTTACCATGTCAGTGTATGTGCTATGCGTTGTCTCTTTGCCAAGGCCTGGGAATACTGGGCACACCTCCTTCTGCCTACATGGGCAGGCTCAGGTAGTTCCTCCTCCGAGTGCCTCTGTGCATGTGATGGCTTTGGCAATGGTGGGGGGCTGTGCGGCCTTGCCCCATGCTGTTCCAGCTGCAGCTATTTCCACAGGATCATATTGTGTAGCATGGCACATACTATGAACATGTGTATACATGTAGCTGGAGAGTACTGCAAGACTTCACTGGATATGTCCAGGCAGCGGAACCGTGACTTGAGCATCCAAACATACGCTCTATTATGATTCTGGTTTGTGCGTGTGCCTCATTATGGAGTTCTTGTTCAGGTGTGTGTGCATTTCTGAGGAGTGTCATTAGCCATGGCTCCAGTGCATAGCCAGCATCCCCCACTAGATGGCCATATGGGATGTCCCCAGTGGCAAATGCCTGCTACATTCATGAAAGCTTCCAGGACTGCCAGCACACACATTTAGGGTAATGCCCAGGGCATTGCACATGACCTGGCAGTTGATGGAGGAGAACCCTCGTGGTTTATGTAGACCCTACCCTGCTCACCAGGTGGTGCTTTGATTTGTATGTGCGTGCAGTCTATAGCACACACTACCTCATGGTATTCTGTTATTTGGTGGAAGAGACTCATATTGATGGTCAATATATGTGCTCACTGGCATGTGCTCACATGGCACCCAGGAACTGGTAGAGTACCCTGGATGTTCATGCCTGTGAGATCCCCATGATATCCCCAGTTGCCCTTTGGAAGATACCTGTGACTAGTATTCTTAAGCCTACACACACCTTGGTATCCACTGGGATGTGTTCCCTTCTGTTGGTTCTGTTTGTGAGGCATGGCCAGCACAGCTCAACAATTTGCTGTAGAATGTCCCTGTCTACCCTATAGCACTCTACTATCTCCAGCTCATGTAGCACCTGGTAGGTTGCCCTGGGTCTGTACAGTCTTCTCCTTCTCCTCACTGTGGGTTGGCCGTCAGCATTCACATCCTCACCACCCTCAGCCTCTTCCACATATTGATGCATGAGAGCAACAGCAGCCCCTAACATTTTGTTAGTTTTGTCAGGTAAAATTTCCCACATCTGTGTACACTGGTGGTGTAGAGTTTTTGGGACAAACCAGACTGGAAGGTGTTTGCATTGATTATAGTAGTGTGCTAGGCTGTTCCATGTGTAATTGGCTGATTCTGATACATTTCACCTGCCAGCTATGCTAGTTCTCCTTGATTGTCTTACTACTGCTGTTTTCCCTTCCCATTGCCTACCCTTTTAAGCCCCAGGGCATGGGGCCATACCCAGTGCTCAGATGTGAACAGCCCTGCTATTTCCTGTTTTTTTTTTTTTTGTTTAAAACCTGTTTAGGCAATGTAAACACTGCTAGGCAGCCTCAGATACACCCCCTTCCTTAGCTTTGCTTAGGTAAGGGCAAACATGGGCAACAGAGCTACAATAAGTTTACAGCATGCATGACACTCCCCCTTATGAGGTCATCCACCTCTTAAACTTATACAATGGTATTGCTGCACCTACACAGTTGGGTGCAAGCTAACACTGAGAGGAAATCTGTGATTCAGTATCAATCCTCTCATTTGCATAAACCAGAATGCTAATTCATAGTTACCACACTCACACTGAGCCTTGCCCCTTAGCAACCACTATTCCCTGGTATTGTTGTCTTATGCATGCCATTGACTATTATGGCAAAATGCTGATTTGGGTTTAAAAGCTTATTTCCAACTTTTTTTCCTTATTTTCGGGCCAATCCCATTTGTGCACCGCTGCGCTACGCTTAAATGTCCGAAATCGGCCAAAAAAAATAAAAGTTATTTTTTTATAATTTTGCAACTATTTCTCATGCCAATGGCCAAATGACTACATTGAATACATGCTTTCTTTAGAGCTGTCATGTCTCCGTTTTGTAATTTGCAGAAATGTATTTGGTTAGTAACCGAATAAATTTTTGTAGGTCACACTATTCCTGCACAGACCCCTGCCTGCTTCCTGGATCACTACTTGACCTCACTTGCATGGTTTTCACCAGAAATGAGGTAATTAGCATATAGCAGTGGTGTCCATGCAGGAATAGTGTGAGAGTGCTTGTGCACATCCTGGGAGCTCATTCCTGGATCGAACCCCGGCCATTTTGCGTGCAGCAGCTCTTGCACTATTCCTGCATTCCATGCAGAGCTTGCTGAATCCCGGGGTAGATTTCATATCTTTACTGATAAGTATTAATGTTTTCTCCACTGCACCATTTTTATATGGCTTTATCTTTTATACTTTGGAATGATCGGCGCAGACTGAGTTATCATTTTGTTGGTTAGTGTTATAGAATAACTTGAAAAGAATGTCAGCTTATTGACATTTTGCAGACAGTTGTGAGGTCCACTGGTCATGTAGTACCATGTGCACGTCTAATTCCTGATTACTTCTGGAATCTAAGCCCTGCTGCTTGTGGCATCTGCCATCTACTGCTGGCCCTGCCATATTTACATATAATTAGATGTGACACCATCCAAATGCTTATTGTAAACCAGTTTTGGATTTGTGATTAAGTCCGCATGTAAGTGCCCCAACACTGGTAACATCATGTAGAACACGTAGATTACCAAGACTGTAATTTACCGTCCATCAGAACTGTACTTCAAATTCACAGTATTTCACATGCTCTCTAAATGCACATTTAACTTATAAGATACTGCTGAGCTTCCATTGCTGGTGAATGTTTTAGGGAACTTTTCTGCGTGCTAAGTTTGAACCTATTGTGATATGTAATTTATGACTAATTCCAAATGTTCATTTGATATGCTAATTAACAAGTGCATACTTCATATGTTTCTCTATATCTATAAAGTATTCCATTGCTCTTTTTTATCTATTCTTCATCTATGCTGAGCCTAAAAATGGTCCAACTGGATCAGTTCTTTTTCCCAGCTAAAACACAAGAAAAACAAATGAATAAATAATCTTTTTTTCTATAGTCCTGTTTATTTTGTCTTTCTTCTCTTGAATTCCTTATGTCTGCTCTTCACATATTGAAATTATGCAATTGTTTTACTTTCCACCATTTCTTCTCACTGAATCTATTATTTCAGTGTGTTCTGTGCACTTTTCTATAGTTTCTATGCTTCATAACTTCTCTTACATCTTCCCATTCCTTCTTGCCATATAACATTTTTTTTACTTGGAAAATAAAGCTTTCATGGACCAGTTCCCTTTCTGTAAGCTACCTGATGGCCTCTCTAATATCCCTTCTCTCCCCAACTTTTCTTTTTGTAAATTTCTCTATTCTGTTGAATACTAGTGCAACGCAGTCTTAAAATCCAGGGAAGTTTTGCATTAGCATGCCATTTTTTTCAAAGAGTAAGGAGACAATGTCTTTCTGAACAGGCTTTAAGATGAGGTGAACTCGTATAAATTGATCAGGGCAACGCTGGAGTCACAGTCATAAAAGCACTAGAAATACACCTCTGGATGTCTTTAGACTTCAAAAACTTCAGTATTTGACCTCATCTAGTCAGATTTCTGCTGTACATCACTGTTTGAAAAACACCCCCTTACTTCTGCTGTATGAATTACTACTTAGCTTTGTAGGGCACTCAGCTTGACCTTTAATGTAGACAGGCACATCTCTTCTCTTCATTAGTATAAAGAGCTTGGAGTGCTCCTTTTTAAAGTTTGCCTGCCATTACTGTGTTGTGTTGTAAAACTTTGCATTTGTTATCACTGACATTTCTATTAATTTTCTCTCCTTTCATGAGAGTTCTGGTCTATGGCCAGGAAATATTCATTAATATGAACTACCATATAATAATAATTAAGCACAATGCAATTAAAAAAATGACACACCACTTATGATGACTGTTTGACTGTACTTGACATCTGCAAGACCAGTTTTGTTTAAGGATGAGTATTAAATCCGATTCACATGCAAAATATATTTATAGCATTCTTTCTTTGAATATTTTAGTTTATGACCATAGCTGTATCTATATGTGGATATAAACTTCAGTTCAATTCGCATGGAATCCTTTCATCACTGTACACTGTAGATAGATAAATATCTGCTGCATATAGTAACCTGTTTATAGAGTTCCCATGGTCTCTTGCAACCAGTTGTTAAATAAGCAATAATGCCCAACAGGGTGTGTGTTACTTTATAAATAAATAACATACCTCCAGGGGTGTTCTGAGGCATAATAATGTCACCGGTGGAGGGCCTCTACATGCTTGGAAGGGTATTATTTACACAGTAACACACACCCTGAAGGGCATTATTGCACTTAGTGAATGGGCTGTCTATAAAATCTTTGTGTTTTACTTATGTATTTTTAATACTTTATTATAATTATTATTATTGATATTTTTGATGTAAAATCATTCCTTCACCTAATGTTTCAAACTTGCTGTAGTACATGTAAATGGTGTCAGATAAACTATTTTACATTCAAAATATAATATGCTCAAAAAATATCAAGATATTTACCTCATTTTTGGTCTGTTACTGCTAAAATTTTGAGTTTGTTGGCAATCAGTGGGGACTGAAGTCACTAAATAATGGCATACAATTGAGTTCCAGACTTTATTTCCTTCAGAAATGCTAAAACAAACCCTTTTATTCTAGCGACTTTCAGATTTTATAAAAGCATTGCTTAAGATCTGTTCCTATTTTGAACCTTTGACCCTCCCCCCCCATTTATTTTAAGCTTTATCCAGATTTCTTGAGCTAAGCGGTTGAGAGTTATGTGTACCTCTAAACTGCTGCTGCCACTGCTTGATCGATCTCACTCTCACACACACACACACACACACACACACACACACACACACACACACACACACACACACACACACACACACATCCTTTCTTTCTTTTTTAATGGCTATCTTAATTTTACACTTGCTAAATAGCAAAAGCACTGCTTAGTGAGTGTAATATACTGGCTCGATTGATCTCACTCTCACTTTCATGCATGCATACACTCGCACACAAACACATAAACACACAAACACACACACTTTTCTATTTTGATTTTATTTTTTTTTAATTTTACATTCACTAAACAGCAAAAGCATTGCTTAGCAAGCATAAAATAATGGTGGTCATTACCTTCATTATAGTCCGAGCTCCATGGCAGCTAAATATGTGAAGTGTTGGACTCATTTTTCAGTAGCTATTAACATCCTGCTGGAGAATGTTCGTTTTCCAATCAGACTGGTGATGTACAGGTTACCCATTCTCTAATGAAAGGAAATGTATGGGCTAGGCTTTCCCAACATAAAAGAACACTGGTGAGAGACAGTCATATAAGAAAGGGATGCTATATAACTAAACACTGTTTCTTTTTTTTCAGGAATACAAACTTGTCTGTATAAAGGAATCATTTCAAACATGTACTGTGTCTTTGCAGATTAATGTCTGCATATTAATACTTCATAATGTAGTTGCGAAGACAAGTGCTGCCTAATGCACCAGCACCATGTAGCAGTTTCAGACATGCTCTCCTTTGTCACCGATGACTGTATTCTACTTTTACCTGAAGCAGAAGGCATCAGCAATGGAAGGTGCTCCATCCTCCAATTCCCTGCCACTAATTCTGCAGTCTGCTAGACTTATCTTCTTTTGTCAGTATGATAACCATGAACTAGAAGCACGCTCTTAGTGTGGTCAGAAGTAATTAGTAGTAAATACTTTTCATCATACTTTTTTATCCTTTTCTTTGTATATTTGAGATATTTTGCAGGCACCTTGGTGTTTATGGACTCTAGGCTTAGTCTTAAGCCCTATGTTTCCAAAGTAAAGCAAGGGAATCCACTTATGTTGTACTGATGAGCTCAGAAAAAGGATGAAATATGACATGTTTTCAGCTAGTGGAGTTTGGCTTTATTGACCTAAATATAACCATAAAAACTTAAAAAGAGCAAAAAGTGAAAAGTCACGGGCATTCACAAGCTATGTAGGTGAAACACATGTATATCCATAAGGGATCATTTGTATATATCACATTGTCTTCTAATACCAGTAGGATAAGGTACTATACAGTGAAGATTCTGGATTATTAGTTCTTTCTTGGAATTTTTACTGAATGGTTTGTGTGTGTGACCTTTTACACTTTGGTTTGTGTATTATTTGGAATATTCTGCTGGCACCTTAGTGTTTATGGAAATTAGACTTGGTCTGTAGCTATATATTTCCATAGTAAGACAAACAATCTACTTATGTTGTAATGATACTTTCAGGCAAAAGGTGAAAATGGCATAGCGATAGCTGGTGAGAATTGGCTTTATTGACCTGGCTGAATGCACAAGAAAGACTTAAAAAATAAAATCAGAAAGGTCATGGACATTCAGAAGTCATGTATGTGAAAAACTAGTATGTCCTTAAAGGATCATTTGCATATAGGTTCATAGGTGTATATTTGACTAATGACCACTAAGGCCCTTATAATCCCAGTCCTGCAACCGAAATGTGACACACACATTGGATTTATTTAGGGTTTGATTTACTGACTGCCTCTGTTCATCAGAGACATAGGTGCCAAACCAGGGGTGAATTTCCATTTACTTATCCATTTGTTCAAGTTGTGCTTAAATATGATTAGAGAGAAACTCTGCTTCACATGGACGGGGAGCCTGTTCCAGAGAATGGGAATTCTCTGAGAAACATATCTGTCTCTTCAACATGTCTTATTTATGTCACAAGCAAAACTGAGTTTTTTTTTTTGTTTTGGCAGTTCTGATGCTGTTTGTTTTGCAGGTGTGCAAAAATTTAATCAAATTAGGGTCCAGGGATGCCTTGTATGCCAGGCAAAGATTGCCTCTCAGTAGTTTGTATGATACAGAGTAAAGAGACATGGCTTTGGGGCAATCAGCATAGGACATTGTGTTTACTCCCTGTATTCTTTTTGTAAGGAACATCTGTGGATGCTCTGGCTGCTGCATATAATGTTGTCATGGACATGCCAAATAGGGCATTATACACTATGATGGATCTTATGGAGGCCATGTACAATGGCACACTAACTTCTTTGGGCCTAGATGCCATGCCCTTACTTATAAGCTGAGTGACATAGAAGGATTTTCTTATTATTTTGGACACATGTTGGTCAAAGGCTAGGTTACTATCTACATGAGCTCCCAGATTCCTGACAAGTGAATCAGCTTTTAGGGGTGTTTTATTGGTGAAATATGTACCCAGATGGCTGACTTTCCAAAGGATACTACAACATATTTCTTACTATCGAGTGTTAAGCTATGCCTTTGGCACCAATTGTTTGCATGTGTTAGACCTTCCTGAAGGGTGTTCTTGTCTTGGAGAGAATTCAGTGATTGGTCCCAGTTTGCAATTATCTGTGAAATTGGTCATCCAGAGGCCTTTGACGTTAGCTTTGACCTTAGAGAAGTAGATGCCAAACATGAGCTGGCCTATCACAGAGAATTAAGGGACTCTACCAGTGACTGGCTTCTTTGTGGAGATGGCCTCACTGATCCTAGTCTCTTGGGTCCTATCAGTGAGCCAGCTGCATTCTAATGTGTTATAAAGGGTTTTATGCCTAGTTCCATAAGTATGTTGACAATGCTGCGTGGGGTATTTTATCAAATGCTTTGGCCAGATCTAGGCGGACAGTATGCACCACTTTTTCCTCATCCATTGCCTTAGTGATCCTTTCAAAAACGTCCACCATATTCAGTAAGCATGACTTTCCTTTGCAAAGCCAAACTGGGATGAATCCAGGGTCTGGAGGTCTCCTATATCCTTGTTGATAATTTCCATGGTAATTCTTTATGAATAAGACTAGTCAGACTAATGTTTTTGCATGATCTGTTGAAGGTCTTTCACTCCATTCTCATGGCACAAAGCCTGTTTGAAGACTATAGTTAAATGAAGATTTTGGTCTCTACTTCTACTCAGTCCTCATCTTCTTTCACAGTGCACAGCCTGTAGTCACTACATCCAGTCCTGACCACAATACTACAGAAGCTCTGCCACAAGTCCCAAATCTCAAAAGTTTTCACTGAGATTTTTGCCACTGTGCAACAGTCTCTACTCACTACATCCAATCCTGACCCCAGTACTACAGGAGATCTGCCCAAATCTTAAAAGTTTTCGCTAAGAACTTTCTCATTGTATAATTTAAGCACATTTAACATGGAGTGTGTATTAACTTTAAGTAGTTATATATATGCCTGCCCTGTGCTGGAAAGTGGCTGTGATATTCCCCTGAAAGGAGTAATCCTTGTACGCTAAGGATCAGTTAGTAAGTTGGCAACTGTCCCTTCTTTTGACCAGTAGATTACACCGTATATTCCAATTACTTAGTTTCATTTATCTTCCTAATTTCTGCATTCAGTGAATGAAATAAAACCTGTTCTACTTTGTGCCTCCTTGTTAATTTATTTTATACTTAAACTGATTACTCTCTGTAATAATTGACCTGAGGATGGGAGGGTCACTGTAGTAGAATGTGTTGTTAAATCTCCACTCACATTGATCTCTACTTTCACCATAATTCTCAACCATACTGAATTCCTCAGAATTCCCCAGTTCTGAGACTAAAATAATGGGGTGCCATGAATTATGAAGTGGTCCCTTCAAATCACAATTTTTCTTCGTTATTTACAATTGTTTTGAGAATGCTGATGTCATTGCACATTGCCAGCGTGTCCTACAATGTCATCAACGTGCATGGCTGCAGGCCCACCCATGACTTGTAGTACGTTTATGCACATTTTGGAATTTTTTAAAACAGTGGACATGACTGTTTTTTTTTTAATTTACCCTTTTCACTGGCATTGTCTGGCTTTGGAGGCATCGGATGTTAGTGAGTAAAGTATTAAGTATATAATGTGAAGTAATACACACTCATTGTTTATGTGAAGTACCATAACTTTCTAAGAAAAGAAACGATGGAGAACTTTAATATGTTAATCTGAATGTACCGTCTTCTCCACACTTATTTGTGTCTACGTCGAGTTGATGTGTGCTTTCTTACATGAAAGCAGAAGTTTGTGTTTGTGAGTGTGTGTGTCTGTGTGTGTGTGTGTGTGTGTGTGTGTGTGTGTGTGTGTGTGTGTGTGTGTGTGTGTGTGTGTGTGTGTCTGTGAGTCAGTGAGTGAGACTGATAGAATAGTGGTAGCCACAGTTCAAGTATTTGCATACCTCTTGACCTTGTAGCTCAAGAAATCTAGATAAAACCTAAAAATTGTAAAGTTTATTGAATAACGGGACTTGTGTTTAACAAGCATTTTCTGAACCACAACTGTGTTTGGGGGTGATGAATAAGAGCAATCGAGCTGTAGCAGCAGCAGTTCAGTTTGCAAACTTCTTGACCTCGTAGCTCAAGAAATCTGGATAAAGCCTAAAATAAAGGGCACACAAAGGTTCAAGAATAGGAACAGATTTTAAACATACCTCTGAATCTCTCAGAGCAAGAAATATGGACAAAGCCAAAAATAATGGTGGGATAAATGCCTAAAAATAGGGACAAATTTTTAATATTGCTCCTGACAACTCAGATAGTTGCTAGGATAACAGGTTTTGCATTATTATTTGTTTTCTGAGCGATTTGAATTCTGAAATTCAAATGTCTGACATTATTTATTATTATTTAGTGACTTCAATCTTCATGTTGGTATCCCACAATTCCGTTGGAGTGGGTGGGGTTACAAGATTATGATTGTAAATTTTATGTTAATCAACATCCCAATGTTTGGCCAGCTGTACCTACTTGTCATGGGACTTTGTCCAGATTTTTGATGTTTCCAGGCCGGGAGGTATGGCCTTTCACTCAGTCACGGTCTTCCTTCATAGTGCTCTAAGACTGTAGAATGTATGTTGAGCCTGTGCCGTTTAACAAGTATGTATGTGTTGTCATTTGCTGGTGTTTTGGTAAATATAATACTTTTTTGACGTACTGGTAATTCAATGAATGTTTCCTAAGTGAGGATTTTATATTATAGTTATCAGTGCAATGCTTTGTACAGCTCTGTACACTGTATTATTGTGATTCTCTATCAGTATACCTCTTACTAAACCTATTTTGACCTTACATTCAAAAACTTACTCACCATCTCTCTACTCTTACACTACCCCATACTAATGTGTAATGGTAACAATACATACTTTCTTTCTTATCCTCAATAGTTCACTCTATTATCTTTATGGCTCTTTTTTGCCTGTCAGTTTTTGTGGTTTTTGTGGACTACTTCCTTTGACAACAAGAGGGGGGGGACCTCCTCCTGAGCCTAGCCTAACCCCAATGGAGAAATGTTTCTGTGTCTTGTGGATCCTACACTGTCATTTCTTACAGTTCTGACACAAGCACACCTACCAGGATTGGGCACTTGTTTATCCTGGGACTTGTGCACTCAGCTGTCTTTTTTTATTTTTTAACTTACTTCTGTCCATAATATATACTATGTAAATGACAGTCTATACAACAGTGTTGTCTTGGCAAGATTTTGTAAAAACAGCATCTATCTCATAAATGTGCTCACAAAAATTGAGGCTGAATTCAGTTCCAGCAATACTACTCTCCTTTGCTTGCTGATTTTATAATCTCTCCATCCTGACACCTCTAGGTGCTATGAAAAGCACTTTTGGTTGACATCAAAGACTGAAAAAATACTCATTTCATGAACTTCAATCATACTTTGACTTATGAATGGAGTCCATTCCTGTCATGTTATTAGAAACAAGGCTTGGAGAAATTAAAGTGAGATAACCCATATTTTCTTCCTTTGACTCACAGTGGTTCTTCCTCCATTTCTTGGAATAAGTATTAACTTTATTGCCTCAATATAACATTCCAGTTTAGTAGAGTTTTTTGCTTTTCTTTCCTTCCAGAGCTTGTGGTCACATCATCCAATCCTGAGCCCAGTAATGCTGGAGCTCAACCACAAGGCTCAACTCCCAAAAGTTTTCACGGAGATCATTGTCATTATGCAATGTAGTTTAACATGAAGTGCCTTAACTAGTCAAATACATGCCTGCAGTGTGCTGGACAGTGGCCAATGTACCCTCCCAAAAGGAGTAGTCTTTGTACTCTAAGGGTCACTTACTAAGTTGGCCACTGTCCTTTGTCATGACCAATAGATTACACTGTATATGCCAGTTAGTCTCCGTAGCTTCTTGATTTCTGCAGTCAGTAAATGAAAGAAAACCTGTTCTACTTTGCACTGGCTATAAACTGATTGCTTCTGTAATAATTTTCCTGAGACCAGGAGGGTCACTGTAGCAGAATGTATTGCTAAATCTCCTCTCACTTTGGTCTCAGCTTTCACTCGATCACCATCATTCTTCACAATACAGGTATAGGTCATGTGTTATTACATTTATGTTTCATGTGTTATTGCATTTATATTTGTTCTAAGACTATACAGAACAATGAAAAGATCTTGGTAGCATGTCACAATTGTACTGATGGCATTCACGTCAGATAAGCTTTATGCATGTTGAACAACCAACCCTGGTAATCTAGGTGTTACTGCCATTAATATTAGAAGCATAAGAAATAAAGCTACTGAACTGCATGCCTAGATTACCTAACACAAGCCTGAAAGTCTCACTATAACTGAAACTTGGCTTAAACCTAGCTTAAACAACTCTGAAGTTATATTCCCTGGCTGTATCAACCATAATGACTGAATAAAGAGGAAAGGTGGTGAAATTATTTTAGTAGTTCCTGACAACTACCACAGTTACTCCTAAAAAAACCAATACCAACAATTAATTTCAGCACAGCTTCTCATTACTTTCCTGAAAATAATCAAACATAAACAAATATGTATTACTGTCCTTTTCATCTGCCCTGGTGAGAATAAAGCTACAGTGGGAGAAATCCTATATTGGATATACTTAACAATCTCACAAGACAAAAATGCTACTAGGTGATGTCAGTAACAATTTGTTGGACATAACCTCTAAATCCCCTATATCTAGCATGAACTTATACAGTTTCACACAACTAATCAACAGTCCCACATATTATAGCAAGACATCAAATTCCTTATTAGACTAGATTCCAGTATCAGACCCTAGCAAATTCACCACCACAGATATGATGCCAGACTCTCGCAGTAAACATCTACCAATCTTTATAACCAGACATCCCACACATTCACTTAAACAGCGTCTTTATAAAACAAGAAGCAACCTGCCCATGTACAACTCAGAAATATTCATTACTACTCTATTATCTATTAACTGGAACAAGCTAAAAATTATCCCAATAGATTAAGCTGTAAATGAACTGATAAAGACCCTTGTACCTTCTAGAAAAAAAGAGACTAAAAACAAATAATACAATTTGGCTATACAAAAGAGTAGACAGCTATTGGAGAATAGAGAAAAAGTATGGAAAGAATAGCAAAAATAT
This sequence comes from Protopterus annectens, assembly GCF_019279795.1. NCBI lineage: Eukaryota > Metazoa > Chordata > Ceratodontiformes > Protopteridae > Protopterus > Protopterus annectens. The sequence continues at coordinate 547,398,685 of NC_056733.1, forward strand.
AAAACACCACACAATCTCAAAAACTTCCGAATGCACTGCAACTGTACTAAAAAGCAAAATAAATAAATAAAGACACAAAATTATACAATAGCAACTTCTAGAACAATACTAAACACAACCCTAAAAAATTCTGGTCAGCCATTAAAGAAATTTAACATACTGGCCAAACATTCAACCCTAACCCCTCTCACAATGATTCACCACTCAAAACATAGATAGTATAGCATCCCTAACCAAGGACTCCCCAACATGCAATCCCATCCCTGCCCTACAGCCACATATCACCACATCCACTTTGACCTTCTAACTTTTTCCCACATCATATATAAAACCACATTTAAACAAACTCAAACCATACTTTACTTCAGCTGATAACCTTCCAAGTGAGTACCTTAAAACAGCAGCCAAAAGCATTGCCTATCCTGTCTCAGTCCTTATAAATATGCCAGTACAGGAATCTCACATTCTCCCTCTCTGAAAAAAAGACTCACACATTATCCCTCTACACAAAGGAGGAAATTCAACAGACATCACTAAATTGAGACTTATAGCAACCCCCCCCTCTCCAAAATACTTGAAACATGCATTCAAAAACAATTGCTAAACTATCTCCTCCAGGAAGAAGTCCTATCCCCGACACAGCATGCCTTCTGTCCCTCCCATAGTACTAAAACTGCACATCTAACCTTGATGGATACTGTCAATAAAGCTAGAGACAACATCAAACTAGTCTCCTCCTTATTCCTAGACTTGTCTAAAGCTTTGGCACAATTTGTCACAATAAACCTCTACTTCAAATTGCCTCGCTAGGTCTATTGCAGCCTCCCTTCTGTGGTTCAAAAGCTACTTGTTCAATAGGTATCAGTCAGTAAAATGGCACCCCATGATTTTTTTTCATACCTCCCATTCACCACCAGTGTACCATAAGGCTCTATCCTTGGTCCCCTCCTCTTTAATATTCTTACCAACACCCTCCACACATCTACACAACAGATATCCCTAATAAAATATGCAGATGAATCCACGCTCATATGCATATCTGACAACCTGGCAAACCTCCAAACAATTACTCAGAATGCTTTAACAGCCACTGAAACATTGCTTGGGAACTCACAATGCATGCTCAATCCAAAAAGAAACAAACTACTTCTTTTTTCCCCCAAATCCATTTCTCATGAAAAAAAAAACAAAATTTAATATCTTCTCTCTTAAAAAATATAACCATTGAAGTAATTTCTCATAGCAAATTATTAGGGATGATAGGGGATGATCTTAAATTTGACCTGCATATATAAAATTGCATAAAAAAACTCACCAAAAACTATGGATGTTTTATAGACTCAAAAACTTTCTCATCAACACAGCTAAAAACTACATTTGCCTCTGCTACCTGCACACTGAAAAACATAAATAGATTAGAATTATCCCATCAACTAACACATGTACATCTTCTTACCATCAGTAAAATTATCCAGCATCCTATTGCTTGTTCAACACAAAAGACCATTCTACACAACTATGTTCCCAATAACTCATTATAATCCAATGACTAAAAACTTCTCTCTGTCCACAAACCTTTCAAATCTGTTGGGCATAGTCTGTAATCATACCATGTTGCTAAGGTCTGGAACTCCTTACCTGTATCCATCAGGTCATTACCTTCCTCTTCAGTCTTTTAAAACCATTCTGAAAGAGTTCCTACTCAAAATTTGGCTCTTTTTTTGCTTAACCGCAGGATAAACTATATCCTTAAATATGATCAAGTACCTATTCATAAGTTACTTCTCCCTACCCTCTCTTCATCACTCACTTCCTTACTTTGATCAATTTCTCTCCCCATAACTCTCGTTCTAAATATGCCATAACCCTGTTTTTTCTCTCACTTCATATTACAGTTATTGTTTGTATTATACTAACTTACCTTTACTTTCATTAAAAACTGGCAAATGTTTAGGCAAATATTAAATCATTATATAAGTTGTATCTATTCCTAACCAATGCTTTTACATTATGTCTAATTTTGTGTAATTATTTAAACTGTTGCTTGTTGATGTTTTTGTATTATTTTTAAGATTGTAAAATTGATAATAAAATGTTTTTGTAATACTTTGGAGCTTTTCACCCCAGGCCTCCACCGAAAATGGGCACCTACCCAGATGGACTTTCCGGGTAATCCAATGTCAGTACATGAATAAATACATATATTCTATTGGCCTCTACTACACAAGGCTTAAGACATTGTGCAATAAAGATTCTAGCTTAGCTGGGTCTTTCTTGGAGTTTTTAGTGAATGGTTGTCTGTGTGATCTTTTTCCCCTTTACTTTTACAATGAAACTAGTTGTAGTTTGGCTGAAGGGACACAGAATAGTACATGTGAAAAAAATTGAAAGTTTTGAGTTCATACTGCTACCATAGCTATTTTTGAAAGATGGCATTTATTCATTTAAATCTCACGGTATATGCATGTCAGTTTTAGAAAGACACAGAGGGCAATGAGGGGATCTGGATCTATATATAATCCAACGAAGGAGAGAAGAATGACATGGGAAGTTAGCTGAACACGCGAGTCAGTATGGAAAAGAGTTTAGGAATTGGATTAAGAACAGACAGGTGTGACTAGAGAGGAACTGCTGAAAACTGAAGGAGTAGTGATAGATAAGGCAGACAGAGCAAGCCAGGAGATTGCAAATGCACTTGTTTAAAAAGGGAATGGAGACACTGGTATGTATATTATAGAGGAGACTTAGAAGATGGAGGGGGAGCAAAATAAAGGAGTATTGTATTGCAATGGGGAGTATTTGAAAAAAAAAACAGCTGGGGGCAAAGGGAGGCAGTGGAAGTAGTACAATAACTTTTAGATAGTTTAGAAAGGAGGACCTCAAAGAGACAGGCAGAGCCTCAAATTTGATTCATACAGGCAGAACAGCTTAGGAAAAGCAGGTAAGATAGCTTACACATTTCGCCTGCGAAGGAATGTTGCGAAGATGTTATATGGGTTCAGAGGTAAGTACTAAGCTAGCTGCCTTTAAGGGCTATTTTAAGCCTAGCCAATTTCCCCTTTTGCAGTTGAAATAACCTATCCCATTTAGTTATACATTTGCCAACCACATCTCATGGTTGATAATTATATATTAGCCATACTGAGAATAACTGTGATCATACTACAGGTAATTTGAGGGGACCCATGCATGCAATAAAGCATCTAGGAAGTGCATCTCTCCATTAGTAGTACAAAAGCCAGTGGTGGGTAAATTTTCTGTTTCCCATCCATAGATCTGAATTGCACTTGAAAATGGACAGAGATGAATTTTGTTTTATCAGGATGGGAAGTCTATTCCATAGCAGTGGTATCCTCTGTGAAATATATATGCCCCTCTAAACTGTTCTGCTGATGTTGCAGAAGAGGTTTAGATCCCTAGACCAAGTATTTCTGATGCTATTTTACTTGCTGATGTGCAGTAAAACCATCAGTAATGTGTCGGAAGATGCCACAGGTCATCTCTTAGCAGAGCGGTATCCACCACTGTTTACTGTTTTATTGACACAAAATTGAGCACATTCATCCATTAGGACTTCATCAGAATAAAATCATGCTACCTTGGTGACGTTATATATGGTCACCCATACATTCATTAAAATAAGCCAATTAATCAATAAAAGTATTCCACCATTTAAAAACACACTACCCCAAATACACACTTGACAAATAGACCAATTGCAATGATCTGTGTCTCACATTACAATTAATAATGCCAGTTGCTGGTGAGATTAAACAAATATACTTCATTTCAATAATGTGTAGAAATTATTTATTTATTTATTTCACATTTGTTAAATATAATAATAAATATAAATATGTACATATACCCATAACATTTTACACAACCAATTTGGTGAATTAATTGAAAGTTCATTTAAAAATTCATGTAAAAGTTCATTTATAAATTCATTTGAAAACACTTGACAATAAAATTAAATAACATCATACTTACAAAAAATGTATGATCTATACGTTTATAGATTAATATAAATATATATATATAAACCTCTCCTTCTTCTTCTCCTTTTGGCTGCTCCCATTAGGTGTTGCCACAGTGTATCACTGGTTTACAAAACAAGTGACAGTAGAGTTTTTACAGTGTTGAGTTGCCAGCCCAGCGCCCAACCTTCCTCAGAAGGCACGCAAATGCACACACTCACACCTAGGGCCAATTTAGAATGTCCAGTCCACCTGCAGCATGTCTTGGGAATTTGAGAATAAACCAGAGGATTTGGAGGAAACTCACACGAGCACAGGGAGGACATGCAGACTCCACACAGAAGGTCCCCCCTGCCAAGAATTGAACCAGACAACCTCTTGCTGTGAGGCAAAAATGCTAACTGCTGCACTACTGTGCTGCCTATGAATATATAACCTCAAACCAACTAAAACCTAAACCTCAAATAGAGGCTAACAGTAGTCAAACTACAATACAACAGTAACTAAATTCACGTATCCTTACAGAACCTTTAACTTATGAATGTGTATGTAAATTTATCCTTGTAGACGTAAATACCCCCCCATAGGATACCGAGTATAGCAACAGGGTATGAGTTGCTCCACATAGGACATATTGTTTAGGCCTTGTATCATTTTAGTCAGGTATCTCTGTGGGTATTCCAGTTTTTGCATATGTCTGGACAGATACATGCCAAATGAATATTGGCAATTAGAGACTCATCAAAATAACTAATAGTTTGGCAATCAAGTCATAATGGAATGGAAAAGTGATAGTGAGAACTGTCCTGGGGCTCAGATTACACATGACATGCCAGAGAGAGAAAACTTCTCGTAGATGTTTGCATGTGCACACTTCATAGTACATATGGTCACTGATGGTGTGATAGGTGGAAGTGGACTAAGAAGCACATAGGAGCTGACCAAGTCATGCATAGAGCTGGAATGTGTAGTGTCCTGTCTGGAGCTGCCAATCGTGCTAAGTCTAGCAAAGGAAGGAAAGGTAAGATCCAAAGCTACAACACCTGAATCAAAAAGTGCACTGATGAACAGGGATATGGACGACTAGTGACTAGTGGAATACATGACAAAGGGGGATCCTCTGTGACATGAATGGACTTCACCTCTCTTCAGGTGAGAAGAGGCTTGCTAAAATCCTCAATGCAAAGATATATCAGGGCTATTATGTTGCTAAGCTGAGGTGGAAGAGGGCTGTGTAGCCAAGTGATAGGGCAAATAAGGAGGGCTTGGGTCAACACAGTAACAGATGGGAAGATACACAAATCAGTGAAGGTAGGAGATACAGTGAGTGGGTAAAAGAGCAAAAAAGACCATGCAAAAGATTTTTGATAGATCTAGAAAGACTTCAGATGCACTTTTATCAGAGTTGTGAGCTTTAATTACAGTGTCTGTAAATGATAAAAATGCAGTGGAGGTGCTGTGGTCTGGCTGAAACCCATGTTACCTATTGTTGATTAGCTTATTTTGTAAGAAATAGTGGAGAAATTATTGATGTATGCATCTTTCAAGGATTTTAGATAGAGGAGACAGAATGGATATTGGATGGAACGCTGTAATTTCAGTGGTATTCCCTCCTTTATGTAAGGGGATAATTTGTGCCATTTTCCATAAGGGATCCATTAATAAGAATGCTGAATGGGTATGCTATTGTGTTTGTAGCTAGATTTATGTATTCCTTGGGAAGGTTGTCAACAATGGAGGAGCAAGGTTTTAGTTTATGTAAAAACTTTTATGATGAGAGTTATAGAAGCTGATTGAAAGGTAAAGTGGTGGTGTTGTCTGGGTCTGTATTGGAGAGGTTGCAGTTAGGTGAGTTTTGTAAAGGAGATATGCTAGGGTCTAAGGTAAGAGAAGTTAGCTGCATGGAAGGAGGTGTGCTAAGTGAGTTTGAGGTTAAGTTGGCTATGCATTTTGTGAAGTATGTACTGAAATAGCTAGCAATTTGAACAGAGTAATATCTTAGTATGGGCTGTGATCCTGTTTTTGTACCTGGGCTGTTGAGAGAGGATATGCAGGACTAGAATTTTTATTGACATTTTTATGCTATCTTGTAGGTAAGTATAATACGATTTTTTTATCTCTATTATCTTATTTCTTACTTTGGCTGTCTGAATAGTTGCCAGTTTTTGTCATTTTTATTCTTTTGCCAGTTAATCCACACTTTTTGTCTGTCTTTAATAAGGATTTTGCATTGGTTGGTGAGCCATGGGGCATGATTGTTTTTAATTCTTTTTCTATGCTGTGGGACTATGTTAAGAATATTTAGAAATGTTGTACTGAAGTATTCACTTGCATCATTTAAGGGGAGCCTTTTAGGATGGGTGAGTTAACTGCTTTCAGAATTTCATTGAAAGACTCTGTGGAGAAACTGAAGAGATTACTGGTAGTTTTGAGCTCATATCCTGTGGGTATAAGCTGGCAGGGGGTTATTTAGTGTATTAGGGAGGATACATGAGGAAGTAAAATTAGATAGGTTGGTAACCAGAATCCAGTCCAGGAGAGATTGTTGGGAGTTATTTTATATATATATATATATATATATATATATATATATATATATATATATAAAATATATATATATATATATATATATATATATATATATATATATATATATAAAAATTACAATACTCTTGTGGTTTTGATAATGGAGGTGCTATAGCTTTTTGGGACTCGTGTGATTATGACAGAGAATCTTATAGACAACTTGCTGATCCTACTTCATATTGTAAATTGAGTATAGATCTGATTGCTGATTTAAAAAAATATATTGACTATTTTCTGCTTCACGCTATAGAGGAAGGTTTGATTTCTGATGCTTTATTACAACAGCTTATAGTAGAGAACCCAAGACCACAGTCTTTTTATATTGTTCCTAAGATACACAAGGCTTTGACTAATCCACCTGGCTGACCAATTGTTTCTGGCCAAGGTTCTTTAATGGACCCACTTTCTGTGTATCTGAAAGATCAATTAAAACCACTTTTGAATCTGGTGAGGGACCATATTAAGGACCCCATGGAGTTTTTAGGGCTCATGGATGATCTTCAGATTTCTAACAGTTCTTATGTGTACACTCTTGATGTCCAAGCTCTTTACACAAGTATCCCACATGGAGGTGGGATTATAGCCACCAGATATTGGTTGTGACTTGCAGGCTTATATACTGATGAACACATTGATTTCTTATTGAACGTTTTGGGTATTTTCCTTAAGAATGAGTGCTACCTTCAGATTAAGGGTACAATGATGGGAGGCTACATTTGCTCCCATCTATGCTAATTTATTTATTGGCTATGTAGAGTCACAATGAATTTATGATGATAATATTTCATTTAAAAGACACTTAGAGGTGTGGCATAGATACTTAGATAATTGCTGGTGCATTTGGTCAGGAACAGCCGAGATGTAACAGATATTTGTGGCATATTTGAGCAATAATAGGTTTGATATTAAGTTTTCAGGCAAAATTAAAATGTCTAATATTGATTTTCTTGAATTGAAATGTCTAATATTGATTTTCTTGATGTTCAAATTACCAAGTTGATTGATGGTGCAGTGGCCACTAATTTGTATAGAAAGCCCTTCTCTAAGAATTCATTAGTTGAGGCCCACAGTTGTCATCAGGCTCAGGAAAATTTGCAGTAGCTTGGATCATTTTAAACAAGACGCTGATGACATGGAAGCTAGATTTGTTTCTAGGGGCTATGATTATACCCTTGGTAAATGAACTAGATATTATGCACAACATACGAACAGAGGTGAGTTATTACAGTCCATCACACATGTGAGACATGAGACTGATACTTATATGTCTCTTAGAATGATTACCACATATGGAAGTAATTCTTTTTTAAGATTTCTGATACAATCAATAAGCATTGGCATGTACTTAAAAATGATCCATTCCTTGATCAAGGCCTTGAAGATAGATGTTCTTTTAGTTTTCGTAGGGGTATGAATCTAGGGCAACATCTGTCCTGGTTCAAAAAAGGCATCAGACCCTATACTGGCATGAAACATGGGATGCTAGTGGGGTGTACATATTGTGGATATTGTAAAGTTATTTTTAAAACCAAGTCACTTACTTCTATCAATACCTCAAAGGTATATCAGATAAGGCACTTGATCACTTGTAGTATGGACTGGGTGGTGTACATGGTCATCTGCCAGTGTGGGGACTTCTATGTGGGGCAAACATCCAGACCTTTCAAACAACAGATTGCCCTTCATCTAAGTGATATTTATTGTCCATGTCCCAGGAGTGCTCTTTACAAACATAAGGGTGAACACCCTTCTGCACGTTATGTTTTTGTGGGGATATATTTGATTTCTGGGTCACAGCTGTTGCTGTCTTCTAAACATAACATTCTTGATAAAAAAAAGAAAATGTGGATAGTTAACCTAGGGGCTATGTTCAAACCTAGGTTAAATGGATATTGGTGAATATGCTTGTTGTTTATTATTTACTTTTTATTTGATCTTTGTTTGTTATTTACTTGTGGGTCAAATCTGTAGTGAGTTAAGTCATGTTTGTTTTTTGGTACACTGTCCCTTTAAATGCTAGTATATTTAAGTCATGTGTTTGCATTAACCCAGCTTTTGCACTGATGATGCCAGTGGGAGAAACCAGTTTGCAGAGTTTGTTACAGCCAGACCACCACTTTGGATTGTAGAGTCTGTTACTGCCAGACCATTATTTTGGATTATTGCAGAGTTTGTTACAGCCAGATTATCAGGCCTGCAGTGTTAGTTACAGCCTGCTGAGTTTATTATGGAATAAAAAACAATATTTGGGATTTCTGAGCCTCACTTGTTCTTTAATTGCTGTGGATAACATGTTGTGGGGCCAGTTTATATTATGAAAATGTCAAATATTGTAAGTGCTATAGTGTGTGTGTGTGTGTGTGTGTGTGTGTGTGTGTGTGTGTGTGTGTGTGTGTGTGTGTGTGTGTGTGTCTTTAAGGGACTGGTGCCCTTAGCCACTGTCAGAATTTCTAGATGTACACATCTGGTAACCTGTTTGTAGCCTGAAGGTAAATGCCAGTAAATCTCACAGCTTACATTCAATGTCGATTTCAATAGTAATTTCCCCTGATAAAATTTGATACATTGTATCATTGTGTTATGTGAAAACATTGCATGAAAAACAGCAGTATATTGTTCACTAGTTGATCTGTTCAGTTACAGCTAGTATAGAAGTTTAAACCATCTTGTGGCTGAGTACAGCATGACAATGTCTCTAATTTTTCATGGGCCAGCTCCATTTGATGCCCTCATTTTGATTTACAAATTAAGGTTTAGCAAAGGAAGACAATTCAGTGCAAGCTAATGCCGACCAAGATGGTGAAATATCGGAGTCACACTAAGAGAAGTTGGAGTTTATTATATACTGCATCACAGCAGTGACATTTAAGATCGAAGTATCTACATGGCATAGACTATAGACTACTCAGTTACGTTACTCTGTATAAATTTTTTCGTTAAAGGAGTGCCTTTGGATGCATGAGACTTCTTTTATTTTTTTAATTTTTTTGATTAATGGGTAAACCTTAGTTTAGAGGATTTATGCATTTTAAAATGGACCAAAAATAATTTTTGAAGTTTAGACAATTATTTGGACTATGAAAAGGAGGAAAGTTAGTGATGATGAATGACTTTGTGTGTTATAGTTAATTGTGAATATGTTAGGTAGTTGTATAGTTTGAACCAGTTTAATTGCTTTAAGCTATGACAATGGTGGGTATTATGGGGAAGACTGGTGGCAAATTTAACTATGTTATTGTAGCCGGTGGCAAGTTTCTTTCTTTCAGTTTTGTTTTAAACAAAGAACACACTTCAATCCTGTTATTGTTCTAATACACATAGGAAAAATACTTTTTTCCAATATGTATCTGCACTTTGATAGCTGGCATCCTGTTTATTAGAAAAAGGCAGTGGTAAAGGGCCAGATGGTCTAGCTGGATGATATGGTGATGATCTACGATTATTTATTACAGAATTGAATGTGAAGTATTGATAGACATGTTCCTGAGAAGGGGTTAGCCTTTGAAGTTTTTAACAGACATCAGGGATGAGGTGTTGAACAACAGAAGAAATTGTTTAAATACCATCATTTTGAATACTGACAGATTAGATCAAGATATCAGACAAGTAAGGGAACAGAAGGAATTTAACAAAAATAAGAAATTATTTATCACCATTTTCACTGTAGACAACAAGGTGATAGACAAGTGTTTGGTCAGGAACTCGAACATTTTCAGAATGGACTGGTCTATTTTTAAGAAAATGGGTGACAAAACAGTCCTACTGCATAGAAAAGATACATCTTTTAAGTACTGGTTGGAAGGAAGCAATACAAGTAGTAATATATCCAAAAATATGAAGTTGGGTATATATGTGTGGATGTTGCTCGCAATGTCACAGTGTCACTACAACTAACACATAGACAGTCAGAGAAAAGACTTATAACATCAATGGCCATTATACTTGGGATTCCAAACAAGTGAACTATTTGGCAAACTGTGAATTATGCCCTGCGTTCTATAGAGGGATGACCAGTAGAAAATTAAAAAAGCAGGTTCTGTGAGCATGTGTCTGATATTAAAAATGAGAAAATAACAAACACATTGTCTAGACATATTCAAGTATGCAAAGAACATAAGTTTGGGTTTGTGGTTCTTGAATAAATTAATAATAATAAATCAGGGTACATTACCGAAGAACATCTAGGCAAATGTGAATTGAAATGGTAATTAAGATTTAATGCTACTAGTCATCTAGAGTTAAACGAGTCTGTTTCAATTAATTTCATCCTAAAATTAAAACATTATGTAGCATAAACATAGAGGCAGCATTTGTTTTATGTGTTTTACTTGTATTAATTGATTCTGTGCTCTCATTTGTTAATTGATATATTATTGAATATTTGAAATGATTGCTTTTAGAGAAATGGTAATTCTGAAGAAGTTTCTATAATCGCAGGAATGAAAGCACTTAACTTTGTGTAATAAAACATTTTCAGTAAAGTTCTGCAGTGTCTTTCTGGTTGTATCACAGGATTTGATTTTATTTTGGTTTTAAGTTTGTTAGGATAGGAGCAGTATATAAGAGTGTTGGCAATAAGAAGGTGGTGGCTAGAATTTTTCTCATAGTATCTGTAAGGACTCCATTGATCCTATAAAGGGAGCCTGGTTAATGGTGTGTAGATTTAATGGCATGAAGTATATGCTGGTCATATTTGAGACTGTCATCTACTGTAATGCCCAGACATTTACTGTAAGTTATAGTTTCAGTGACAGTATTATTTTCTGACTTTATGGTAAAAGATTGCTTTTACCATAAACAACTAACAACATGCTGGCTATGCCCTTGCAACTCCCACTCTTAATATCATCCACCCCATCCAACCACTACCTTTCTTTCCACTCCACTAACTACCTTGATTATAGCAAGCTCAGATGCTCATAAGCCAGTACTTATTATACAGCACAAACTTCTTCTTCTTTTTGTAACATTTGTTAATGTCTGGTATGCACTTCACAGATAAAGATTCTAGTTGTCTACTGATGTACTATGTTCTTCATCTGTAAATATGTTGTAAGTAATTGCTATGTAAATTGTTAATCACTATGTAATCCAATGTAAATACTGTCTGTTTATTTTAACTGTGGAGCTTTTCTCCCCGGACCTCCGCTGAAAATGGACCTACGTCCAGTCGGACACTCCCGGTCAACAAATTTAAATAAATAAATAAATAAAATAAAATTTTGATTTTGGCAATTTTTTAAGGTAAAAAGCATTAGCTTAGTTTATTTAGGATTGATTGAGTTTTGATTCTTTGAGCCAGGTGGAAGACTTTTGATTAATATATTGGAGCTTATTTATTGTTATTAATGTTGAGTCATCTGCATATTTTACTAAACTAGCATTGTGACTGGAGGTGCGGCAGTCATTCGTTTGTTTGTGTCTTTCGACTTTTCCTGGTTAGGGGTCGCCACAGCGGAACTCCGGTCCGCTAATGATTGGCAGTTGGTTTTTATGTACTGGCTTGCCAGGCCTGACTCACAACCTTCAACGAAGGTATGCCCATTCACGCATGTCTCCACGCAGAAGACGCTCTAGCTGAGAATCAAACCGGACAGCGTCTTACTGTGAGGCGACAATGCTACTGCAGCACCACCACCACGTCATTATTAAATATATTAAATAGGAGAGGACCCAGGATGGAGCCCTTAGGAACACATGTAGTCACTGGTTGAGAGGATGAATAGGTTTGGTGCCATTTAGCAGCTTGTTGCCTTATAGATACATAACTAAAAAACCTCAACAAGGAGTATTGTGAAATTCCAATTGAGGAGAGTCAAATGAGCAGTTGCTGGTGCGAGACAGTATTAAATACTTTTGACAAGTCTAATAACATGGTGGACACAGGCAGACCATTGTTTCTATGTTGGTTTATTATATCGGTAAAAGGTAGTAGAGCAGTGGTGGTGCTGTGCTGCAGCCTAAATCCATGTTGTATTTCTAACAGCAGGTTATTTGAGGTTAGGTATTGCATCAGCTGCATATGGATGCATTTCTTTAATATTTTGGAGAGGGGGGAGAGAATTCGTATTGGTCTGTAGTTATTAAACTCTTTGTGCAGTGATATGATATAAGATTTTTTCCCAAATAATTTAATGCATCTTTCTGCTATGGACCTATAAATTAGTATGGACACAGGGAAGGCTATAACTCTCTGGCCATGTTTAGGTAGTCTGGTGGTAGTTGGTCTACAGATACAGAAGTAGTTTTTAGTTTAAGGAGCAACTTCATAATGAGCGAAGTGGGTACTGGACTAAAACTTTAGAGCTTTGGATGGTTTTATTTGAGAGGGGTAAAGAGGGAGGGGCAGATGTATTAGTATCTAAGAGAGATAATATTCTTTGTATAAAGTAGGAATTAAACTATGTGAGGATACAGTCTGTCATATTGTCTGTTTTTGGAGAGGTAGTGGTGACCTTGCCAGGGGGAAATAGCTTATTTAGTGAAGACTTTAGGCCAGATTCATGAATGTCTACACTAAGAGTACACAATCTGTGTTTGATAACATCCCTACTACATTTTTTGTCTTGTTTATTCATTCAGAAAGATTAGACTAAGTGTAAATGTAGTTTACACATTGCACTAACCTTTATGAATCACACTCGATATTTAAGGTTGTAAGAAAATCAGTAAGAAAGCTAAAATTAGGAGGAAGACAGTGGGAGTTATACTTGTGTTATCTATTCACTCAGATTGGTGTCCACTTATTGTACACTTAGTGTGGGTATTCATGAATCCAGCCCAAAAAGTTCACAAAAACTTGTATTGTCCTCCATTCAGAACAATGGTGGTTCAAGGAGCTCAAAAACTGAGCCTACTCTGTGAATAAACTACTTATGCCAAGCATTTATAAATGTCTAAATGAATCACTTATGTTTGTAGAATAAATTGAGCACTTTATTACAGACTTTGAAAAATGTCTAATTTACTAAAAGATTAATCTGAGAATAAATTATGCATTTTGCTATAGATTCTGAAACATTACCTGTAATAACTGATGTCAGCCCATTAAGCACTGTAATTTTTTTCAAGACATTAGACTCAGTATTTAGGTGTCATTTGTCAAAAGGAAAGGAAATTAATTAGAGTGATGTTAATTTGCTATATACTCAGATAAAGTTTGTGCTAAGCAATACGTAGTTTGTTTTTCAAGAAGACTTGTTTCAGCAAATAAGTGGAGTGGCAATGGGGGCAAACGTACCTCCTGATTTGCAAATATAGTAATGGCATCCTGAGAAGAAAAGCACATATTAGAATCTGAATTTTGATACATCCTGTATTTTGGAAAGTGTAATGATGGTTTATTTTTCTCTGTGGAATACTATGTGAGATAATTTTTTAAAAATTTTTTTAACATCTTCATCACAGTATCATATTTTTAAATTTCAGTGTAAAACTTGACAGACAAGCTCTTAATTTTCTTGATTTTGCATTTTTTAAATGTTGCTAGAAACAATATTTTGACAAAAATGCATGGAAAGTAATGGGTGACAAATTTACAGTAATACAGCCCTACATACTGTAAGGAATATGATAAAAGAACTATATGTTGGAGCATCATGTCTGACTTCTGTCACTACTGATTTTGTCACAAAATGCCATGAAATCAATTTTTGCTTTTTAGAAAGAGGATATGTTTTACCAGTGGTGGATGGAACCTACAGTAAGGTGATGGAAGGTAGAAGAGTTAGATTTGCACTCTGTAATAGACACAGATTTGAATGTAAAACAGCAATGAAAGTGGTAGAAAAAGTACTCCTGGGAGTCTAAATTACTCGCTAGATTACACTGAGATTATCATAGATAAACAATGGAATATAGTTAGGGGAAATGAGCAGCTGAACAGATTTGATGGTTTTAAGTTGCAGTTTGTGTATAACAGAGAAAGTAATTTTAAAAACATTCTAGAAAGAAATTCTGGGGCTGTTAAAAAGAGGTTATCTGTTAAAGAAAAAGGGCCATTTACTTGCCATCGATGTAGAAAAAAAGTATGTTTAAATCTAACAGTATGTTATTGTTGTTGTTGTTTCTTTCGGCTTATCCCAGTTAGGGGTCGCCACAGCAGAACTACGGTCCGCTAATGTTTGGTAGTGGATTTTTACGTGCTGAGTTACCAGCCCTGACGCACAACCTTCAACAAAGGCACGCCCATTCACTCATGCCTCCAAACAGAAGACACTCTAGCTGAGAATCGAATGGGACAACGTCTTGCTGTGAGGCGACAATGCTACCGCAGCACCACTACTGCGGATCATGTTTAAATATAACAGTATATATACCGTAAATCAAAAAGATGACCAAATGTGTAGTACAACTCATATAGATGCACAATAACTAATGTAGTTCATAATTCTCAGCGTTCAGTGCATAGCTGTTTTATATTGGAAAAATTGCATCCCGGAAATTAAATAATGCTTTATACAAACATTACATATCATGACAAGATTTAAAAGGTTTGTTTCCCTATAAGGAAAATCTCAAAACAAACATAAAGGGTTGAGGGGTCCAGTATTAATTTGATTTGAGAAAAACAACAAGAATTTGTTTGGGAGGTCAGACATGCTGGGCTTAAAGAAAATCCCCGGGATTCATGAAGCTTGCGCCAGGTGCAGGCGTAGCGTCAGCGTTCTAACACCAAAGATGGCCACCGAGCGATTCAGGTACGAGCTGTTTCCACATGCACTACCTGCGTATGCTACACTCGCACAACTCCTGAGCCTTGTATGCTAATTACCGCATGTGCAGCAGTGTAGCATGCAAATGAAGGTATGTAGCAATTCAGGAAGTGGTGTAGGCGTAGTATAAGCATGCAGAAATGTAAACCTTACAAAACGGATTCCATTTTTGCAAACATAAAATCGGAGCCATGACAGCCGACCAAACACATGTATTATATTGTTAATACATGCCAATGGCTAAATATATAGCCATTGGCATAAAAAAAATGTACAAAATATAAAATTAACATTTAATATATATAGTCACACTATCGTGACATGGAAGCACAGGGTAGCGGTGCGCAAAGGGGATCACAAGGAATATATAAAAATATAGAATAAAACCGCAATGAAACACATATCATGATTTCCCCATAATAGTCAATGGCAGGCATGCTACACCATACCACCAAGGGTTGCTAAGGGGTAATGACAGTGTTATGCGAAGCAGCTAGGAATTAGTAGGCAATGCCATGCAAATGAGAGGAGTAATTATGAATCGCAGATTCCCCGCTGGTGTAAGGATGCACCTCACAGCATAGCGTTATAATGCCGAGGTGTGCCCTTGGGATAAAGATGACATCAAGAGAGGGTTGTGTCGCCATTGCTGTAAGCACATTGGAACATTGCTAAACCAGTCTGCCCCTAGCTAGGCAAAGCTGCAGGATAGGGGTGTGTCGAATTGGACATAGCTATGCTTAGCTAAGAGTACACAAGGTAACAGAGTATGCATGTGAATGGAGATGAAAACACACATAAACCCGGTAAACGGGTATGCACGGTGAGCACTTCAGCTGAAACAGGAAGGATATAGGAAAGAAATAAGGAAATGCTGCAACAGTAAAATTGGAGTACAAATGACTAATTAACACCTAGGAACCTACAGTGGGCCATTGACAACAGCTAACAAGGCTGCAAGCAGCTACCTGCAGAACAGGAAAGGGGAAGGGCTGTACTGCAAAGAAAACAGTAAAGTGTCAAAGCAGAACAAAGCCGATGTGCAGTATATCAGCTACAAGGCAAATTTTGCCATGACTGGGTAGGGAAAGTACAAAACAGGAAAATCGGTAGGTGGATGCATGCCAGATAATGGGAGGGGATCCAGGTCTAAAAGTGAATTAAAGGGCAATAGATTAATTAATTTATTTATTTTACATTTGTTAACCTGGAAAGTCTGACTGGATACATATCCATTTTCAGCAGAGGCCCGGGGAGAAAAGCTCCACATTAAAAATTAGTAACACTTAAAATTGAGGTTACAGAGAAATCTAAGAACATTTAACAACAATCAGTGACAAATTCAAATTAAGGTTACATTTAGATAAGAAATAAAAAAACATTGTTGGTAATGGAATAAATATACAGAGAAAACAATCACATAAGAGAAGTGTGTCTAAAAGAAAAAAAGGATTTTCAGTTAGAAAGTTAGGATGATAGTTAAGAGAAGGTGGTTAAGTAAGAAGGAGTTTATTTAGTACGGGCAGAATAATAAGTTATCTTCCTGATAATGGAATTAGAGAATTATAATGGAGTAGAGAAATGTATAATATGAGGGTATGGGAAGAAAATAAAAAAAGAGTAATCACCTCTGTGAGCTAAGTTTGGTTTACTTGTGTCTTGGTATATTTCGGGTTAGTCTGGGTTTAGACATGAGCATGACTATTGTTTTGTCTTACCTCAGTCTGATTACTGTATGGGTTAGTCAGGGTTTAGACATGGACATAGCCAGTCATTGTGCATGTGTGTCTTAAGAGATATTTTGAATTGAGGCAAGGAGCATGTGGTGGTTAGTTCAGCAGGAAGGGAGTTCCATTGTTTTCCAGCAGAGTTGGAGAATAAGGAATTGCCGGCTGAGTTCTTGGCTTTGGTCGGTTGTACTAGCATTCTGCTGGATGAGTGGAGGGATGCTAGGTTGCTATAGGGGGTAATAATATTAGTCAGAATAGGGGTACTGGTAGGTTGGTAGAGGATTTTGTGAATAACTACAAGTTGGTTATAGTATATCTGATTGGGTAGTTCTAGCCAGCCTAATTTGTGAAGATTTTGACAGTGGTGGGTTCTGTAGTCTGAGCCTGTGGCAAATCTAGCTATATTGTTATAGCTGCTGGTGATTTTGTTAAGGTTTGATTTGGTTAGATTTGTGAAGATGGGTGAGGCATACAGAAGGGATGACAGAAGATGTGTGCGAGCTATGGCTGTTCTGGCAGTCGGGGTTAGAAATTTCTTAATCCTATACATGGGAGCATATTTTTTTGTTTACTGTTTTTATGGTTTTGTCTATATGGGCATCGTACTTCAGATTGTTATCAATGATTATCTCTAGTAGTTTAGTACAAGGTACAGGAGCAATTATGGTGCCATTCTTAGAAGAGCCTGTAATTACTGGTGATGTTAGCTTATGGGTGGGGGAGAAAAGTAGTAGTTTGGTTTAGTTTGGGTTCAATAAGAGACTACGATTATTGAGCCAGTTCTCTACTTTGTTGAAGGTGGTTTGGGATAGGGATTGTAATTCTGTGGGAGTGGAGGCAGAGCAGATTAGCATAGAGTCATTTGCATACTGTATACAAGTTGCATGTGGGATAACTTTGGGTAGGTCATTGATGAATATAGAGAAAAGGAGGGGACCCAGGATAGAACATTGGGGTGCTCCAAGGGTGACAAGTAAAAGAGGGGATAGATTGTCTTTCCACAGGACAGCTTGTTGTCTACCATGCAGGTAAGAGTGGAACCAGTTGATTACTGGGTTATCTACGGACAGTGATTTGAGAGAGTCTAAGAGTAGGTGGTAATTTACCATATCGAATGCTTTTGATAGATCGAGGAAGAGGGCAGGGGAGAGCAGATTCTGATTATGGTTATGATTTATTGTGTGAGAAAAGGAGAGAAGAGCAGTGGTTGTACTATGGGCTGGTCTGAAACCATGCTGGGATGAGGCTAGGAGAGTGTTCTGAGTAAGGTGGGCTAAAAGTTGCTTCTGTATGTATTTCTCCATTATTTTGGCTAAGGGAGATAGTATGGCTATAGGACTGTAATTAGAGAGTTCAGTGGAGTTTCCTCCTTTATGAAGTGGAATAATATGAGCAATTTTCCAGATGGAGGGATGTAGGATTCCAGGATAGTAAGATTGATTAAGATGGAGATAGGCAGGCAAGTAGATCTCCACAGTAAAGGCCCCCTACTTGCAGTACTCATTGCAAAACCCATAATTAAGACATGCTGCAGCTGGAATAGCTCATACACACCCACTGACATCAGCATCATCCATAGCACAATACTATAAAGTGTGAAAGCACCTCACACACATTTGTGTATTCCCATACACTCTGTACCAGTGGTGTATAAAGACAGGGAACTTTTATTATGTACATGTTAGGGGCTGCCATAGCTTTGATCTACCAGCATGTGTTGGAAACTGAAGGAGGTGTGGAGAATGATGCACATGACCACCTCAGGCACCAGAGAAGGAGGTGAGTGTTCAGACCCAGGGTAACCTACCAGGGGCTACATGATCTGGAGATAGTAGAACGTTACAGGATAGACAGGAACATCCTACAGCAACTTGTTGAGCTGTGCCGGCCATGCCTCAGAGCCAGAACAAACAGAGGGGAACCCATCCCAGTGGATACAAACGTATGTGTAAGTCTGAGAATACTAGCTACAAGTACCATTCAAAGACCAACTGGGAATATCATGGGGATCTCACAGGCATCAGCATCCAGGGTACTACACCAGTTCCTGGATGCCATGTTACCACATGCCAATGAGCACATATACTTCCCCTGAATGCAGGAGGGGTTGGCCAGCAATATGCGTCTCTTCCACCATGTGGCAGAATACCCGGAGGTACTGGGTGCAGTAGACTGCATGCACATACAGATCAAGTCACCACCCAGTGAGCATGGTAGATGCTACATAAACCTCAAGGGATAAACCTCCATCAACTGCCAGGTCGTGTGCAATGCCCAGGACATTATCATGGATGTGTGTGCTGGCAGCCCTGGAAGCTATCACTACTCCCACATCTGGCATGCCTCACAGCTGTATCAGTTATTTTCCAGGGGAGACATCCCAAATGGCCACTTGGTGGGGGATGCTGGCTATGCACTGGAACCATGGATGATAACTCCCATCAGAAATGCACACACACCCACGCAGGAACACCATAATGAGGCACATGCACAAACCAGAATCATCACAGAGCATGTGTTTGGGATGCTGACATCATGGTTCTGTTGCTTGGACATATCTGGTGGAACCTTGCAGTACTCTCCAGGCACATGTGCCCACATCTTTATAGTGTGTGCCATGCTACACAATATGATCCTGCAGAAACAGCTGCAGCAGGGACAGAATGGTGAAGGCCCTCACAGCCCGCCACCATCGCCAAGGGCCCCACAGGCACAGAGGTACTCTGACCATGAACACCCTGAGCCAGCCCCAGTAGGCAGACGGAGGCATGCCCAGTATGCCCATGCCTTGGCAAAGAGGGAACGTATAGCACACGCACTGACAGTGTAGGACCTAGGGACTGACACCTTTCTCCACCTTCGCACACACAGTAAAAATGGATGGCACAAACACAAGACTACTTGTAAATTGTCATGTATAAGCAGTCTACTGTGTGCATCCAACATAGGCAGCCCTCAACTATTGCACACACAACTGCCATTGGCACAAGGTAAGTCAACACCCGAACAGTAAATTAAGCTATCAGCATATGCAGATACTTTATGTATAGATTCATAAGCCCAGCCAAAATGTGTCAGCTTTTGCCACCCCATTTATTCATTAACTGTCCCTCTGTGAAGCAGAGCCAATGGCAGGATCCCTGGGGTGCATCTACTGTTCCCCATCCACTCTTCAAGGTTTCTCTTGCAGAGTGTTAGTGCAGGGATCTGTATAATGTAGTTAGGGATGTTGTTCTAAAGTATGGGGAGCGTCTGTGACAGGAAGCTGTCCCTCCAGCATCTTCCAGTTATTGTTGTGGCAAGGTTCAGCTCACTACAGTGTGTGGCTCACTGTGACATGGATTCCCATAGGTGGAGCATATCCATCAAGCCTGAGTTTGACATGGCTGTATTGGACAGTGGAGATCATCTATGGGTAAACAAGATGCCACTGAGTAAAGCAGGAGTTTATTCAGTCTGGCTGCATAGGCCATATGTTGGGGGCCAGTATTCCCCTTGGCGAGGTACATTCATGGACCCCCCAGCTGTTGGAAGTGTCTTCTGAGGTACATCCCACATGGGTTATTATACCCTATGATGGGACTGATGAGTTATGAGTAAAGGGGCACTATAACCCCAGTATGTCTAGATGGGAATCCTTTAGTAATCAGATGGCCGACATAGAAGGATGTCCTAACTATTGTGGAGATATGATTGTTAAAGGGGAGATCACTATCTACCTTAGTCCCCAGATACCCCATTACCTCATCCATATTAAAGTGGCTACCACTTATATGTTAATATGTGGGTGCCAATTCCACAATGGAATGACCATGCAGTTAGTGGCACTTGGCTGGAGGCCGTATCATTGGCACCCTGTGACATTCTTCATGAGGCCCATTGAGGGATGTCTGTGTCAGCTGGACTATCAATCATGGCTCCCAGTTCGCAGTCATTGCCAAAAATGGTCTGCTGTAGTCCACCTGTGTTTGCCTGTAACTCTGAGACATATATTCCAAACAGTAGGGCTCCCAGGACTGATCCTGTGGGGCATCAGTCATGACTGGTCAAGAGTTGGACCTGGAGACTGCTAGTCATACCATGTGGGTTCTGTGTGTAAGCCCGTTGACAACCCAACCTGTGATACATGGGTGTATGTACAGGCTGGTATGTTTATCAATAATACCTGAGTGGGGCATGATGTCAAAAGCCTTGGCGAGGTCCAGGTAGTATGTGTGAACCACCTCCCCCATCATCTAATGTCTTGGTGACTGTATGTAAGACATCAAACAGGTTAAGTAAGCATGAACTGCACTCAACCAAGCTGACCTGGGTTGGGTCATGTGTTCGGAGGTTATCAATGTCTTTGTTAATGAGTGCCATGAGGATGCAAACCATACCATTGTAGACCAAACTAGTCAGGCTTATGGGGTGGTAGTTACCATGGTCAGTTGTGATTCCACCTTGATGGAGTGGAATAACCGTTGCCATGCACCATTGTGTGGGCATGTAGCCTGTGGAGAGGCTGAGGTAGGAAAGCTTAATTAGGTGGGGGGGGCAGGTTGTCTTGTACAGTTTGCAAGATGCAGTCTGGGACAACATCTGCCACCATTGACGCTGTGTTCTGCTGTTAGAGAGGGCCATTTCCACCTGTGTGTCTCTGATGTGTGGGATACTGTACCTTTCGGGTAGTGTTGTGGGCTCTTTAGGGGATGAAGTATGCAGTGAATGTATCTTCAAGGATGTTGGCGATATCATATTTTGTGCTATATTTCACTGGCACATCTCTGTGTCCAAACAAGAGGCAGATGCCCGTGGAACCCTCGCACGGCCAAACGGAAGAATTGAAACAACAAAAAACGCCAGCAAGTGTTGGCAAAAGTCACATCCAAAAATCATTTATTGATGTAGGGAAGAATAATCCCCCTACAACTCCATTGTAGTAAAAACCATCAATCAAACCGGTTTCGGCTCCTAGGAGCCTTCTTCAGTGAAATACAAAAATAGAAATAAAGAATCAGAGTATCAGAATACATCCATATATATGGTTGAACTATACATGAAAACCAATCACAACACAGCATTAACAATTATTACAATTGGTCATTAAGGCCAGGTGAAAACAAAGCTCCAAGTTTTATAATCCATTTTCTTTCCTTGGAGCTAAGTAGTTCCTGCCAATACTGTTTGTCTTTGCATCTCCCCTTAATACAATCAATAGTGACAAATTTGAAAGAAGCTGAGGCATGTTTTAAACAATGTTTATATAGTGCATTGCTGGTACGTTTATTTTTAATGTCACTCAAGTGCTCACAAATTCTAAGGCGGAAAGCCCTGGAGGTCTTTCCGACATAGAAAGCAGAACAATTGCAGGTCACCAAATAGATGACCCACTCGGTGTTACAATTGGCCCAAAATTTGATATCAAAAACATCGGAAGTGTTTTTACTGCTAAATTCACTGGTGCATGAAACACGAGTGCAAAAAGAGCAATGCCCACAGGGCATGCATCCAACAATAGGTTTGCCTGAAATAGACAGCTGGGTAGAGGTAGAAAAATCAGAACCAACTCTTTTGTAGTGGCTAAATTTAGAGCCAATAGTCTGTCCCCTTCTGAATGAAAAGGAACATGTCTCTGGAAGTAAAGAATTAAGTTTGTGATCAGCTTTCAGAACATTCCAATGTCTGTATATAATATTTTTAAAACCCTGTGTGTTGCGTCCATATGTGGTCACCAGACGTAACGGTTGTGGCTTAAAAGTGTCATTCTTATCTTTGTATGATAATAAATCTTCCCTATTTATATTGGACACAGATCTTTTGGCTAAATGCACAGTACCTGGACGATAACCCCTCCTAATGAATCTATGTGTCAAATCCTCCTGGGCCTCAATAAAGGATTGTTGGTTAGAACAGATTCTTCTGGCTCTTAAAAATTGTGATTTGGGTATATTTTGGATGACATGTTGTGGGTGGAAGCTGGTAGCATGTAATAATGAGTTAAATTCTGGAAATTTCCTGAACATTCTAGTTGACAATGTATTGTCCTGATTTCTCATGATTTCAACATCAAGAAATACTATCCTCGACACATGGTAGGTCAGCTTGAATTCTATCCCCCATATGTTATCATTGAGATATTCAAGAAACTCCATAAGATAACATTCATCAGCTTTCCACACCAACCAACAGTCATCCAGATAGCGACGCCAAATGTACATCTCACACATATAAATATTGTGATTATAATCATAGATTATAATTTCTTCTATGTATGCCATGAAAAGTTCTGCATATATGGGTGCAAAAGATGCACCCATAGCAGTACCTTTTGTTTGCCAGTAACAAAGATTTTGAAAATAAAAAACGTTACTGGACAAAACATGTTCTGTAAGGCAAACAAGAAATGTGTTAAATCCAGGTTGGTATAGACCTGATCTAGCTAACCAATAATCCAACGCTTGTAAGCCTGCCCAGTGTGGAATGTTGGTATAAAGGGAGGTGATGTCCAAAGTGCATAATAGCCAATGTGGTTCAAGTTGAGAATTATTGATAATGTCCAAAAATTGGGTGGTGTCTTGGATTCTTGCTCTGATAAAACCCAATAAAGGTTTTAAATATTGGGTTAAATATTCAGACAGTGGTTCGGTAAGAGACCCATGTCCAGAGACAATGGGTCGACCTGGTAGATTTGTGGCATGTTTATGGATTTTGGGTAACAAATATAAGTATTGTTTCTTAGGTAAATCAACCATCAATTGTTCTTTAAGGTATTGTGTGATAATACCCTCCTCAACTGCCTCAGTTAGAAACTGACCAATTTTACGCTGGAAATGGGGTGAGGGATCCAAAAACATCTGCCTATAATATTGTGTGTCACCCAATTGTCTCATGGCCTCACTGTCATAGGCAGCCTTATCCAATACCACCACCGCTGCACCTTTGTCAGCTTGAACAATCACAAGATCTTTATTATTGATAAGTTCATTCAAACTAGATATTTCTTCAACAGACAAATTGTTGTAAGAAATAGGAAAGTCCTTAAGATGACAATGTATATCCTGAAGGACATTTTTTTGAAATACCCCCACTAAATGTGACATTGGTGGATTAAATGTCGATTTTTTAAACCTAAAGTCACAACATGTATTACAAGATGTATCACAATCAATGTTGTCAAAAAACAAATTCAGATTCAAAATTCGACAAAAATTTATCACATCCTGAGCCAAAGATTGTTCAGAGACAAAAAACCCAGGGACAAAATTAAGCCCTTTATTTAATATTTTGAGTTGTGCATCAGTCAAATCAACAGATGAAATATTGTGAACATTGCAATGAAAACTTAATGTTGTGTCATGATTTTCAAGAGTGCCTCCAGACTTTGGATGTTTCGTTTCTTATGTTTCCGCCCCCCTCGTCTGTATCTAAATTGGGAGGGTGTAAAGAATTGTCCCTCTTGGCTTTAGGTGACCCCTCTCTAGAATGTGTATCAAGTTCCCCTTCAGTGTTAGAGGAAGTGTCCTCACCAGAGGTGCCATTAGAAAAACCAAAATTTTTCTTGAGAATAGATTTAGGCCTTTTTCTTTTGGGAGTGGATGATCTCTTATCATACTTGTTCTCATCTCTAGGTAGTCTAAAAGAAACATTCTTCGATGTATCAAAGGGTTTACCCCTCTCATAGTCACCCACATCCCTAAGGAATTTTTTGATTTTTCTATCCTTTAGAGTGCTTTCCATTTTGTTCAAATCTGTAGTGAGTTTTTTAACCTGTATCATGAATGAATCACAAGTTTCAAACTTGCTAGTCTCCAAACAAACAGTTTCCAAATCTTTGACACCTTGTTGCACCTTACGCTCATAAAAATTGGCCAAAGCATCCACAAATTTGGAGGAAGCCAACTGTTGAATATGACCCCAATCCTCAATGAGCTGGTCATCAATATTAGAGACCAAAGGTTGTACCTTAACCCTAAGGCCCCGTGGAGTAATATGTTTCTGCTGGTATGCTTTAAATAAATGTAGATACCACACATTGTTCCTGGCCATCTTCATGTTCTTACCCAATCTGTTGAAAAATATTTCACATTGTGCGTCCAAATCAGATCCCAGAGCATCAATAGTAGATGGCAAGCCATGCTTGTCTAAACCAAACACAGATAAATCATCCATGTCCGCAGATAAACCCTGTATAATAGGTGAAAGAGCCATGTTTCTGACCTCAGGATTGAATCCAACCGAACCAAAAATAAAAACAAAAATATCACCAAATAGATGGTGTCTTATAGATAACACGCTGATATCCAAACAGGCACAAAAAACTATTGTAATATGTTATCTATCATCAAGCCTAAAAGACTATGATGATGTCTGAACAATCATCCAACCCAAACTATGAATTTATCCAAAAAAAGACCATTATACACCAAATACCAATGATTAAAATGATCAATAACATCAATTGGTATTGTGTATAAGTCTTATGGATCAATAACCAACTTAATAAACCAATACAATAAAGCAGCCAAACCGACCCAGCAGCTTCATTCAAGTTGTATTACTGCGTATTGGTATGGACATGTCCAGAAAAGACCATGTGTAATATATGGTATAATCAAAAAATCCTAAGACCAATAATAAACACTTGTCAAACCATTTGAAATATAGGATACCATAACACATGTCTTTACATGTTAACCAAAAACGACCTGGTATTATAAAATAATACCAAAAATATGCAATCAATATTTTGTGTCAGTAAGAATCAGCAGAATCTCTATAAGTAAACACACCCATGAATATATTATTGCAATGGTAAGGTTGTCACCACGTAGTTCCTTGACATAGCCAAAGAAGGCTTTGTGGTTATCTTTCGAATCCTTGCATATTCTCCTGCTGATGTTAGCCTTGGATGATGTCATGAGGGACCTATGTATCATACTAATAGTGGTCATGGATGTTTGCCCTTTGTGGGATTTGCTGTGTGTCTGGAACACTGTCCTACTTCTGTAGTATAGCCTGTTTATTGCAGAAGTCCACCAGACCAGTGTCCTTGTCTAGGAGGAGTGAGTCTTGGTTTACCAGTGATGGCACGATCCAGACATCTGTGTAGGTGCTTATAGACTGCATTTGTAAATCTGTCTGTATCTTGAGCAATGTTTCCCCTTAGCGTGGGGGCTGTGAAACCCCCCACCCCTGTCACTAGTAGTGTAAATTTAGCTGTAGGAAAGGTATACACTGTGGTATCTGTGGGTGGGGGAGATGCTTGGGTGTGGAAACAGTGAATAGTTCAAGGTCAGATTTAACCAGTGACCGGTTAACCTCCGCTGTGTTGCACCTGTTGCCCATGTTGGTGATGACCACTTCTAGTAGTTTCCACCCCACATTAGGGAGGTTAGCACCTGATACAGGGTATATGAGGTGATAAATTCCAAGAAGCGCTGGGCATTGAAGAGAGTACTGGCATAAGTTTCCCAGTTAATGGTATGGTAGTTGACATCGACCAATGCCAGGGTGTGCGTTAGGACTGTCATGTTCTCCACTGTCTCCAGGTAGGTGGAGTGGAGGTCCTGGGTCATGGAGGGTGATCCGTAGCAGGCCACAGTTTACATTGCAGTTGTGGCTGATGTTAGCTGCACATGGATGATCTCAGAGGTATCATGTTGCCCCACTAACCTGGAGGTGTAGGTATCCCTGATGAATATGGATACAGCCCCTCCATGTCTGTCAGTCCATGTTCTGTGGCTGAAATGTGTGGTATGGGTTGTAGTCTGGTAGTGCTGGTGTACTCTCAGGAGCCTTAAGACAGATTTCAGTTACTGCACAGATGTTGATGTTGTCCATCCTAAGGAGTGCAGTGAGTGCCTGCATGTTGTGATCACAACCCCTGATGTTGAGTAGCATAACCCTCATTGAATCAGCTATTGTGCTGTTTACGGAGCAGGTATTCATGTTCGAGACTCTCCTAAATAAGGCACCATGGGGGCGCCAATAGGCTTGGCCAGTATTCCAAAGCCTAAGGCTGACACATAGGCTGGTATGGTATCATTGCATGCATGTTCCCCATCTGTGCTTGTTTTTCATGTCCCCTGTAGGTAACCCACTGGTAAGCAATACAAAACCTTAAACTTATACAAGTCTTCTAGCTTCCAAGATAGACTTTTGGAGTGACTAAGTATCAGTGTTCTGTATGTTCTTGCTGTACTTAACTGTTTCCTGACTACATGGTGATTTCTCACTGTATATTGTGATCTGAAGGTCTGTTTATTCCAATATTATGGCTGTGATGGCCTGTACATTAGAGGTTCACAGATAGCTTACTACCTATCTGCCCAAGGGCAATTAGAAGCATAGCTACAGTGTGTTGGCTTTACCCAAACCATTGATGAAGTAACTGAGCCTCTGTCAAGCATAGCCAATGAAGCAATTCCAGGCAGAGTTACTGGAAGCTGTTGAAGACTGGGGTTGTGAAGAGTGATAGGGGCAATTAGTGATTTAAAGAGGGCATGTTAATGTGACAATTCAACACCATTAAATTCCCCCAACAGGTCTCGCAGCTATCAAAGTGGACAGGCTTCCCCAGTGGCTGTATGGTTCTGGGACACATGATCCCAGGGGTGTATAGTGTGTTACCCATTCACACAACAAGGTTTCCCTTGAAGTGTGTCAGTGATTGGCTATGCCTAATGTATTTAGGAATGTAATGTATTGTCTCACAGTACATTTGTTATACATTGTTATTTCAAGAGTACGTGAAGCTCAGTGAGTTTGGAGGCCTCCACCCTTTGCTTAGCCTAGCTTACACTTAGAAATCATCTAATTAGGAAAGAGGCAGAAGCAACGTTAATGTCAACAGTGTAATGGTTACAGCATCTGCATAGTATCTGTGCATTCGAGGTTACAATCCCGATAAAGGCAGGGATGTTTATCATGTGCAAAAGTATACCTTAACCACAGCTTGCATATATAGGTAGTAATCGTCTGTATAATAAACAATCAAAACACCCATATAAACTCATGTGTGCTGGAGGGTACAGTCAACAGAGAATGTATGTTATGTCAGCACATAGTGAGATGTTACTTCACTGACATGTATATATCCTGAGTAGTTAGCAGATGTGGCCGTGTTTGCGCACACAGGTTATACGTTACAAAGTTTGTTTAACTGTGTTTATCCGCTGCTATAATGTCACACAAACACTTTTAAACATGCTTACAACTGCTTAAATGAGCCATATTCTGCAGTAAAAAAACATTTATAAAGCATTGCAGCTGTCGAACCCTGGACCATGCACACTATAGTCATGGGACTTACCACTAAGCCATCCGAGGTGTATACATGTTTCATGGTCTTGAGACTACACCTTATACCATATGCATTTCACTGTAATGATCACAAATGGGACAGTCACTTTGTGTACATATGTAAGTACATTGTGATGTACTGTAGTTTGTGAATCAACACATTCCAGTCTGCATATGTATTACTGTTACAAACTAATACGAAATATATATATATATATATAATATGCATATCAGTGATGTCTGCATACACACACACACACACACACACACACACACACACACACACACACACACACACACACACACACACACACACACACACACACACATATATATATATATATATATATATATATATATATATATATATATATATTATACAGTTACATCAATAGCCATATATATGAACATCTATGAACACACTTCAAGACACAGAAGCACTCCAAAGGAATTGGTGTGTACACAAAACACATGCAGCTCTGGTATGATAACAATTAATATTAACCTAATTCACCATAGAAGGGGTGGTTGTTGTGTATGTGAAGATTGGGGTGGGGGAGGAATGATGGGTAATGCAATCATGCATCAAGGAGGGCCTGGGTCGGATGTCCAATAAGTGAACTGGAGGGGTATACATGGAGTATGGGGATAATATAAAAAGGACACAAAGCAAGAACCTTACTCATTCATAATACACCCTGTCATGTCACATTGCAACACCTAATTTCAGAAACATATGAACATTAACATGTATCAGACATATGTACACCAACTGACTGTCACATTTGTTTTCAGTAGTGAGGAATGTCTGTAGTACAATGTATATTCTAAACACTTAACATTTGTGCATATCTTAGATGCCTTAGTGGTAAAGTCAGTGACTGTGGTGTTCATGGTCCCGGGTTCGGACCTGCAAGGGCTGTTAGGTTATTTTGAGGGCCAGAATAAGGGCTGTTGGATGCAGGTGGATTAAAACACTCTTAAGCAGTTGTAAGTGGGTTTGCGCGACAGTAAGAGGTGCTGAAACACGGTAAACGGAGAAGCGCTTCACAGGTTTAACCTTTGCTTAACGTCATGCAGACCACAGGCAAACCTGCTTAGAACAGCATAAATGTGCGTTATTCACACTTTTCCTACCAGTGCCTACTCTGAGAGGTAAAATAATAACAGCTTCCAGGAGTAGAACCTGCAACTATCTACTCCATCCTCAGAATAACCTAACACTAAGCTACCTGGGATGTACCTATCCCTGTTGTGTATGCAGACAGTTTAAAACACAAAAGAGAGGAATGTGTTGAAATAGGACAACCCGCTATGAGAGAGAGAGAGAGATACATAGAGACATGTCAATATATACAGGTCTAAATATATATGTAGCTAAATAGATAGGTTAAAAACATCTACACATCTATGGAGGTACAGATAAATGTATGCAGTAATATATACATATATATATATATATATATATATATATATATATATATATATATATATATATATATATATATATATATACACATGCATACATGTCTGTAGACAGCATCCGAAGTGGTCATATCTGAGTATAACATGGACCATAGCACTCACACATTCTGCCCCCCACCCCAAACAATATGAACATAACATATGAAGAGTATATGCCAATACACTATTACAAATATGTTCTATGGACACAGTCACCAACACAGTTGCAATGACTGCAAATATCTATGACGAAATACACAGACAGCTTTCATTTTGCAAAACTTATTACATTCCGATGTATTGTCAAAAGGATTCAAGGACTAACAGTACCTGCATGATATACAGGAAGCATTTAATAGTGCCTTAATGAATCAGCCTGCAATTGCCATAGTATTACTCCACTAACGGATAGGTGTTCACATAGGGAAAGAACACACAGACACATATAGACTTTGTATAAAAGGATTTCCTACACACCTGCATGTGCTATGTACACCCACCAACATCTACCCCACAACCAAAATAATTACATCAATACATACTGTCATACCATAACCAATTATTCAGCTACTGTACAATATCTGCTGAAACCGTAACATACCCGGACACAGACACACTAACATGGCCCTTTGTGAAATAGTTGCAGTTATGCAATTTAACAGCTGCTGATGTAACAGGGTTTGTATGAACTAATCCCGTTTCAGAGGGTTGAAAGTTTCATACACCAGGAAGTGTTACCGAGTACTGATTATCAGCACAGTATGATACAAAGTAACACCAAACTAAATATGTCCGGTAAGCACACTGTAAACCCCCTAACATTATATGCATAGCTATGCAGCCTTGAGCTGGTCAAACAACCTGGCCACACTGAAACATATGCAGAAGTATTAGGTACAGACAAACCCTGCACAAGTAGCAATGTTCAGAAATGTAACAGCAGTACTCACTTTTAGACCAAATCCTCTAGGCATTGCATGCAGTATATTACTGTTTGTCTCCATCCATACAGCTGTTGCAATAGATTCCAAACACTTCCACACTGTCTTCCTCACAAGTAAGGCAAAGGGACAGCGCCCAAGTGGAGTACTCAATTATACTCCACTGTAGCCATGGTATTGGCTAAGGCAGTAGCAGCACAACTGATGTGCATGTAATTAGCTACTTAGGAACACCAATTGGTCATCGGGATAGCACACGTTACTGATCTGTAACTATAAAAGTTTGCCTTGTTACACATTCAAACCATCTGTATCTACCTATAGGACAGTACAAAACACTGAAAGATAAACCAAAATCGAGTATTACACTAGTTAATAACACCTCCGATTACTAAGATGGTATGTATAACATGTAGTATGTCTGTGTATGTAGTACCTGTACTGTAAGAATTACAGTGTAATCAGTGCATATAGTGGAAACAGCTATCTTGTAGCGATGTATTGTTGAGCAGTAGTAATGCTTGTAGCATTCTATGTGTGTACTGCTCTAGGTCACACAGCAAACTCCGCATACACGACAAGGGATGATATGGGCTTGGAACCCACCAATTCACTTCCAGCCACTGTCAGTGTCAGGATTGGTCCAACAAGTATGTGCTATAACAGGGGATAGTATATGTCGATATACTGTAACAGTCGACATATGTATGGGTGTATAAGTAAGATGAACATGTTAAAGGTGGGCTTACCGTGCAAATATGGCGTGCATTGTGGGATACTGTGCCAATAACTGTGTAATGTACAGTATTCTAGGCAGATCTGTATTGTATTCTACATAGCAGTTCTGTTATGTTATGCAAATAGTAGTTATGTCTATTGGCAATTACAATACTCAATGACAGGAAACATCATTTGTATTCATCTGACAGTTTAGCAGCATGTTAGCAAAGATAATTGGAAGAGCCAGGTAACTATCCATGCACATAACACATGTAATATCCACCTCTCTAGTATCATTTGCAAGCAATAACAGGTGAGCATGTGTACATGTTATGCAAATGTGTAGTGGCCCTTGTTACAGGGCTGGACCTCTCTAGTATCATTTGCAAGCAATAACAGCTGTGTATGTGTACATGTTATGCAAATTTGTAGTGACCCTTGTTACAGGGCTGGACCTTTCTAGTATTGTTTGCAAGCAATAAAAGCTGTGCATGTGCACATGTTATGCAAATGTGTAGTGACCCTTGTTACAGGGCTGGGCCAAATGGCTATGTGCACACCTACATAGAGTGGATATCGAGAGTACAGACACACTGATTGAACTACCACGTTTGTGTAGCCCAACCTCTCATTGCCAACCTAACAGCCGCCTGCACATACTGTATGTAAGGTAGTGCACAGCACTGGTAACAAAACAGGTTGCATATCATCTTTAACTCCAGTGTAACATCTGCAGTAGGAGTGCAAGATGTAGGAGACAGCTGCCCATGTGTAACAGCCGCATCATAGGTGATGGCTCACACTATCTGATTATATCCTGCTCATGTTGATAGTGGCATCAGAGTCTATTGATACATGACTCTGTTTGGAGAGTGGGTGTTTGTGCCCAACAGAGCTCATGGTCCTGGTGGATATGTGAGTATATACCCAGAGAAGGAAACAGGCCTGTAGACATTTGCATCATCTGTAATCAACTAACAGGATGTGATGTGCTCCTCAGAGGAGGATTGCTGCTAAAGGTAGCTACAATGTTTCCGTAATAGCCAGTGTTGTCACGTCCATAACACAAATATTTACATGTGAGCATCACTGTCTAAAACATCTTCATAAGCAATACGTAAACTAAATACAGTACTATGTACTTGTAGTACTGAATGCTTATACAGGCACGTCCACTAGTCAGCTACTGGTGTTTACTAATGTCAGCTTTGTGTATGTGGCCATCCTGGGGGAATGTAATCTCTATGCCATGTACACTGCCAAACCCACCTAACACCACATCCCACACATTGTTTGGGATGCATCTACAGGGGTAAGCTGGAAGGCAGCCCAGACTATAGCCATGACTGAACTGGAAAGTCATGAGGTGTAGGTTAACACATGCAGCTCATCAACACAACCAACACATACCCTTTCCAGAACACAGTAAGGACACCCACACACACTACCAGAAATCATATACATTCACAGATGTGTTTCAGTATCTGGCCAAACAAGTGACCTCCCCAAGCAGGAAGAGACAGACACCGAAATACACAAACTGTATGACATAATTTGCATAATTGTGCCACACCTCAGAACACATGACTGGAAACATGCTCAATAGTACTCATTTGTGAATGCAAACTCTAGCACTATGTTACACACCAACTTATACAAGGGCATACATACTGTCATCTGCCTGTCTGCCATGATTAGCCACATACCCATACACTCAGTCCACCTTATGAACTATACACATGGCTCTGGCATATTCCATGCTGTTGTGCAGGACCTGTGATGCAGTACCCTGTACTGAACGGAAACACATGTAGGAACTGTCAGGTCTTGTAGCCCATGCAGGTATGTCCCAAGGCCTGGGTAGCATTCTGCCATTGGCCAGAATGATACTGCAGTACAGGGACAAAAGGATTGTATTCCACAATTGTCTAGTGTAGTGGTGCAAGTCAAAGGATATCCAGTATCTGTCTTCCTGGGATAACATTATTGACAGGCCATGATGCTTTGCCAGACAGGGCCGGCACCTGTCACCCCTGGGAATCTGGATACTGCCTAGGATTCATGCTTCCCCTATAGTGCCTTCATCATGCACGGTTCAAGTGAAGGTCCACTGCTGTTACAGGGACAGCCAAGCAATAAGCTGCGGGTCTCGCTACACAATGATACATGTCAGAAAAACTATATGGACACACATATGTCAATCCCTGACATGGAGAACATATCTGTGCAGTGGCTGAGACATGTTTCAATGCTCTGGAGAACACACCTGCAGGACCATGTTATAACACATACCTCACCTCTTGCCCATTATCCTTTATTGGCACACACGGGCCACAGGTGTGTCCATATTCCTGAAGGATATGTACACCCCCACGCTAGTTGCACTTGCATAACTTCAGATGCATTAGGCTGAGCACCTACCTTTTTGCCAAAGTGGAATTCAAAATGCACCTTGAGACAGATCACCCACCAGGCCACGGACTTCCCAACTGTCATAATGCAATGTAATGGGGAAGATTAAGTCTGAGACAGAACATTAATAATGGCTACTTTCAACCATTCCATTATGAACTGGGAAGACTCCTCATGTACCAACACCTGCGCTCAATGCATGTTGGATTCCATCGACCCCACTACCTGGATCACAGTAGTCACACAAACAGGACTAACAGTATGCTTCACATAGTTAGTCTCCAATGCCAATGTTATGTTTCCTAAGAGCAGAGTGGTGACTGTCATGGCACCCATGCAGATGGACAATGCATGTGCAAATGCTGAATCCTACACAAATGAAACGTAAGCAGTCACATATGTGCAGTGATTGTGCCATTGAAACAGAACCAGGATTCAACCCAGCACAAACAAGAAGGCAAACTGGTGGTACCATGCTTTACACTGTACCACAGAAGGTAGTAACTGTTGCAAGAGTGAACACACATGAGTGTAGGTGATCCCTGGTCGGCCTCAGTAAGATGCAGATACACCATATAAAACCACAAAAAGCTACTGTGAAACTAATCAGCCACATATTATGAGGCCAAGCACAGGGCATTCTATAGCTGTGTCATTAATAGTAATGGCAACAACAAGACCTGCATTGCTGCACAGCACTATGGCATGGGAAGTACTGCACTTACAGAAATAGCACCCATTCATCCAGTTAGGGTCTTGGAGAACCTAAACCCACACCCACCCCCCAACAGGTACACTTATCAATATATCCATGTACACTACAGGGCCCCTGTACTAACGACTATGCAGGTACAAGCTGGACTCTCTAAAGCCATACATACAGCTTTCATGGGACCTGTCAACATCCCAGGGTGTATCCTACACAAATGTAAGAACATTCAGCTAATCACATACACATCATGTTCAATCATAGCTCCATGTTATGCTGTGTACACACTGAATGGTGCACAGCAACAGTTATCACACCCCACAAAGGGGGAGACACCATTGATAATGGGACATAGAGCACAACTACCCTGCTGAGTCTGGTCTGTATGGCTATGAATCCTGATCAATGTATTTGATGTACTTGGTACAGATGTAGATGACAGTAGGGTTGATTCACACTGCATATCATGACCTTGCCAGGTTGTAGGACACAATCACCCATACTGTGTTCCATCTACACTCAGTAAACTAGGTGTATATTCCTATGTCACAGGAGTGACTGGACTGCTGGCAGAACCAACACTACAGAAGGAGTCTGACTAATACACGCACATCAAACCAGTGCCAGCCACAGCAATACAGGGGTCATTCCTGGTACTCCCCCTCTTTGTTATCCATACCACACAGACTAACACTGAAGGCATCAGCCTATTGATGTTAGCAAATGACTATGAACTAGGAGCAATAGTCGACTCATTGTGTGCTGTGTTCAACATACAGAAGGGCCTTAGTGTGTCATATGTGTGGTGTGTTATGTATGGCCACAATCTGACAGCTAAGTATTGCATTGTCATCCCCTATGTTCCAAACCCTGTACCCATTAACTACCACCTAGGAAGCAGTCAACATAATGGCAACTGTGTGTATGGGATGCAGCTGGACAGTACTTTCATTTGATAGTTACTTCAGCACACCAGACAGGTATTCATATGTGGCAACCCTAATCATGGCAGGGTGCCATCGAGGAATATAAAGATAATTGCTCAGCCATACTCAACACCCATGTGACCAATAATAGATCACATAGTTACTTTAAGGGTTATTGCCCATGTGTAGATGGCCTACACTGCCCTTCCCAATCCCTAGCTGCACTATGTAGCAGGCAGCCTACCCTGAATAAAGCCATGTCCTACCCAGAGGTGTTGGACATGCTACACTTAACACATCCTGATCCCAAATAAACACATACATCATGGGCATCCACCTTTCTAGTACAAGGATTACAACATGCCTGACAGATCTCTGTCCCATACACTTAACATGCTTTTGCCATACTATACATCCCTGTCCAGTGAAGCTGCACATCACCCCTCTCTGTGACATGGTGTGATGACCACATGCCACATATATCAGTAATCATGTGAATCAGTTCTGTTGCACTGCTTGAACTGGCCACTGAAACTTACCTGTCTGTTGCCTACAACTAGGTAACCTGTCTGCCTAGGCTCATAAATGGCCCAGGGCATATAGCCTATTAGATCACTATGACCATACATGCTATAGTTGATATCCAACCCTGCAAATACCATCAGGCTAGCTATTGTCCCATGTGTTACACATGTGCAACACAGGCAATACATGGCAGGATGCTACACAGCTGTACAGTGCCATGTAGATGTATATGGCAAAACAAATACATGCTTGCAAGTCTGCAGGGCCAAAGGTCATGTCCCTAATGGCTATGTATGACTATATATGTGACATATACACAGCATTAAGGTCGATTGCATTAATGTGAACACATCCAGCATGTGCTGATAGGTAAAGACACCAGTACAGGCAAACAAACATGCCCACATCAAGACAACATCCACATGGTGTATGAGCAATGTCATCACATGACACACACATATATGATGATAACATCACATCACCAGTAAGTGTCAAATGTGTGTGACTTATACATGTCAGTGGTGTTAGTGTCATGTAGATTTGCAAAGACATATTTGTAATCCTAATAAATGTGATACACATGTATGTTCAGCTGTACTGCTGTACTTCTCTGTGAGTTACTGTGACCTGTCTCCGTCATTATGTCTTCCAGGTATACCACGCAGCAGACTGCTGGCATACAGCCGCTTGGAGGATGAGGTCCTTGCCCCATACCTCCTCGACAACCACACAACGCTCTGCAGCCATGTGCCACAGGATGCACAGCAGTGGGATGCCCTGTGGGAGGAACTCTGCAGGAGGGTAAATGATGTTGGCAGTCACAATTGCAGCTATCAGCAGGTGCGCCGACACTGCACTGACCTCATAAGATGGGCAAAACAGCGTGCTAATGCAATCGCCAGGGAACAAGGTGCAACAGGGTGGGGGACCACTCACCTAGCCCCAGTGACTTGCACCGAGGAGCTACTGGCCAACCTCGGGACACCTGCAGACCTCCATCCACAAGCTTTAGCTGGTACTGTGGAGGTGGGTGTCTCTCAACCACTGCGCCTGGAGTTGCCTGGTAAGTCACTACTGCACATAAAACACAACTATATTTCACATAGTTACATGTGTTACTGTACAATATGTAATGTAACATCATAAGCAAGGCATGTATGCACACATGCCACATACTATAGTCTGCTATTCTATGTATGCACAGATGTGCATACTCCATAATATAGTGTATTGTACTGGCTTATGTGCTAACATGGACATTGAACCCTGTAGCTATCACACAGGTGTGGATAATGATCTTACTGCGGTGACACTCCTGTTTAGGTACCTCTCACATTTTGCAGCAACAGCAGCCTGTGTCAGGTGAGATTGTTATTATTTACCAGGCTTGATAATACACGGAACATATTAATTGCATGCTATCTGCCATAACACACATACGCATAATGTATGGTGGTCCTGTTAATGGACACTGGTCAGACCTGCAATGCATCACAGTGTTTACCTATGTGAAACAATTGAAGACTATATGAAACACCTAGACTAATCCTTCCAAACTGTCATTACCAGATGTGTGGACAACAGTGAATACAATGGTGGAGGTGTGTTCCACTGTAGGGACAGGTACTACACATCAGCATTATACATGTTGGGAATATGAACAGTACTGTACATGGAGCATATGTGTGCACACACTCTAAATGTGTTGGAGCTGGAGTATGTGGTTAGCAGCCCAAAAATCACATGACCATAAGTATCACTCAATAAGGCAAAGTTAAAACAACACAGATAGCAATGATTCTATAGTACATAACAAAAATTTAAATAATTTAAAATTCAGCTTGCTAATATGATTAATAATCAAAGTTACACATAAAATTCATATTATAAAATTCATATTGTATTTTATTAACTTTTGCTGAGGAAATGAATCCTGTAATTGTGGATCCTGCTGTACCTGACACAGATGCTGTCTCTGAATTTAACAAAGTGTTACAAACATTAGAAAAAAAGGTTAACACTTTTAAACATTTGCAATGGCAACGTTTTAGTTTTTTAGCATACATGGACAGAGGGATTGTTCCCAGAGGGCTACGTATTCTTAAAATGCCCTCATATGGGAACGCATACCCAGAGCTGCTAAAAAAGTGGCAACAGCTGAATATCCAATTAGGCTTGGACTATATGTTGCTTATGAATGAGTATTTTTTATCTATAGAGGAAGACCTGAAGAAAGATATTTGTACCCTTGAAAATGATATATTGGCTATGCCTATCTTTTCAAATATGTCTAACCATTTTCATGACATGGTAGGGAGACTACAAACTTTGGATGCCAGAATGGAAGCAACTAAAAAACGAAAACTTGTTCGTGACATCAATGATTTTGGCAGAGGAATATCTTCTCTTGGCCCAGGAGAACATCCTATAAATAACAGCAATAGATCCAAAATGAATACTGCGCTCATAAAGTCAAAACAAGAAGTAACCTGGATACTTTGGACGATATTAGCGACGTTAATGCAGTTTCTAATGAACAGAATAAAAGGCAAGTAGTACAACCCCCCCATCTGAATCTGTGAATGGTTTGACCCACGTAACGCCAGCCATAGGGGCAGAGACTTCTAATTTCTGTGTAACACCGAAGCGAGTGATCACAACGCCTGGAAATACAAATGATGAGGTGGGGAGGAAATCACAGCAACTAACTTTTAGTTTTGCTTCAAAGCGTTTTTCACTGGAGCGACCTGAAACCGTGAAAGAACGACCAACGACGCAGAGGAATTCCCCAGTTGTACACTCAGAGGCATCTAATAAAAGGAAGCTCAACAGCCTTTTAGGCACAGCCAAGATGAGCCGAAAATAATTAAAGGTACGTTGAATTTATCAACGTTCCAGCTACAAGAAGCCCATATATCAGTACTTTCAAAGGGGCTTAACTTTATTCCTTCAGGTGGAAATGACCTGGTGTCTGCACTAACTGACTTGAAAAAATTCACCAGAATGTTAAACTTAAAGTTGTTGTTTGGTCAATCATCTATAGTAGAAAGAGGCTTTAAGCGCCTCAGTACTTTTATACCTACTGCTGTACCAATAGTGAAGGCTTTTCATGATTTGTGTGAAGTACAAATTAGGCAATTGTATGAGAGTAGTAATAAGAGTAAAAGGAATGAGTACAACTTGACACTGGATGAGTTTAAAGCATTTAAAGATCTGTGCTCCTGTAAAGAAATAATAATTAAACAAGCTGATAAGGGAGGGGTAGTGGTGCTCATGGAACGTGACAAATACTTAGATACTATGTCCTGTTTGCTGGGGGATACTACTGCTTTTAAACGCATCACTGGCATGGATGTAAAAAAATGTATATCGTATGTTAATATGGTCATCTATGACTTACAGCTGCAGGGTCAGATAGATCTTGATTTATTTAATTATTTAACAGTTCCTTGTCCTGTGACACCCGCCTATATGGAATACCTAAGATCCATAAGTCAATCATGGATCCACCTATGAGACCCATCGTCTCAGGAGCAGGTTGGGTGACCGAACCCCTGTCAGTATATTTACATGGTCAGTTACAACCTTTTTTGAATAATTGTGATTCAGTTCTACGTGACACATTTGATTTTTTACAGAAGTTACGAGTAAGCTATGACACTGAGAAGGAACAAATGATGAATAATGAGTATTATTTGGTAACTCTGGACATTGTCTCTCTTTTCACGATCATACCAAATGATGATGGGATTGACCTTTTGAGAGATTTTTTTGACTTCATGTCCAAACCCTGATTTTGGTAAAATAGAAACGTGGTGTAGCCTTCTAGATGTGGTTTTAAAGAATAATGTTTTCCTCTTTAATGAACTTACGTACCTTCAGCTCACTGGTGTGGCTATGGGTACTTCCATAGCCAACACCTATGCTAACCTAGTGCTCTACCAGTGGGAAAGTAAGCATATTTTGAGTGATCTAAACCCTTATAGTCAACATATTAGATTTTTCCAACGTTTTGTAGACGATTGTTTCCTACTTTGGAAGGGCAGCTTGGATATATTGAATATGTTTTTGGACTATTTGAATAGAGCTTCTTCCTTTCTAAAGTTTAAAATGAGCTGTTCCAAGACTGAAATTGTGTTTTTGGATGTAGAAGTTATATTTAAGGATGGACATATGAATACTAAGTCACATAGAAAGCATGTGTGTGCTGGTAGATACACCCACTTTCATAGCATGCATGCACCACACATCTTTAAAGGTATTGTGAGGTCCCAGTTAGGAAGGTTGAGTAGGCTTAACACTGATGACTGCTGTTTTGAGTTACAATTAAAGGATATGTTAGCGGATTTTTCTGCTAGTGGATATGATAATGTCCTACTCTCTGTGGAGAAAGATAAAGTGATGCAGAAGAGGAAGACTAAGTTTGCTCCTACCTTCCTATCTGACCCACTGGAGTCAGATGCCTTAACTATGAATAGTACGAATGTGCGTATGGACGTGACTAGATATGTAACTGCATATAGTCTTACAACACCATCCATAAAGCAAATAATATTTAAGAACTGGTTGATACTAATGGCTTCAAATGAACTAAAGGCCTTATTGGGTGATAGACCTTTATTTGCCTATAGGAACATGAGAACTTTAAAAAATTCATTATGTTATAAGGATTTTTCTACCAACATTGTGAAAACGCTTTCCTCTAAGTATGGTACATGTAAATGCCACAATTGTTCATGCTGTGGAGATATTTTTGACACAGGGAGTGACCTTTTTGTTCATCCAGTAGCAGGGAAAACTTTTAAATTTTATGTTTCAGCTACTTGTCACATAACACATATAGTGTATTTGGCTACCTGTGTGTTATGCAAATCTTTTTATGTAGGCAAAACCACTGGTAGGTTGAAAGAGAGGATTACAGAGCATAAGTCTGAAATTAGAAGATGTGTCGAAACAAATGCTTTATATAAGCATATGTTAGATTGTGGACAAGATCATGTTTTTAAATTCAGGGTTATTGACATTGTTTTCCCCTCCCCAAGAGGTGGTGATATAAACAACTTCTTAGAAATTAAAGAATATGAGTGGATTTTAAGGTTTGCTGGTGACCGTTCTCCTGGCTTGAACAGTATGCTGAGCCTTAAACCAATTTTGGTTAAGCTCAGTAGATTGAATTTATAATTATGTATATTGTTTCTACAATATGAATTTTATGTGTAACTTTGATTATTAATCATATTAGCAAGCTGAATTTTAAATTATTTAAATTTTTGTTATGTACTATAGAATCATTGCTATCTGTGTTGTTTTAACTTTGCCTTATTGAGTGATACTTATGGTCATGTGATTTTTGGGCTGCTAACCACATGACTACTTTGGGCCTGTATATAAGATGAAAGAAATTTTATAAGTTTGTAGTATTGAAGAAGGATTATGTCCGAAAGCTCTGGTTTTGTCATTAAAGGAGCTGGAGTATGACCAGCCCACAGGATACACCCTTGTGGATTATACCCTTGCTATGAATGCCACACAATGTCATGTGCTATCTTACATGTCCATGATATGTAGTGGGCTGACTGCAACACTGCTCAACTATCCTGCAAAACATGTCTCACATCCCATACACACCACCCTTTGTCTGCATAACGCTGTCCTCAGTGGAGCATATGACATCTATGGGTCTATGTCATATGGGATAACACTGACATGTGAAATAAGATGGCCATCACAAGCACTGGACAGAACATGTGTACACATAGTCATGGAGGATGGCCAGAGACATGAAGCAACACACACAGTATAAGTGATGTACATGTGTAAACACCCTGTTGTACATTGACTCAACACAATACAACTATGGCCTTTGTGTAATGGTGATATTGCAGATGTGAAATACTAAACATCATACAGGCCTGGTGCACAGTTTGTGTAGGCATAACATGAAACCACCACATAACATGTCTTGAACATCTTGAGTGTGTCACGACATGGAAGCATTCACCTATACAGTATCCAAATACATACATGTGTTGCACAACATACACATACAACCACATCAAGCCACATATACAGTACATTCACCTTGCTGGTGTCAGACATCACTGTTATACTTGTTCCTCATGTGTGTGAGGTATACAGATGGCATGTGGGACATAGAGTACTGCTAAATTAGCCATGTGTGGGCATAGTTGCCAGGCATCAGTAATATGGTTGCAGATGTGCAGGGGTGTCGTCCGTATACCCTTCTGTGACCTGTGTCACACATTACACATTAGGGTTTAGTGTGCATACATCTCAGTGACGTGGGTCACATTCCACCTTAGATATGTATTGTATGTGAACATAGTCATGGCTTTGAACTGTGTCAGTAGCTCACACTGTATAGCAATTGTGAAGCCACATGATGCCCTGCAATGGCTATGCACATCATCTCAATGTGCAGTATGTCCCTGCATATTTGTAGGGTGGACAGACAACATTGCATCAGCTGAAGGCCCATGTTAGTATAACACGTCTCTGCATTGGGACACCATTACCGTACTGTAGATTGGAAAGAACACCATTGTGTTACACATATATGCATGTCATTCAACATGTCAGCAAAAGACATGTCATACTACATGTGATTGGCAAGGTCATACACCACACAGCAGGCCTGCATACCGTAAACCTGTGGTGGTCTGTGGCACCATTGCAAAGTAGGGACAGCCATGTCAAACATGTGCACAACCACATGCACAAGGTCTAGACTCAGCTCAGGGGTAGGCAGAATAATGTTGAACAAACATGCACTGCTTTGGGGAAGATATGCAATCTAGGGCTCAGGCAAACATAGTATGGAGTCGACATACCCTACTGCTCATGTCCTCACACATAGGGGTGGTGGCCAACACGAAGCATCAGAGGCAGATGTACAAAGGTCAGCGATGGTCTGTTAACATGTGGTGGATATTGCACACACCATGGCAGTGCGGTGCAATGGTGCAAAGTGCATGCATTGTGTTGCAGGTATGGGGCATAGGCTACTAACACAAATGGTGCAATACAGGTATGTATGCTAACCACCACTATAATTGTGTAAGGTGAATGGTGTCTGCTATAACACATGCATGCTGTTGTGTGCAACTCAGGGATGTATGATAACTACCACTATAATTGTCTAAGCTGAATACCATCTGCCATATCACCTGAATGTAGTGTGTGTGTCTGTATGTCTGTGTGTCTGTGTGTCTGTGTCTGTCTATGTCTGTCTGTGTCTGTCTGTTTGTCTGTCTGTCTCTGTCTGTCTCTGTCTCTGTCTGACTCTGTCTGTCTGTCTCTGTCTCTGTCTGTCTGTCTGTGTGTGTGTCTGTCTGTCTGTGTGTGTGTGTCTGGCATAACTTGTATTGTACAGTTCTCACCTTCCCCTCACAGTTGTTGATGTAGTTGCATTGCCCTCCTGCGGTCCACCTGATGTTAGTGTCCCCACAGACTCTAGTAGTGATGATAATAGTATGATTGAGGCACAGGCAGGGTCGTCAGGGGCTGAAT
The DNA here is from genome assembly GCF_019279795.1 of Protopterus annectens. Lineage (NCBI taxonomy): Eukaryota > Metazoa > Chordata > Ceratodontiformes > Protopteridae > Protopterus > Protopterus annectens. Next base: position 547,442,205 of record NC_056733.1, read on the forward strand.
CTGTGCCATTGTTTTCCATTCCACTCCCCCTCATCCTCGCACACAGTTCCCCTGCCTGCACATACTCCATCACCACTGGCCATAGAGGAAGGACAGTTGGCGGGTGGTATCATGAAAAAGTGAAGTGTGAAGACTATGGAAGGTGTGCCTGCACATCATGATCCCAGACAACTGACTGGTGATGTCCCACACAGGCATGTGCCCAGCGCTGCTCGTAGGAGGACCACTGGCCAACATGCCCCTGCAAGACAAAGCACATCAGCTGGAGTCACCAGATGCATGTTTTGGGCTGTAATGGAGACACAGGCACATGCTGAATGGCACAATAGATAAGGTCTGAGGCTTCAGAGGGCTGCTGTCCATTCATTAAGTGACAACATCCAGGCACTTGCAAATGCTCACCATCATCTTGCAAATGTTTTGGATAGACAATTGGGTGACATGGTGGGAGTCCATGAATGTGGCATGTCAAACCTCAAGTGTGGAATGTCTGTGCTGGAACATTTGGTGGGAGTGAGGCATCGGGCACATGGACGTAGGTCAGCTACATCACCTGTTGAAGGTCTACTTGAACATGCTACTGCACATGCCCACTCCCATTGTGGCAGTAGCAGCAGCAGTGCTGCTGATGCTGTGCAGTCCACACAAGGACACAGCAGGCCACATACATGTGGATCTGGATGGTCCCAACAGGGACACAATTCCAGTGGACATGTGTCATTGGACAGTACACAATCTGGACCTCTGCCTGGTAGTGCCCATGCAACCCCTGGCAGGTGCAGGTCACGTGGCCGTGGCCGGACACTGTGAACTGTCAAACCAGCCTTGTACAGTCTGCAGCTGTCAAGAATACCCCTGTGTAGGCCAGCCACATGCCAGACCTGTGTGCATGCATACACATACACTGAAAACAAATGTAGGTTACTTCAACACACATGCGCATAACATCCACACATTCCCAATGATATAACAGGCCCTAACGCACACACATGATGTCATCCAATGGCGCCGCCTAGGCCTCTGGCAAACATTATCACCCTGTGCATATGATGATGCCTGTGCCACATCCCTGTCATCCACACCATCGGCGCAGGGGCATGTTCATATGGTCTGATGCACAGGGTGAACATACTAGGTAGACAATTGTAGATTAATATTGTTGAGTAGTGTTGACAGGAAGCAGACATACCATGTATTACAGTTTTAGAATGCATTTTGTACGTTTGACAGTATGTATCATGTGTAATAACACTAACAGCATGTTGATCTTGATGTTATGCCTTCCTCTTTCAGGTGTGGTTGCATGTGCCAGGTGATGTCGGTGTTTGCGGTTATCGTCCCATATGTACATGTTGACTACCCACAGGTCAGTATGACAACACCTGCATGCACTTTGTAGCTTCCACATCACAGTTATATTCTCCCATGTTTCAATTATGTTTACTGTTCTAATGATCCAAGAGCATGATAGCTGTGTATTAAGCTACTGTGTTCAGAGCTGTCACATTCATAGTGGGTGACATCATAGGTGTAGTTACCTGGAGCGTGGAGGAGGTAAAAGAGTGGTATGCCGGATGAGAAGGGTAAAGGCCAGTGGAAATAGTGGCTTCTCTTTGGGAAGCAGTAATACCCACTGCCATGACAGCATGCAAACACAGACTCACCCACACACTCAGGGTTTCACAGACACAGTAACACACACTCTGATACACACACACAGTTGCCAGTGTTCAGATGAGAACCCCTGCCTATGTGCATATCATCATTATAGTACTATGCAATTACAAGACATGCCACAGAAATTACACATGTACACATGTACAGGTAGTTGGAATCACCTAAGATCAAGAACATTGACAGGGATACTACAGTGCGGGGAGTGTATGTGGGGAGGGGGGCCCATCAGTAGGCTATGTAACAACAGGTCACACCCCAGGGTGTATATGTTAGCAGGCAGTTAGAATGCCCGTCTATGATTGATGATATCAACAGGGATGCTAGATTGCACTGAGTGGATGGGGGGAGGGGGCATTAACATTTCACCATGGTAAAATACAGCCTCACTCCAGGGACCGGACAGCCATACACACGGACAGCCATACACACACACACACACACACACACACACACACACACACACACACACACACACAAACACACACACACACACAAACACACACACACACACACACACACTGTGGCATTCACAAAGATATACACCTATGTCACACACATACAGACACTTTACATGTATGAGGTTTAACCACCTGCCTATGCCTTTCTTTCTATACATCACTCTGCAGTGGTGTCAACAACAGTATTCAGGAGAGTGATAGCATGTGGGATGTATTCCCAACCATACGTGACATATATGGACACCCACACCCACACATGCCAGTACTGTGAATCAAGCACCTGCCTATCTCATGATAGGAACTACAGAAGTAAAGCACTATCGCATGCAGTACAATGCTTACTGACTCTTTCCTTTGCCAACTGTGCTGCTATATGCACAGTATATGCACAGGGGAGGTATTACTGTTACAGGTGTCATGAGGTTTGCCTTCAGTGTCACACTTACAGCATTCTACATTGTCTGTCTTCCACTTCAATTAATAAAACCTGACCTTAGCAGTTACACAGGTTATTGTAGGACTGGTTGTAACACACCACTGAGCTGTCCTCAGTAATCATTCAACTGCAAAGAAGCCCCACCACATAGTAGTCATGTCCAAACATCTGCCCATACCTCATGTATGGCTTACTGTACTTAGAGCATATCACCATATACAGTTGGCAATGTTGAGGCTGTATTGCAACAGCATGATGTACTAAGACAACAGTCACCTTCAGATATCAGACACTGCACACACATGAAAGATACACAAACATCAATACATGTACACATATGCAGTCTACATCAGTAAGTGCACTAGCAGGTCAAGAGGATACATTCCACACCTTCCCCATGCCATGTGTGAAACATAGCCGAGCATTACACCATAATGGATGTTGTATTCATGTACTGGTAGGACACCACCACCTTCACCGAGTAGCCAAGTGTACATATATGACAACAGCACATAGCAGCAAGACACAAACAACATTATTCCATGTCATGCTCCTACAAACTGTTACTTGACAGTGCCATGGTGAAGCTAGGGCACTGTAATGGTCAACAGTGAGCACATCATATTTTCCACATGCACCTCATGTTTACTGGAAGAGTGCCAGCAATGTGCTCGGTTAGAACTAGGCAGTACACTCAGTCAAGCATGTGCGAGGTCTGTGGCTTGTAAACATCTCACCCCAGCATGAACTGGCTATTGTGGTACTAAGGCTAATGTCCAGACAGCATACAGCATGCATGGCTTGCAATTGTTGACATGGGGTATATGTAGGAGCTGTGGCCACACATGGCTGTACATGTCATGAACATATCACCTGTGACTACTCAGGAACCTACAGAGCAGAGGTGTATTTTCCTGAGTCTGTCAATACAGGCCTTGTGTAGGTCCTATGTCCTGTTATTTGGGTATGGTTGTAGGCATTGCATGAGGTGAATATGTCTAATGACATACATGCCACATGGGTTGTTGTATGATATGATAGGTGTCATGGGTGACCAGTAGAGAGGGAATATATCCAGTGTTAACATAGATATCCAACCTTATGTACTGTTAGCATGCTATCTGCCATGTGCATGTGTGTAATGACTGTAGCCACCTGTATGTAGAAAGGATAACGAAAGCTATGGTAATGTCATTTATGTTGTATGAATGTGGGATGTACATATCCAGGGCAGGTACAGTTAGGTCATATACAACCATGAGGGTGTTGTTTACTGATGTACAGCAACAGTCGACCGTGTTAATTCTGACAACATCTAAGGGACCCTGGTATGTGTACAACTGAGCTGGTTACAAACAGTGGTATTATTGCATTGCACAACACATTATGCAGCTGTGACTGTGCATTGGTACTTTGCAGTGTTGATATAGGCCTAGGTACAGTCCACTAATTGAGGGTTATCTGGTGGTCTACCATACTATGTCATACCACATATGGATGTGTGTTGGTAGTCTGGGGACAAGGTGGTGGATGTATGTGAGGATACAACCTAGAATGCAGCATTTGCCACTGTCACCTGTACCTGACTCATCTGTGATGCGTTATGTCAGAGTAGTGGTCTTTACATGTGAGTAGCCTTTATGAATATGTGTACACCACCATCTGGAATGGTCAAAACCACTGTTATGGCCCACATGTCTGGATCTGAGTTATATGGTGGTAGTGCAATTGTGCACTACAGAGCCTTCAGCCAGGTGTTCCTCACTAAACAGATGTCAGTATTACCCATTATAGGTTCTGCATTGTGCAAATGGATTACTAAAGCCACACATCTAGCACTGGTTAGCATAAGCATCCAATGCAATTGTCTTGTAGGTGTCATGGTATTACTTCTGGGTGTAGGACATTTGCCTTGGAATGCGGCTATATGGGTAAATGCAACCTAGGTGTTATCCACACACACATGAAACATGGATGCATGTGCTCTGTGTTGAAGGCTCATCATTCAGTCATGACAGCCCGGAATGACAGACACTGGACAACCTCATAATAACAGCAGGACATTGACTCATTGTTTTGGTTTAGCAGTTGCCAGTCATACCATGACATCACTGGGAGTGCCATTAATGTGCTTGGTAGCAAATGCCTCATGTAAAGTGACAGACAGCAGCAGAACTTGTGTATATGACCAATGTGAGCAGTCCTGCTAATAATGACAACTACTAACACAGCCAAGAGAGGTTATCTTGACACCTGCACCTCAGTACCATTACACAAGGTGGCTCACACATTATGCTTGCACATGCCACTGTTCCATGTATAATGCCACTGTCCACAACTTGCTATCAATGTATGCCTTTCGGGGCAGCAAGGTGTGTGACACATGCTGTAGGTAGCATCTGCCTGTGCGACCCAGGTAAGCTATTGTCTTTCACGTCCACACACGCATGAATGTGTATGCTTAACATATATATGTCAGTACTTCATGTACATGTATGCATGTGTATCACACAGCACAGACACAGATATATAATTTATGGGCCACATACAGGTATCAGGTAGTAAATCAGTATGATGTGCATATATACTGACAGGTAAGATGTACCTAGCTGTAAATCTGAGTGTTTACAACAGGAGTCCATTACAACGTGTTCTGTAGATGTAAGTGTATGAGCATGCACACTGTGGCCTTCAGTGGTTAGAATCAGAGTGCATCCCAATCAGCCCTGTGCTACTAAGTGTATGAGCGTACCCTCTGTCACCTTGTTTAATTTGAGTCAGTGCATCCAACAAGCCCTTTGTTACTAAGTGTATGAGTATGCCCAGTATAACCTTGTGTAGTTGTAGTCATAGTGCATCCCAAATGTCCCTGTGCTACTAAGTGTATGAGCATGCCCACTGTAACCCTGTATAGTGATAGTAGTTGTCCATTCCACAGATGGCCATACTCCAGTTCCAGTTCCTGTTGTGCTACAACTATACCTCTCAGGCCTTCCTGCAGATGATGTGTCTTGTGTGTGCATACAGGTTGTAATGGACATCTACTTTAAACACACAGGTTTACAGCTATGTACTTCATGACTGTCAGTCTCCCTGTTGTTGTCCTCAGTCTTAGAAGGGCAGTCTGACTGCTTTGGAATATGTAATCTTTGCGGCATGCCTCGTAACTGCATAATACTGTAATAGTGATCTGTAGATAGGCAGGAGTTCTGATCCCACCAGTGGCAACTGTGTGCGTGTGTTTGTGTGTGTGACAGCAAATGCCTGACTGTGTCTGTCAGCAAATGGCTGAGTGTGTGTGTGTGTGTGTCTCAGCAAATGCCTGAGTGTGTGTGTGTCAGCAAATGGCTGAGTGTGGTTGTGTGCATGTATTTGTGTCTGCATCCTGTCATGACAGTGGGTTTTGCTGCATTCCAAAGAGATACCTCATTTTGCACTGGCCTTTATCCTTGTCAACTGCTAAACCTCTCTCTTTCCCCCTCCCCACTGCAAGTAATCGG